>NC_134720.1:10728787-11031818 GCF_049634645.1 Pelodiscus sinensis | reverse complement strand
AAGACTACCCCACTGCCAGGCTCTGAAGACTTGCTGAAACAGCCAGAGCCCCTACCAGGCTCTGGAGATTGGGCTCTGCCGCCAGGACCACTGAGTGATCCTGATCCAGAATCCATGGACACCCTGCCAATGCTGTCATCCCCAGCGGACCCCGAGGAGCAGCAATTGAGCCTGTTAGGCCCAAAGGGGGAACTGGGAAGTGGCCCAGAGATAGCCGACCCTGGAGGTCAGTTGGGGAGCACATTGTGCACCGCTGACCCACTGACCTAGTTGGTGTGTTGCAGTCAGGATCCTCACTGATCCAGTGGCAGCCCATTCTGCCACTGGTAGGACCCTGAGCTGGGATGCAGTGGAGTGGGTGGGCCTGCATCCCCCTGCCTTCTCTCATCTTGGGTAGCAGGTTCTTTCTGTAGGGAGAAACTCCCTGCGATTGTTGGCTCTCCGCCTGCAAAGAGACCCGACTCCTGCCTCAGCCTGCCGACCAGCATGAGCGTGGAACTGTTTAAACTATCTCACTGTTTATACTATTTGTTTGCCTGCTGCCCCACCCTGGCCCAGGGCTGGGCCTTATAAACAGCATCTCAGCCTGCAGAGAGGTTTTTAAGTTCCTGAACAGCTTAAAATGTTTGCTTATTGCCCAACCCTGATCACAGCCATGGTCTCTGTAAACCACTGGTCCGCCTGCAGTCAGGTCCGAGACCCCTGATTTGTGCTACTGGGTATCTGAGTACGTCTCCACCCTGAGTAAGGATCTGGGGGTATGTCTACACTACAGCGCTAATTCGTACTAACGGATCCAGACTAAAAAACTAGTACTAATTAGCGTTTTCCTAATTCGAACTAGCATGTCCACATTAAGTGGACCCTGAACCGGGGTTAAGGATGGCCGGAAGCAGTGCCAGCAGGGCATCAGATGAGGACTTAGAGCGCGGAGTTGCTGCCTCAGGCTAGCCGAGGGCTGTGCTTAAAGGTACCCGACCCCCACCCCGGACAGACAGTTCTCAGGGGTGCCCCGCTTGCAAAGCAGTCCTGGCTTGGATTGCCCTGAGTGCCCACACTGGGCACATCACAGCACTCGGCCATCAGACCGGCTGCACTTGCTGCAGGCTGCCATCTGCGGAGAGGGGGCTGCAGCAGAGCTTCCACCCCCAGAAGCCCGCAGAGCCAGCCCAGTCCTCCCCATCGGGGGCTCGTACCCCATTCCTCCCTCACCTCCTTCCACTTACCCTTCCCTAGCCCCCCTTCCTGATGTACAAAATAAAGAAAACATGTGGTCAAAAATAGAATCTCTCTTTATTGAACAAAACTGGGAAAAGGAGGTGGGAGAGGGGAAGAGAGAGGGTGGGAGAGGGGAGGGCAACTACAATGATGAGGGGTTAGGAACAGGTCCCATATGAAGAGAGGCTAAAGAGACTGGAACTTTTCAGCTTAGAAAAGAGGAGATGGAGGGGGATATGATAGAGGTCTATAAAAGCACGAGTGGGATGGAGAGGGTGCATACAGAAGAGTTCTTCATTAGTTCCCATAATAGAAGGACTAGAGGACACCAAAGGAAAGGAATGGGTAGCAGGCTTCAAAATAATAAGAGAAAGTTGTTCTTCACAAAGCAAAGAGTCAACCTGTGGAACTCCTTGCTGCAGGAGGCTGTGAAGGCTAGAACTAGAACAGAGTTTAAAGGGAAGTGAGATCAAGTCATGGAGGTTGGGTCCATGGAGTGCTATTAGCCAGGGGGTAGAAATGGTTTCTCTGGCCTCTGTTTGTGGAAGGCTGGAGATGGATGGCACAAGACAAATGGCTTGGTCACTGTCTTCGGTCCATCCCCTCCAGGGTCCCTAGGGTTGGCCACTGTCGGCAGACAGGCTACTGGGCTAGATGGACCTTTGGTCTGACCCAGTACGGCCATTGTAAGCTCAGGGCTCAGATTCGGAGGTCTCAGTGGACCACCTTGATTTTCATGCAAACCTGCTCCTGGGTGGCCAGGCTGGCAGCTCTCCTGCCCTAGACGGCCACTTTCCTGTGCCTAGTGCAGAGGTCGTGGACGGGATCCACAATGTCCGAACTAGACCAGGCGGGTGCCCACCTCTTGCGGTCCCGGGCAAGCTCCCGGGAGCCGCCAGCCTGGTCCCGGGAAGAGGGGGAGGGCTGGGGGGCATCGGGTGGCTGGCTCGAGCCGTGCCAGGTGCAGGGTCTGCTAGCTGGGTGCTGGCAGGCTTGCAGCTGGCACAGGCACTGTAGCCAGCACATGCCCCTTTAAGGGGTCCGGGGCAGGGAGGAGGGCAATAGAGTTTCCCTGGTATTGGCCAGAGTGGCCACCAGGGAAAGCTGGGGAGGGCTAGCCTCCCACTAGTTCAAATTAAGGGGCTACACACCCTTTAATTTGAACTAGTAAGTTTGAACTAGGCATAGTCCTCATACAATGAGGCTTACAGTCTGTTATTCTGAAATAACATTATGCATTGTCTACACAAGAAGCCCGTTATTTCGTATGTATTTCAAAATAACAGGCTTGTTATTCTCGCTTCTTGTAAACCTCATTGTACAAGGATTAAGAAAGTCAGCAGAATAGCAATTTACTTCAAAATAAGTACTGCCTAGACGTACCTGGTCGCGTACCTTCTTCTGGGGCTCCGTTTCAATATGGTGATGGATGAGGGAGGTTTGTCCCGGCTCTTCTGTTAACACATCCGTGAAGTCCTGGAGCAGGGCTTCGATGTCTGCCCGCTGGTTTTCAGCAAGTTCGCTTCCTACCTGGAAGACCCCAGGAAGATCCCCTTCCCTGTCCCCCGGACCCAGTTCCGGGTCGGGCGGTAGGGGGTTCATGTGGAGGCCTTCTCGCTCCTTCCAGGCTTTCAAGAGATTGACATGATAGACTTTAGTGTCCCTTCGCCTCCCAGACAATTTCACTTCATAATCGACTTCTCGCATTCGCCTTAACCCTTCAAAGGGCCCCTGCCATCTCGCTAACAATTTCAATCCTGGGGTGGGGATCAGTACCAACACTCATTGCCCAGGCGCGAAGACCCGTAAACACGTTCCGCAGTCATAGTATCGGGCTTGCACCTCCTGGGGGAGGCTTCCAGGTTGTTCCTTGCAAACACTCCGAACCTGTGCAACTTCTCCTGTAGGCATCATCCCTCCACTTTGAACAAAGCAGTAGAATTGATGAATGACTATGAGGCCACGGAGGGGGGAGACGGACCGAGTTGAGGAAGGAGGTCTCCACTGCCTACGCGACTGGACCCAGGAAGGGGACCTCGAGTTAAGGAAAGTCCTGAGAAGGAGGTGAGACGCCAGCCTCTGGCGCCAGCATGGTCCACCCTACTCCATGAGGCTCCCCCAGGCTCACCAGGGCACCCAGGAGACGTCACCCGTGGTGCTGGCAAGACAGCCCCGGCCCAGCTCCTGTTGAGCTTTCATCTGCTCCGCCATTTCCTTGACCAGCTGTTTCTGTTGCTTCTGGTGCTGAGTGGTTAATTGCTGAATTAACAGTCTGCTGCTGCTGATGCTGCCTTTGGGTTTCTTTTTCCCACTCCATAAATTGGGCCAGATCCATTTTCCGGCTAAGTGCCTGGGGTCGCTCCCTAGGGCATCAGCCCCCCCACTGCTTGTTTGCCTCTTATACCAGGCCAAACAACCAAAAAAACCCAAAAAGGAAAACACACAAGGTTAATGACCCCCGTCCTATTTCAGGTATGCCTCCCTTCCATTGGGTTTATGGCGTTCGTAGAATACCCACATTCTCCACCATCTTGTGACCATCCCTGCGGGTCACTCTGGCCAAGTACGCAGTCGGTGTGGTGGGACCGTGCCCTTTTCATAGTCCTCGCACCACTCCCCATCACTATCAGAGGGGGGGAAAGAGGGGCTCACTCACGGGCCCCAGCCCAGGGACCTAAGGACTCGGATCTAGAGGGATACGGTCCGGCTGACAGGGTTTTACACCATAACTCGCCAGCCTGCCAACCACTCTGGGGTTCCGCTCTGGGCTGCTTCCTTTCCCTCTTCCTTGGTCCTGTCCCGTCCCATCTTTCCCAACGCTCCCCTTACCATGGGGTATTGGGACGGGAGATGGGTCATCCTCTGCTGAGGCTGTCCGGGGTCCTGGCTGACTCCGCCGGGACTCCCATCTCCCCCTGGGTTGTTCCAGCTACCCCCCTTCCCTCCCAGCGCCGGCGTGTTTTGAACACCGCTCTGTGACAGCAGCACCAATCCCCGCTCAGGGAGGGCTCTGTGCACCCCCGCTCACGGGGCTCCACTCCTCCCCCTTGCCCGCCTGGGGGCATGTTACCATGACGGCGAGGTTGCTATCTCTGCCTCTCACCACTGGTGCCGGGCTTGACGCCATCGGGCAGCGCTGGCCAGGCAGCGTTCGAGCAGCCCGGACTGAGCCGGGCTTCCCCATCCCATCGGCTCCAGAGGGCGTCTTGGGGTCAGTCCCCAGTGTGGGGTGGGAGCACCCCATCACACCTACATAGCTCAGCAATGAGGATTCTTAATGCTGGTATCACAAAATTAATTAATATGGTTTCAAATCCCCCTCAACTTAATCTGCTTTTTGAGCATGGCGTATTTGAGGTAACATATGTTTTTCCTGTTCTTATCCTTATAATTTCCCAGTGTACTTCTATACTGCAGACTTCTTTCTAAAGAAGCTTTTTCAGAAGAGATCTTCCAAAAAAACTTCTTTTGAAAGAGAGTGCCCATACAGCAAAAGACTGCCTGGATGCTATTTTGCATGTAAGTTGTGATTGCTATGGACGGAATGGCTATCAGGGAACCTGTACTTTTTCCTCTTTCCTCTTCTTCCAAAAAAACTCCCTCTTCCCCATCCACATACGCCTTTTTCCAAAAAGGCTCTTTCAGAAAAGGCATTCTTCCTTGTAGAATGAGGTTTACCAATGTCAGAAAAAGCCCTGAGTTCTTTCGATTTTCTTTCAAAAGAACGCAATTGCAATGTAGTTTAGATGCACCTTCAGAGGCATTAGTTTGACCTTGTATAACAAGGAGGAATGCTGGACAGATATAGTCTCTTTACTGCCACTCTTGCAACTTCAAGGTACTCCCAGGAGTTGAACATTCAACTTGCCAGTCTTTGTCAGCTCATGGAGTACATGCGGGATACAAATTCACTTGCCAGTGCATTGCACTTCTTCAGAACACCAGTCCCAAAGGCCTTCAGTGGGTTTTGGAGTGGCCTTCAAATGCTGTTACATATTTCCGAGAAATGCTGTCTTCTGGAATTGATGCCTTTAGGTATATTTACATTTCTGGGGCAACCTATGCAAAATGTATTATCCCATTCATTTCATATCTGTTATATAGCAACAATCCGATTATAAAGGATGATGGAAAATAAATGACCATATTCAAGTCATTTCCAAAGCTGAAGTTGGTGAAAGATTCCACAAAATATGCTGCAGATGACTCTCACAATCACTAGATGAATCACACAGGTGGGTACCTGAAACTGGAATTTAAAGTTCCTCAACTCCAAAACCACAGGCCTCCACCACCTGAGGCAAAGCTCTACCTTTCATGTGGTCTTTTATCTTCTCATAGGCCAAGTCTCCGTAAGGGCAATGACAATACATTGCATTTCAGAAGTATAGTGTGAAGTGGTTACTATTCACTTTGCTTTTTTCTTTGTAATACTACAATTGTAATACCCTATTAGTTAGGAAGTTCTTATTGTCATCAGCTTGTCTTTCAGTGAATTGGGGTGTTACTGAACATTGGTAAAATTTGTGCTGGGGATCAAATTTCAGCAAAATATAAATATCAGTGCAATACCTTATGTTTGCAATCAGACTTTAAACATGCTTTATCATGTAACTGATGATCTATTAATAGCTGAGGGTATGTCTACACTACCCCGCTAGTTCGAACTAGCGGGGTAATGTATGCATACCGAACTTGCTAATGAAGCCCGGGATTTGAATTTCCCGGGCTTCATTAGCATAAAGCCGGCGCCGCCATTTTTAAAAGCTGGCTAGTGCGAACCCGGTGCCGCGTGGCTACACGCGGCACGGGCTAGATAGTTCGAACTAAGTAGCCTTTCCGAACTATCTGTACTCCTCGTTCGGAATGGCTACTTAGTTTGAACTATCTAGCCCGTGCCACGTGTAGCCACGCGGCACCGGGTTCGCACTAGCCGGCTTTTAAAAATGGCGGCGCCGGCTTTATGCTAATGAAGCCCGGGAAATTCAAATCCCGGGCTTCATTAGCAAGTTCGGTATGCATACATTACCCCGCTAGTTCGAACTAGCGGGGTAGTGTAGACATACCCATATTGAGTAAAAAGGAAATCTTTGAAATTAATAAAATAGCAAATAATAGGTTAATCAATGTTTAAAGTGCCAAGACATTTTTAATGCTTTAACTTTTCTGAATCAACATTGGAGATATATCAGTATTCATGGATTATATGTACAATAAATCCTTCAAATTTTAATTATCCTAAAGAATGGAACACTGATTCACTTAGCTCTGAACTGATCTCAGCTTTTGTGGTAGATTATTGTACATAGCCTGTTCCATCTATTAATGAGACACTGACTGAAGAAATCTCCATGTATTGTTTTATGAAACTAAAGTAATTTACAAATTGGGTTTTGCAAAGATAATGTTTGTAAGTGACATGAGTATAAAATAACAATTAGCAATTAATGGAGAAGTGTTGACACACATTCCTATAGAAGGCGATTTATCCTTAGTGCTGACCTGTCAGTAAACAATACCACATTTTGCCAAGAAGTTACAATTTTGTAAGGTTCAAGTGCCTTTGTTGATGGTTGCTGCTGAATTTTACTTTCCATCTGGCCCGGGTCCTGAGGGCTTTATGGTTTTGCCTATTGATAAAGGCCAGGTGGTCAAGTTTTGGGAGCTGTCCATCATTTGCTCATACATGGGACATGGCTGCAGTTGAGAGAAAATAGGTTACAGGGAAACAAAAGGCAGTGGCAGCTGGGGTGGGCAGCGGAGTAGAATTCCTCTCATTCCATGACTTTTGTTCTGTTAATACTCAGCAACACCTGGATGTTCCTTTGGTAATGGCTACTTTAGGGATACAGACAAGACCATTCTGAAAAGTAGCAGACTCTTATATTAAGCAAAAACTTGGGAGTGTTTGATGAATGTATTATACACTTTTCATTGATGATCTTGTGTAATGAGATGTTGCTGTTAACTATTAAGGTACCCTGACAACAAGCACATTGGATGTTTTCCTGTGTTAATTGAGCACACTAGTGATAAAGTAAATCCATTCAATAGGAATTTTCAACCTCTAGGGGTTTAGTATATGCTGAGTCACCAAAGAATACTCGTTATAAGCTAATTCAGAGCCATTGACGTTTATAGCAATCTTTCCATTGTCTTCAGTGGGTATTGAATCTTCAGGCCCTGTATCTCAGGAATGTCAGTGAAAGTAATTATGTTCAAGGTTGGTTGGTTACAAGTTGCATATCTCAGTGCACTCAATAATCCCTGCTCTGTTATGGTAAGTATAGAAACACTCATGTCTACAAAGAAGGATTGATATTAGCCTCCTATGTATGGGTATGTCTACACTACAAAGTTAGTTTGAACTAACAGACGTTAGTTCAAACTAAGTTTCATAGGCGCTACACTAGCACTCCATTAGTTCGAACTTAATTCGAACTAACGGAGCGCTTAGTTCAAACTAGGTAAACCTCATTTTACGAGGATTAAGCCTAGTTCGAACTAGCTAGTTCGAATTAAGGACTGTGTAGACCCTTAATTCGAACTAGTGGGAGGCTAGCCCTTCCCAGCTTGCCCTGGTGGCCACTCTGGCCAACACCAGGCAAACTTGTCTGCCTCCCTCCCGGCCCCAGAGCCCTTAAAGGGCCACGGGCTGGCTACACAGTTTGTGCCAGTTGCAAGGCTGCCAGCACCCAGTCAGCAGACCCTGCACCTGCCACAACATGAGCCAGCCACCTGATACCACCCAGCCCTCCACTGCTCCCCAGGACCAGCCTGGCAGCTCCCAGGAGCCTGCCCGGGGACGCAAGAGGCGGGCACCCGCTTGGTCAAGTGCGGAGATCGTGGACCTCATCCAGGTTTGGGGGGAAGCCTCCAATGTCCACAATCTCTGCACTAGCCACAGGAACGCGGCCGTCTACAGCTGCATGGCTGCCAGCCTGGCCGCCAGGGGCCACCAGCGCAGCCGGGAGCAGGTGCGCTGCAAAATCAAAGACCTACGGCAGTCCTACTCCTGGGCCTGCCTGCCAGGGGCCGACACAGAGGCCTGCCCCCACTTCCAGGCTCTAGACTGCCTCCTGGGGGCTCATGCCGTCCCTGTCCCCCGGGACGTGATAGACCCTGGGGCAGAGGGACCGCTCCAGGAGATGGAGGAGGAGGAGGAGGGCTCCTAGAGCCAGGAGCCTGCCGGCAGCCTGCCCAGGACATGGGAACCCAGAGGCACCCCACAGAGCCGTTCGCCTGTGTCGTCCGAGGCCGGGGAGGCGTCCACCTGTGAGTACCATCGTGCTCCCCTTATGTGTACGGGGGGCTGGAGCAAGAGGGCCCCTGGGGTAATTGACCGCTGTTCTTGTTGCACCACAGCCGCAGCACCTGGGCCTGCAGGGCGCACCACACCGCCTGCAGCAGCTGCCCGTGCCCGGGCAAGCAGGAGAGCCAGGAACCAGGAGGATACCAGAGGCAGCACCTCCAGTTCCTGGAGCAACAGCTCCGTGTCCAGGACCACTGGGTCCAGGAGGATCTGAGGCTGCGCCGGAGGAGTTTGGAGGCCCTGGAGGAGCAGGGCCGTGCCCTGCGAGGCCACCTCCAGAGCCTGCTCGACTGCTTCCCAATTCCTCCTGCTCCTGTTCCCCATCCTGCTCCCCCTGCTGCTCCCCCTGCTCCCCCAGCTCCCCATCCTGCTCCCGCTCCTGCTTCCTCCACACCCCCCGTACCTCCTGCCCCACCCTCCACAACCATTCCCCACCGACGCCCCAGGACCCGCAGTGTGGCGAGATGGGAGAGGCAGCCGGACACCCACCCCTGAGCTTTCCATTCCCATCCTCCCTTCCCTCCCCTTCCAGCTCCCTTGTCCCAGGTTTCCCCCTCCCCTATCCTACCCTCATTCCTCCCTCCCCCCACCCCAGTTATGTGAAATAAACAGAAGTTTTTGTTTGAAAAACAGGTGTCTTTATTTTACAGTAGGTAGGGAGGGGAAAGGAGAAGGGGGGTAGGGTGGAAGAAGGCCCCAGTGGGGCATGCAAGGGAGAGGTCAGTCCTCCTCCTCCAACAGGAAGCTCTCCTGCAGGGCTTCCCAGATCTGGACGGCCCCCCGCTGAGCTTCCCGGATGGCAGCGGTGCAGGGCTGACTGTAGTGTCCAGCCCTGTGGTCAGCCTCAGCCATCCAGACTGGCAGGAAAGCCTCCCCCTTTCGCTCACACAAATCATGGAGCACACAACATGCTGCCACCACGGTAGGGATGTTGTGCTCAGCCAGGTCCAGACGGGTGAGGAGGCATCAAAAGCGGGCTTTCAGTCTCCCGAAGGCCCCCTCCACCATGATGCGGGCCCTGGTCAGCCTGGCATTGAAGGCCTGGCGGGAGGGATTGAGGTGCCCCGTGTAGGGCTTCATCAGCCACGGCTGCAGTGGGTAGGCGGCATCCCCCACCAGGCACACGGGCATGTCCACGTCC
This sequence comes from Pelodiscus sinensis, assembly GCF_049634645.1. Classification (NCBI taxonomy): domain Eukaryota; kingdom Metazoa; phylum Chordata; order Testudines; family Trionychidae; genus Pelodiscus; species Pelodiscus sinensis. Next base: position 11,022,147 of record NC_134720.1, on the reverse strand, counting down.
CCGACCCTGATGTGGCGGTCGGGGAAGAAGGTCCCGTCCTGCAGCCGCTGGCACACGGAGGAGTTGCGGTACACCCGGACGTCGTGTGCTTTGCCGGACCAGCCCACATTAATGTCCGTGAACTGTCCCCGGTGGTCACACACAGCTTGCAGGATCACGGAGAAGTACCCCTTGCGGTTCACGTAACGGGATGCCTGGTGTTCCAGGGCACGGATGGGGATGTGCGTCCCGTCGATGGCCCCCCAGCAGTTGGGGAAGCCGAGGGCGCTGAATCCCCGGATGACAGCGTCCGGGTCGGCGAGGTGGACCACCCTGCGGAGCAGCACCCGGTTGATGGCCTTGACCACCTGCGGAGAGAGACACAGCAAAGCGCCAATCAGTGAGGCACCCGGGTGGCTGGGAGCGTTCGTGCCCTGGCAGTGCCCCGCGCCCCACTCCCAGAAGCAACCCCCCCAGCAGCCGGGACAAACCGACCCCTCCGGTGCGGGGCGCGTTCACCTCTTCCCGCCCCTCCTTTGTCCCTGGGGCGGCCCATCCCCTCCTCGCAGCCCTCCTCCCCTCCCAGCGCAGTGGCCGACGAGTGCCATACCTGCATGAGCACCGCTCCGACGGTGGATCTCCCCACGCCGAACTGGTTCCCGATGGATCGGTAGCTGTCCGGCGTGGAGAGCTTCCAGAGGGTGATGGCCACCCGCTTCTGGAGGGGGATGGCGGGCCTCATGCGAGTGTCCCTTCTGCGCAGGGCAGGGGCGAGCCACTCGCAGAGCTCCAGGAAGGTGTCCCTCCTCATCCTGAAGTTCTGGGTCCACTGTCGGTCCTCCCAGCGCTCCAGGACGATGCGGTCCCACCAGTCGGTGCTGGTGTCCAGACGCCAGACGCGGCGGGGCACGCCGGTGTCGGGGCACCGCCGCGGCTCCTCCACAGCCCCCAGGGCAGCCAGGCGGAGAGGCAGGGGTCTGACGTGCACCAGGAGGTGCCAGGCAGCCTCGAGCCATTGGTGGCAGGCTTGCAGCAGGAAGTCCAGAAAGTGCACCAGAAGGTGCAGGGCGAGCTCTGGCTCCATGTTGTCACCTGCGGCGGCGTCCCCGAAGGGAAGCACCGACACAGACGGGCTCAGAGACCAATGCTTTGCTGTCCCTCGGTGTGACGGGTCGCGCCGCCCCCACACGCCACCCGGCGGCCCGCCCCGCACTCAGCCCGCGATCGCGCTGTCTCTCCTGGGCGCCACCCAGGGAGCGCGGCGGCACTGCAGGGCCTGCTCCCTTGCGGCCCGGATGATGGGCAGCGCGGCGGGGGCGGGGCTACGCCCGGACGATGACGCACGGCGGGGGCGGAGCCTCAGCGACGTGGCATCTTACGTCACCGGGCACAGACGCATGGCGAGGGAGGAGCCTGGTGACGTGGCGCACTGCGTCACCAGGACCGGACGCCGGCGGGGAATTCAAAAAGGGGGGGGAACGGGGGAAGAAGAGGAGGACGGAGGAGCAAGGAGGGGAAGGAGGGAGACGGAGAGCGAGCAGAGGAGGAAAGGAACGGAGAAGGAGGAGAGAGCGGAGGAGGAGGAAAGAGCAGAGGAGGAGGGGAGAACAGAGGAGGAAGGAGGCACAGGACACTGAAGGAGAGGCACACAGCACAAGAAGGAGGGAAGTGGAGGAGCACGAGTGCTGAGGGGGACTGTAAAAGGGGGCAAGCAGAGGCGGCGGAGGGCAGGACGGGCTCCCGCATTACACTCGGCGAGGTCGGCAAGGAAGCAGGAAAACTTGAGATCCGGCTGTCCAGGGGGGCCCTTTAAGCATGAGCCTCAGATAGCCTCAGACAGCAGCCACACAAAGCAACTACTGACCTTATGCCCTGCCAGAACCGATTTCAGCCGCCCTTAAATGCCCCCCTGCGTCCAATCAGTGTGGACGCGCTAGTTCGAATTAGCAAAACGCTAATTCAAACTAGTTTTTAGTTCTAGACGCGTTAGTTCAAATTAGCTTAGTTCGAATTAACTAATTCAAACTAAGTTAGTTCGAATTAGCGTTGTAGTGTAGACATACCCTATCATAGTAAATTATGGTTTGATTCATAACATAATATGCTTCACTGGCCATTAACCCAGATTTCTTCGTGAATTTAAGACAGAAATAGTTTCATGGGCAATTAATTTTTATTCCATTTTCATAGAATCATAGAATGATAGGATTGGAAGAGACCTCAGGAGGTCATCAAATGGAGCCCCCTGCCCAAAGGAGGACCAACCCCAACTAAATCATTGATAAAGGACAAATGTTTGCTTCAAATTAAAGTGCAATACAACCATGCACCTCTATTAGCAAGTAACCAACAGCATCTAGGGACAAGATTTTCCCCAAAACAGGAAGCTTAAGTTCTGATTTGGGATTTAGAATAACTGGGCTGATTTTCTAAGGTACAGAGCTCATCTAGCTGGTCTAAGGAGATCTACTGGATGTGCTCTGTGCTTCTGAGATCTAGGGTCAAATTAATTATTTTGGACTCTGGGGATACTAGATTTTGTGGATCCCCCCAGACTCTGAGGTGGAGCCAAAAATTAGGGGATCAACATGAGGGACTGGACTGCAGGTGGAGACAGGAGGGTGGGTGTGGGAAGGGATTACATTTCAGAATGGACCTGGGGATGAGGCATTTGGGGTAAAGGGGGCTCCAGACTGGAGCTAAGGAGTTTGAAGTGTGTGAGTGAGCTCAGGGCAGGAGGTTGGATGGGAGTGTGGGATCAGTCAAGAATTTGGGTGTAGGAGGGAGCTCAGGACTGGGATGTGGGATGTGGTGTCTGGGATGGAGTTAGGGACTTATGGTACATGAGGGGGCTGGGAGTGAAGGTCTGGGAGGGAGTTAGGGTGAACGGGCAGGGACAGTGGATTGGTGTGCAGGCACTTACCTGTGGTTGTTTCCATTGGGGAGAGGGCAGGTGACTCTGCATGGCCATTGCTCACTTGGAGGCACCATATCCGCAGTTCACATTGGCCAGGAATTGCAGCCAATAGGAGCAGTGTGGGGAGGAGCCTGCAGGCGAGGGTGGCACCAGGACACAGTTCCAAGAGTTTCAGAGGAAAGGAGGAATGACAGCATGTGGAGCTACCTCCTTCCCTCCCCTGCCCGAGAATGCAGCATGTAGGGGATTAATTCACCTTGCTGAAAACCAGCCTACTTACTTAGAAGCCTAAATCAGGACTTAGTTTCCTATAATTTGAAAACATAGCCTAAAATTGTGTCCCATCTTCTTGATGAAAGGTTGTGTGTGTTGTGTATATAAATATTAGTATATATACATACTAGGCACAGCTGGCAACACTTTCAGTCACGTGCATGGCATAACTCCACTCATTTTCCCCACCCCATCCCCCCTTTCTTTTTTCATTCAAACTGGGCTCTAAGATGTTAATAGAGCTGTAAGGAGACTGTGAAGGAGGCAGCCAGTGCTTAAAGGGCTTATAGGAGCAGACAATCAGGATCAGCTAGGCCCTATAAGAAGAGTTGCTGTACAGAGCAGTTTTAGTCACTCCCTGGAGCTTGAGGAGAGAGGAGGAAAGGCTGCCTTGCAGGAACAGGGCAACAAGCATCTGGGACAGAGCAGTGCTGTGGGCAGAGACCCAAGAAGTTAAAGGCAGTTTCTTGCAGGCTCCAGGGATCTTCAGGCTGAGGCACTGAGGCAGGGGCAAATAAGGTGCTGGAGCCACAGGGAACTGGCCCAGGAAGATCTACAGAGGAATTGTAGGGGATGCAACAAGTGGCAGCCATCTATAGGGCCCCTGGGCTGGCTCCTCTCTCCCCCTAACCACTACTGAGGAATTGGCTGGACTCAGGGATTGCAATACCGTCCCCAGGAAGGAGGGAAACATGGATTATGACACAGCAGTGGGCTGTGTCTTGAAAAGGGCATGGCAGTCCTAGGAATGATGTGGTTCCCTAGAGCAGAAGTGTTGGTGGCAAGACATCTCTAGAAGCGGGCACACTGGCAAGCAGAGCTAATCCCTAAGACAACCAGCAGGAGGCACTGCAGTGGTGAGCTAAACCCCATTGCAGCACCTCTTTCTGGGCAGGTCACAACAGAGTGAACACTTGTGAGTACTATAATGAATTGTCACCATTGGCTGTGGACTTTTATAGATTATGAAATTTGATTAACCAAAAAGTCATAAAATTACACAGACAATTTTGCAGAAATGTATGGAACTAACTTCAACATCTGCAGAGGGATTCATGAAGATTTGTCAAACTACTGGCAGCCACTGTCAATCGATGCTAGCAAAGTAACTTTTTGTGAAGAACATGAGCTACATGGCATTAACCTCTTTCGCTAGCCTCGATGATGTAATTGAATTAAGTGCATGCCTACTTACCTTTTTCAGTGTCACTCCAGCAATAGAAAGCTCAAAGAGGTACTTAGGATAGTATTTACTAACTAAGTGCCAAGGAGAAAGGGTAAGTGACTAACAATGTTTTGTCCATCTCTAGAATTCATCACCTTGTCACGAAGTGAGAGTAATGATCTTGGATGAAGTGCTGAGACTACCTGTTGGCTTTGTTATTAGTAGCAGCCTTCTCCCGCTACCTTCTCCCACACAATGGAACTACTCAGGTGAAAACAGTGACCAGGACTTGGCCTTTGAGAAGCATTCACATCTTGCTACTGCCTTAGTCTTCTCTTCAGCTCCTGCATCTCTTTCATTAGAGGAATCATGATAGTGCTGCATCGTGATAGGTATAGACAAGAATAGCTTCAAGTCCCCAGTACAATCCCATGCTGCCAATGGCGGCTACACACGCACACATCCTCACAGCTCAATAGTGTTTAGAAAAGAAGCTAAGGTGGGTATTTTAGACTCTGAATATAGTGACCGGATCATCCTCTAATTATCTTTAGCTGAAAACAAAGCCCCTGATGATAATACCCAGGAAAGTGACTGAAAAGACTCCTATTGTCTTCACTGGGCTTTGGCTTGCAGACACAGATAATAGTATTTGAATATTAGGGTACATCTAGACTACAAGCCTCTTTCGAAAGAGACTTTTTCTAAAGAATTTTTCGAAAAAGCCTCTTTCGAAAGAGAGCGTCTAGACTTCAACCTCGTCTTTCAAAAAAGTGAGCCGCTTTTTCAAAAGAGAGCACCCAGGCAGTCTTAATGTTCTGTTTCGAAAAAGCCCTGTTTGCATTTAAGAACGCCTTTTTTCGAAACAGCACTTTCAAAAAAAGGTGTTCTTCCTTGTGAAACGAGGAGTACCGCTGTCAAAAGAAAAGCCGCGTTCTTTCGATTTAATTTCGAAAGAACGCGGCTGTAGTCTAGACAAGGCTGTAGTAGAAAAGGCTACTTTTTTTAAAAAAAAACTGCAGTCTAGACACAGCCTTATTTTGTTGAATACAAACTTCAGAATCTTCTAAAAATCAGTAACTTTTATTTTCATTAATTGTTCAATTTATAAAGATGGATGAATAATTTTGTTATTCATGAATAATTATTCCCTTTCCTTGCCTAGCTTTAAATATACCATATACTGTAACAAAAATGACAAGAACAAAAATAGCACATACAATTAGATGAGCTTGTTTTTCTAAGGGATCATAAATTGTCTTTTAGATAATTGCAGTGAATGCAATTGGCTTTATTTCCCTGGTGGCAAAACTATGCAAACTAGTTAAATGTTTGTATATGGTCAGTTCTACAGTATGTAACTGTGACTAATTAAAAAGGGAGATGTTTTGATTAAAACCTATGGCCTGTGGATACTTATGCATTCCTAGAGTGGAACTCTGGAATCAATTGAAATGTTGGATAACACTGGAGCATCTTAAAAATAGTTTAATCTCAGTTAGTTCATGTAATGGGCAATTGACAGAATGATTGCAAAACAAACTTGTAAGGTAACACCTATGAAGCTGGAGAACTAATTTCAGATTTAGGAATAGATAAAGGGGGAATAATCCAACTAAAAGGCTCACTTCTGAGCCAATAAGAGGTATAAATAACATCTTATAGTTCATATTTTACCATGGTAGTAGTATTGTAATATGAGTGTTACTATTAATTTACTAGATTCATCTGAGATGTAGGATGAATTATATCTTTTATATCTTATATCTTTTTCTTGGACGGTGAGGGATGGAATGGGAGAAGACAAATTATTGTGTATGTTTAGTAAATAATGTCAAAATGCAATTTAGGTTTGCTTTTACAAAAATTGGCCTGGATATTGTTAGTTTCACAATTATTTTTGGCATGAGCCTGAGTTCGGTTTGCATTGATCTAAAACAAGAAAGAAGGCACAACATATGATGTCTAAACAAGAAAGAAGGCACAATATATGATGTCTGGAGCAGGTATGAGAAGATTTGGGCTGGCCAGAAAGCAATTATTTAGTTTCATTAGAAATTTTGAAGTTAAAAATTTATTCTTGTTCAAATACAGATCAAAAATGAGACCCTTTTTGTGCATTTTTGTAAAGAAAATGAGAAAACAAGAATGATCCCCTTTCCTAAAGAGTCAGTAGCCTGGTGGTTGAGGTATTCAGCTGGGCTTGAACTAGATCTCCCCAGGTCTCTCTCCCCTCTCCCTGCCCAACTCAGATCTGAAACTTACTGAAAGATATTTGTGTAAACATTTCCAGTTCAGATTAGGAAAATTAGGATGCGTGAAACAAAAAAGTTAACAACAATTTATCAACTATAATGGACTGCTTTAATTACTCATGTTAACTTCGATAGCATTGTAAATTGCCACAGTGCTTTCCAAGAGATTTGAGACTATGGCAAAAGTCCCCTTGAGTTTAGTGGGGGAAAATCAGGCCCTGGGCTTGGAGGCAGAACCTTTGCAAGATTCTGACATGAAGCTCCCATACAAGCCTATTGGCATATAGGAAAATCCTGTTAGGTGCTGAACGTTTCAAAGAGTCCTTTTAGATCAATGACCTGTTACAACTTGGGTGTGTCTACACTGGCCGCTTGAATTTGCACAAGAACACTGGCGTTCTAATGTAAGAATTCAGTGCTTCTTGCGCAAATACTTTGACGCTCCTGCTCAGGGATAAGCCCTCTTGTGCAAGAATACTTGCACAAGAGGGCCAGTGTAGACAGGCACTTTAATTTTTTGCGCAAGAAAGCCCAATGGCTAAAATGGCCATCGGAGCTTTCTTGCGCAAAAGCGTGTCTATACTGGGCACGGATGCTTTTAGGCAAAAGCATCCATGCCAATCTAGACGTTCTTTTGTGGAAATACATTTAACGGAAAGACTTTTCCGTTAAAAGTATTTCTGCAAAATCATGCCAGTCTAGACGCAGCCAACTTGTGTTTGATATTTGAAGGAGCAATGCTATCCTCATAACGACAGAAGGAAAAATAATTGTCTTGTTTATAATGGGTATTTAGGGCTCAATTAAAGCTCAAAACCAATGTAAGGAAAACAAGTCTCATTATCTAGTTTACCTACTGATATCTGGCCTTGAGAGGATGTTTTAATTCAGCAGTTTTAGAAGCTATAGTGTGAACAAATGAACAGTGGACTGAGCCTTCAGTGGATGAACATAGAACAGGAAAATCATCTGCAGCCAGTCTAAAGACCATTGTAGCCATTCTAAGAACCCTCATAGACCTCATTGAACTCTAGAGCGGGCCCTTATTGCCTTGGATTGTTAATGAAAACCCCAATCTCCTGCCCCATCCCAGAGCCCTTTCCCACACCCTGATCCCCAAATTTCTGGCACCACCAAACAGAGCCACACACTCCCTGCACTCCAATGCCCTGCCCCAGCCTGGAGCTCCTTCCTATGACCCAAACCTCTCATCTTAAGCCCCACCCCAAAGCCTGTAATCCCAGCCGGAGCCGCCTTCTCCATCTCACAACCCAACTCCCTGCCCTAGCCCAATGAAAGTCAATGAGGTTGGGAATAAGCAAATGACAGAGGGAGGGAGGCCTTAGATAAAAGGATGGGGTGGGCCCTTGGAAAAGGGGTGGAGCAGGGCACGAATGTTGGTTTTTGTGCAATTAGAAGGCTGCCTATCTATTTCTGTCTAGGAAATGGCTTGTGTCTCAGGGGATCTCAGCTGGTAAACATGCTGTGGTAGGGAAATACATAAAAGATTTTCATAGGGGTGAAGCTGCCCAAATAGAGCAATTTATAAACATTGACTTCTAAAGAGTAAGCCCACTGAAAGCATTCTACTGCATGAGGTCCTGATTGCGAGCTCCTACTCCCATTGGAAAGCAGTCACTTTCACAAGTACAAGTTTCACTTAGTCACCTTCTTCCTTGAAATTACTATGGACTCTGGGAATTTTGTAACAAAGGGGTATGAAAGCCCATAGTTGTTACCAAATTTTTGCTGAGCATTAGGGTTAGGATGCTCCCAGACATGAATTTGAATATTCAGAGTTTAACAGGAATGAGCAGGTTTAGAACTGTCATGTTTTAACACGTTCTGATCCAAAATGCCTAGCTCCCTAATGTCTTAATCATGGAAAATCACAAAACTACCACTAAAGGCCCTCAAAAATAGGCCTCAGGTTACAGCAGAATTTCACTTTTGAGTCTGATTTTAGTGTATCTGTAAAGGTATGTCAACACAGTGGTGCTATTTCAGGATAAGGTCCACTCTTCACATCTTAATAACACACCCATTATTTCAAAATACATTCAAAATACAAGCTTCTTATTCCAGCTTCCTGTAAACCTCATTACATGAGGATTAAGGAAGATGCCAGAATAGCGATTTATTTCAAACTAAGTGCTGTGTACACAGCGCCAAATTTTAACATAAGCTCTTTTGAAATAAGCTACGCAATTTGCATATCTCACATTATGTAGCTTGTTTTGAGCTACATAACAAGTGTAGATGTACCCTAAATGAAAAGCCTGGTGATGATACTCCCTATCTCAATGTAAGGTGCTTTAAAGAGAGGTCTGTGTCCTAGCCTCATTTTACTGATAGGGAAACTAACACAGATGAAGTGACTTACTCAAGGTCACACAGCTGACTATAAGCTGAGCTGGGACTAAACCCCAGGGTCCTCCTCCTGTATGCTATCCATAAGCAGCTATCACCATGGAGTTCAACCAGTGCACCACACTCCTGACTCACACTTTATTGTACTATACTAGAGTGTACTTTTTTTAAATAGAGGCCACCAAATTCATTTCACTTTTTAGCTAATCAAGATTTAATAGATATTTGGGTAAGGCAGTGCATTGGCTCACTATGCACCATATACTCTAATTGTTCAGTATGCCAAATCAAGAGTTAAAATACAAGTTGAAAGTCTTCCTTTTTTCTTTTTGAAAACTACCATAAAAATTACAAGTTCAAAGACAAACTGTGATCCTCTCTTGGCCTGTGGCTTTAAAAAAGTGATCTCTGGCAATGTTTCCATTTCTAAGAATCTCTGGTTATGCATGTTGTGTTTGAGCTATTCTCTGTTCCTGGCTCTGAGCCGGCATTTATTGGGATGGAAGATGTTCTCAGTGGTGGTGCATTTTTTGCCACTAGCAATGGTTTTCCCTAATAGGGCAAATTTAAAAGACTCATTCCCAAGAAGGGATGAAAAATAATAGGAAAGGGAAGTTCCATAACACTCGTCTTTAAATAAATAAAAAGACAAGCAAAGGATGGAGTTAATATAAAATCCTGCTTTCTAGTTAGCTAAAAGATGACCTGCAGTTTTTGGAATTACGGTATGTTCAAAGATATGTCATTGAAATAATGTAATGCCACAGACATTAGGCCATAATGACCTAAAAAAGTATGTGTTTAGTAGTTTGCAGCTGGAGTCAAGGAAGGAGCAAAACCACTTGAAGTGAGCCAGACCCACACACTCTGAAAACCATATTACATTTAGAATACTGGCTAGGAAAAAATATTCAGAGCTAAACAGTTTGCCTCGGGGTTAGATTAAATATCATGCGATTAGTGGTTCTGGGGGAGGGGGAGGATTTCAGAATTTTTGTGTAAATATCAGCTGCGATCTGTAAGATCACTCTGAAATTTTAGGGTATAAATTACTAACAATGATGAGAAAAACAGAACTTCATATTGACCACACAGGTCAGGGCACAGAAAGCTCTTTGGGATCTCTTTAGATTTGTCCTGATATTTTTGCAGAGAGACTTCAACTGAATAAGGTATTGAGCACATGCTGGGGTGCTTTGCCAAAGAGAGCTGGCATGCTGAATTAGAGACTCCTTTAATCAGATAACTCGCAGGAGGCTTTGAGTGCTCTAGTGGATGTTGTTTAAATCCCAGCACTGCCTCCCCTCCACATCAGTCCGTGTCCCCCACCCTGGGAGGAAGGCCTTCCCTTTCCTCTCCACCATGTTGTGCAGCACACAACAGGCAGCAACCACCTCAGGGATGTTCCATTCCCCCATGTCCAGGTGAGTAAGCAGGCATCTAAACCTGCACCTCAGATGCCTGAAGGCGCATTCTACCTGCAAGCAAGCCTGGTTCAGGTGGGAGTTAAACAGTTCCCTGTTCACATCCAGGTGTCCAGTGAACGACTTCATGAGCCAGAGCATAAGGAGGAACGCCATGGCAGCCACGATGCACATAGGCATCTGCACATTCCCAACTGAAAAGTTACACTCCAGAAAGAATGTCCCAGCCTGCAGCCTACAGTACAGATATGAGTTCTGGAAGATGCAGACATCGTGTGCCCGACCCAACCGCCTCACACAAATGTCAGTGAATTGTCCCCAGTGGTAGACCAGGGCCTGCAGCACCATGGAAAAGTAGCCCTTTCTGTTAACGTACTGTGCTGCTCGATGGGGCAGTGCATGGATCGGGATGTGAGTCCCATCAAGTGCTCCACTGCAGTTCGGAAATCCTAGTCCCGCAAATCCCGCGCTGATGGTATCCAGGTCTCTGAGGCAGACAGTCCTGTGAAGCAGCTCCGAAGTGATGGCCGTCACCACCTGCAGAAAAGGACAAATAGAAACACACATAACAGGACATTAGAGGAGTTGCTTGAGCTGATGAGAGGTGCTCCCCCTCCTCTCCCTTCCCAGACCCCAAGAACCCTCCCCCCAAAGCAACCCCCCCACACGCACCCCAGCAAGGTGAGGCCAGGAGGGCTTCTACCACTCCCCACCCCATCCCCCATTCCCTCTGCCCCATGACCATCCCCTTTGTCTGCCCCCCACCATGGATTGTCCCCAGAGAGTGACTTACCTCCATCAAGACGGCCCCAACAGTAGACCTCCCCACGCCAAACTGGTGTCCCACCAAGTGGTAGCTGTCGGGAGTGTCCAACTTCCAGAGGTCAATAGCGACCCACTTCTCTGGGTGGGGGGGCTGCAAGTGGGTGTCCTGGCATTGTAGGGCAGGGGCGAGCCAGACACACAGCTCCTGGAAGGTGGACTTCCACATACGGAAGTTTTGGAGCCAAACCTGGTCATCCCGCTACTCCATAACAAGCCGGTCCCTCCAGTCTAAACTGGTATCCAGCCTCCAAACTCACCTCTCCAGGAATAAGATCGGTGGCAAGGGCAGTGGGACTGCAGCCTGAGTGAGGGGCTCAAAGCTGGGTTCTGCATCCAGATCTGGCAAGAACATCATGATGGTCTCATGAAGATGCAGCAGAACTTCAGGCATCACGGTGTGGGGCCATCGCCTGCCCAGGGGCAAATCCAGCTCCATGGCAAAAAAAACCCCCAAACAATCAAAAGCACAAAAACCAATCAGGAAAGTAACTGCTTTGGTGTCCCAAAAAGCAGGGCACTCAAAGCAAGCACTGCAAAAGCTTTGCTGTCCCACTAGGAGGTAGGCAAGCCAGCTGCAGAAGCAGAGCAATGGCTGTTCGGGGGATCCCTTTAAGCATACGTCTCTGCAAAGGACATGCAGCAGCACCAGGTAGTAAATGCTGCCCCCATGCCCTGGCAGAAGGGGTTCCGGGTGCCTTTTTTTCGAAAGAGTGTCCAGCAGTAATCCGCGTAATGCAATCTAGACGCTCTTTTTGAAAAAGCCTTTTTCGAAAAAGACATGTAGTCTAGATGTACCCAATCTTACTTTCCAGAGAGAGAAGAAACATTGTCTTTGTCATCTAAATTCCTAATGCATGATGGGACTTAGATAAAAAATAAAACACACAACAATTAGAGTCTAACCAACTTGTCTACTATCTAGCTAAACTTTCTTTAATAACCTTCTGTATTAATCATCCACACAATTATTTAGTAATAACTATTTTGAACCGAGTCCTTAATTTCCAAAGTCACTGTCTAGGAAATCAAACAAGTATGCTTAGGCTATTTAGTGCCTAGATGCTTGTGTACTAGCAATGTCACTTGTAAATCAATTGTTAATTAATTTATTCTTGCATTTAAGAAGCAGTCATCAAGAACTTATCATTAAATAGCATACTTCACAATGGTACCAGAGGGCACTGTACAAATTAACAATAACATTATCAGCAAGAGGGAGCATTAAAATCCACAGCTTTGCCTTAAATAATTTGTGTGACTGGGCATCTCACACTTTATTTGGCAGAAAATTTCCATAGGTTTCATAGATGCAAAATGGTGTGGCTCCCATTTACACAAGATTAAATGGTACAGCTAAGGTATGTACAAAGCTAAGCTAAGCAGGAAGAACTGGAATTGCTAACAAATAAATACAACTATGATATCATTGGTATTACAGAAACCTGGTGGGATGGGACGCATGATTGGAATGTTGGTATGGAAGGGTACAGCTTGCTCAGGAAGGACAGACAGGGAAAAAAGGGAGGAGGGGTTGCATTGTATATTAAAAATGTACACACTTGGACTGAAGTGGAGATGAACGTAGGAGATAGCTGTGTAGAGAGTCTCTGGGTTAAGCTAAAAGGGGTAAAAAATGAGGGTGATGTCATGCTAGGAGTCTACTACAGGCCACCTAGCCAGATGGAAGAGGTGGATGAGGCCTTTTTTAAACAATTAACAAAACTATCCAAAGCCCAAGATTCAGTGGTGATGGGGGACTTCAACTATCCAGACATATGTTGGGAAACTAACACAGCGGGGCACAGGCTATCCAATAAGTTTCTGGACTGCATTGGAGACAACTTTCTGTTTCAGAAGGTTGAAAAAGCTACCAGAGGAGAAGCTGTTCTGGATTTGATTTTAACAAATAGGGAGGAACTAGTTGAGAACTTGAAAGTGGAAGACAGTATGGGGGACAGTGATCATGAAATAATAGAGTTCATGATCTTAAGGAAAGGTAGAAGGGAGACCAGCATAATTGAGGTAATGGATTTCAGGAAGGCAGATTTTGATAAGCTCAGAGAACTTGTAGGTAAGGTCCCATGGGAAGCAAGACTGAAGGGAAAAACAACTGAGGAGAGTTGGAAGTATTTCAAAGGGACGTTGTTAAGGGCCCAAAAGCAAACAATTCCGCTGTGTAGGAAAGATAGAAAATATGGCAAAAGACCAGCTTGGCTTAACAAGGAGATCTTGCATGATCTCAAAATAAAAAAGGAGTCATATAAAAAATGGAAACTAGGACAAATAACAAAGGATGAATATAAGCAAGCAACACGGGAATGCAGGGGCAAGATTAGAAAGGCAAAGGCACAAAATGAGATCAAACTAGCTACAGGCATAAAGGGAAATAAGAAGACCTTTTATAAATACATTAAAAGCAAGAGGAAGACCAAGGACAGGGTAGGCCCACTGCTCAGTGAGGAGGGAGAAGCAGTAACAGGAAACTTGGAAATGGCGGAGATGCTCAATGACTTCTTTGTTTCGGTCTTCACCGAGAAGTCTGGAGGTGTGCCAAACGTAGTGAATACAAGCAGAGAGAGGGTAAGTTTAGAAGATAGGATATACAAAGAACAAGTTTAAAATCACTTAGGAAAGTTAGATGTCAGCAAGTCACCAGGTCCTGATGAAATGCATCCCAGGATACTCAAGCAGCTGATAGAGGAGGTATCTGAGCCTTTAGCTATGATCTTTGAAAAATCATGGAAGACAGGGAAGATTCCAGAAGACTGGAAAAGGGCAAATATTGTGCCCACCTATAAAAAGGGGAATAAGAACAACCCAGGAAACTACAGACTGGTCAGTTTAATGTCTGTCCCAGAGAAGATAATGGAGCAGGTAATTAAGGAAATCATATGCAAACACTTGGAAGGTAATAAAGTGATAGGGAATAGCCAGCATGGGTTTGTGAAGAACAAGTCATGCCAAACTAATCTGATAGCTTTCTTTGATAGGATAACGAGCCTTGTGGATAAGGGAGAAGCGGTGGATGTCATATACCTAGACTTTAGTAAGCCATTTGATATGGTCTCGCTTGATATTCTTATTGATAAACTAGGCAAATATAACTTAGATGGGGCCATGATAAGGTGGGTGCATAATTGGCTGGATAACCGTAGTCAGAGAGTTGTTGTTAACGGTGCTAAATCCTGCTGGAAAGGGATAACAAGTGGCGTTCCGCAAGGGTCTGTTTTGGGACCCGTACTGTTCAATATCTTCATCAATGATGTAGATATTGGGATAGAGAGTACGCTTATTAAGTTTGCAGATGATACCAAACTGGGTGGGGTTGCGACTTCTTTGGAGGATAGGGACATAATTCAAAATGACCTTAGCAAGTTAGAGAAATGGTCAGAGGTAAACAGGATGAAGTTTAATAAAGAGAAATGCAAAGTGCTCCACTTAGGAAGAAACAATCAGTTCCATACATACAAGATGGGAAGCGACTGTCTAGGAAGGAGCATGGCGGAAAGGGATCTAGGGATCATAGTGGACCACAAGTTGAATATGAGTCAACAGTGTGATGCTGTTGCAAAAAAAGCAAATATGATTCTAGGTTGTGTCAACAGGTGTGTTGTAAGCAAAACTTGTGAAGTCATTCTGCCGCTCTACTCTGAACTAGTTAGGCCTCAGCTGGAGTACTGTGTCCAGTTCTGGGCGCCACATTTCAAGAAAGATGTGGAGAAATTGGAAAGGGTACAGAGAAGAGTGACAAGAATGATTAAAGGTCTAGAGAACATGACCTATGAAGCCAGACTTCATGAACTGGGCTTGTTTAGTTTGGAAAAAAGAAGATTAAGGGGGGACATGATAGCGGTTTTGAAATATCTAAAAGGGTGTCACAAGGAGGAAGGAGAAAATTTGTTCCTCTTGGTTTCTGAGGACAGGACAAGGAGTAATGGGCTTAAAGTGCAGCAAGGGAGGTTTAGATTGGACATTAGGAAAAAATTCCTAACTGTCTGGCTACGTCTACACTGGCCCCTTTTCCGAAAGGGGCATGTTAATTTCACAGGTTGTAATAGGGAAATCTGCGGGGGATTTAAATATCCCCCGCAGCATTTAAATAAAAATGTCCGCCGCTTTTTTCCGGCTTTTAGAAAAGCCGGAAAAGAGCGTCTACACTGGCCCCGATCCTCCGGAAAAAGCGCCCTTTTCCAGAGGATCTTATTCCTACTTCAAATAGGAAGCCTAGTCCGAACTACCTAGTTCGAGCCCCGTGTAGCCGCGCTGCACAGGGTTCGAACCAGCGGGGTTTTAAAAATGGCAGCTCCCCGCTTATGCAAATGAAGCCCGGCAAATTCAAATCCCGGGCTTCATTTGCAAGTGCGGTATGCCTACATTACCCTCCTAGTTCGAATTAGGAGGGTAGTGTAGACATACCCTATGTTATTTTGGATTAACTAACGTTATTCCAAAATAATACTTCTGTGTAAATGTAACCCAAGTGAAATATCATGTTTTCCAGTAACTATTCATTGGAATGTAAACATTAATTTGCTTGTCATCCCAGTTCCTCTTCTCCACTAACTTTGCATAAGCATTCAGACACTCAAGCTTTTCTAGCATTACTGCACATAGAAAGCTAAGTATGACTATTCATAATTAGTGAAATGGAAAGTGATATCCAAATAGTTGCCCTAAAGCTGATGTTTTATACAGATGTGATACTGCTTCATACAGCAAGAGGACAAGGTTATTGAACTCCCCTCCCAGAATCCTGAAAATAGTGTAGACAAGGATCTAATGGAAATATATACACAGTCACTAGAAATGTTTAACCCTTCTCCTTTCTGTTTACCTGTTAACTCTCCCTGAAAGAATAAGAGTCTGATCCCAAACCCATAGATGTCAATGGAATGGCCTTGAATGAGAACAGAATTTATCTTAAATTAACCTGTCTCACAGTCATTTAGCTGCTGAAATGTAAGTCTTCAATTACCTCATGATTGTTGAAATCTTTAATACCCCAAGTGCAATGAGAACTAGTGCAAACTGAATTCCCACAATATTACTTTGCAGTAATAATTGTACTAAGCTCTTATGGAATGTTCATCTTCTATAGATCTTAGCGCTCTACGAAGGAAGGTCAGTAACAATCTTCATATCTTATAAAAAAGGGAAACTGAGTCATTGATGTGTTACTTTTCAAACATGAACCCTTGTAACATCCCAAAGAGGTAAATACGGTAATGGTTATTATCCCCTGTGACCCATCAGTTTGTTCGATATATATATTTTGATGTCTAAGTGTTCTGAAATAATAAATGGATCAAGAGGAAATAACTTCAACTATGAAATAGTCCCATAATGTCTTATATTGCATGAGGCATAGGACAATTAAGTACAGTTGAACCAGGATAATTGGTAGGTTATTTCACATACCCACCAAAAAGTGATCGCTTCCCTTCCTGAGTAAAGATACCAAAGTATTGTAGCAAGGTTTAATATTATAGAACTACTGAGACTTTCCTACTTACACAAACTATTTTACTGAAAATGCTTTGGAGTATACCATGGAGTATTACAAAAACTGAAACCTGAAAGCACCTTTGTTTAATAATGAAAAAGCACATTGTGATGCAATAGTCTTTATTTTATTGTATGTTCCCTTGCCAATATATCAAGGCAACATTAAATTTGGTGGTGGGATTTTCAAACACAATCAGGCTACATCTACACCACAGCACTATTTTGGGATACTGGAATAGTGATAGAGATGCAGCCATGTTAATCTGGTCTAGCTGAAACAAAAGACAGGACTAGGCAGCACTTTAAAGACTAACAGGATGGTTTATTAGGTGATGAGCTTTCGTGGGCCAGACCCAGTTCCTCAGATCAATTTGTGGTAGAAAATTGGCACAACTATATATACCAAAGTGATACAATAAAAAAAAGTGAACACTGGAGGTAGCCCGAAATAGCTATCCCATATCTTAACAGCAAGCCCGTTATTTCAAAATATAAGGGGCTCACTATTCTGACATCCCTGTAAACCTCATTTCACAAGGAGCAAGGGATTTTTCAAAATAGAGGGTTATTTCAAAATTTGGCACTGTATAGATAGCACCAAATGATGAAATAAGCTATTTCAAAATTGACTTGAAATAAGCTATGCAATTCGTGTAGCTCAAATTGCGTACTTTATTTCGAGCACCGCGTGCAGTGTAAACACGCCCTGAGTGTTGGCTTAACTCTACTCTCTCCTTCCCCACTGAAATCAACTTCTTTTGCCCATGACTGACTTCAGTGGAAGCAGAGTTAAGCTAACATTGAGTGCTTATGTAAATCTTAAAAGCATGAAATATAGGCCCAATCCTACAGACCTCATTCAGGCAAATTTTACATTCTTTTTAAAGAAAGAGAGGAACTGAAAACAGGCTGCAGAATTTGGACTTACTAACCACTTACCTCTTCTTTACAACTAGCCAATTAGCCCGTCATAAAACGGGATTTTCAGGTCTCTCCTCCACATCGGTTTTCTCTCCTGAGCCTCCGGTCTCTCACTCCGTCTCTCTCTCTCTCTCCTACTACTACTACCTCCCCTCCCTCTCTCAGCTCTCCTCTGCCTCCTGCCTCTCTCTCTATCTCTCTATTTCTCTTCTCCTCCCCCTCCTGCCTCTCACTCGGGGGACTGCAGAGTCCAAGCGGTCACTTGCACCACTTGCTCCCATGCGGCGGCCTGGCTGAGCGGTACAGAAGTCAGCCGAGCGCCACGGCAGGAGGCGAAGGGGGGCAGTGACGTTCACGGCCAGGGGGCAGGGCCTGGAGCCGTTGTCATGCCGCACGTCATTGCCCCGCCCCCCTTCGCCTCCCACCGTGGCACTTGGCTGACTTCTGTGCTGCTCAGCTGGGCTGCCATGGGGCAGCAAGCAGCCGTTTGGGCTTCCCCGTGGTGGCCCAGCTGAGCGGCGCAGAAGTCAGCCGAGCGCCACGGCAGGAGGCAAAGGGGGGTGAGGCAGTGACATACATGGCCAGGCCCCAACTCCTTGGCATGTATGTCACCGCCCTGCCCCCCTTCCCCTTCCACCGTGGTGCTTGGCTGACTTCTGCGCCGCTCAGCCGGGCCACTGCGGGGGAGCAAGCAGCGTAAGCGACCGTTTGGGCCCCACATTCCCCATGAAGCACGGGCCGCCCAAAAGGAACAGCCAGCATTTCAGGCAACAGTGCCCCCGAGAGGGAACAGCCAGCATTTCGGCATTACAGACTCAGACACTGGGCTACTATATATATGATGGGAAGCACCATAATAATCCAGCACAGGGAATTTCAAACAAAGTTCATTATATTTTCACTTCCTTGAGCTATGAATGGCAATCACAGGAAAGAAAAGATTGAAATAGTCTAAGTGTCCAACCTTTAGAGTGTCTTGTGTCTGAAAATGTCCTCCATTCACATGCCAGATAAATAAACTATAAATGTTTCTTAATCACCATGATACAGTATTTCTTTAATCTCTATCTGTGATTTCCTGTGTTTTTACAATTACCAGTGTTCTCAAAAGAAGAAAGGGCTGTTTAAATAGCTTATTAACTGTAGGGAAAGAAGTAGTGTTGAAGGGTGGGATGTGCCCAGAAAAGACATTTTAATATTCCAGACAAAAGGGGAACTTGGTCTGTTAACAAAAAAGAAATTGTTTCCTTCCCAATAGCAGTCTGGTGACCTTATGTTATGCAAGGCATGATGTTTCACTCAGGAACACCTTTGATTGATAAGATATGTATAAATAAGCCATGTGATAATTAATAAATGACTAGCAGTATTACAATTCATCAGATAAGACAAGAGTGCCATAAGAAATTCTATTCTGACATGGAAGGAGCTCAAATACAGCATGGTTTAACTTTTACATGTATGTTTTTTTCCATGAGGCATTTTGCATCAGAACAATTTTTATTCACTATCCCTCTCCCCATTGTCATCAAATTGTTTTTGAAATCAAGTATACATTTTAGAGAGTTTGTCTGTTGGATCAAAAACTCCTCCTAATCAGTGAAAGCTAGGGCCACCAAATTCAGTAAACAGCTTCTTTCTATAAAGCAATGCTGATGAGCCAGAAAAATAGAATGCACCTGGAACAGAACTGCTTCTCAATAAACCTTACAGAAAAGAGATAAAATGGGGGGATTTGGAGTAGTGCTCTGTTTTGACACAGCTAAATTAATGCTTAAGTTTTGAAGACTCCTCCTAAATGGTAAAAGCTAGCACCTCCAAATTTGGTGTATAGCTTAATCTTATAACTTAAATCAAGGTAAGTGTTTAGTTGCACCAAGAAAGCTGGCTGGGCCTGGAATGGCATTACTTCTCATAAAACCAAAGTGAAAAGAGACAGAATTACAAAATCAAGTACAGTTCTCATAGTGAAGAACATTTTTTAAAAATTACTAACATTTTCTTAATAAAATAACACTGTATTTTTGAAAAATACAATCATTTCAATAAAACACGTTCATTTTCCTTTTATAAATCTTCTAGTGTATAATAAATAAAAGAGTCCATTTATTTTCTAATCCCAGTATATTTTCACTTTTTTCTCTTTTTATGCATGCTAATTCAAGTGGGGACTTGTCAATGAGATATTGCACCTTTCATTGTATTAACAATTATGTCTGGGTATGTCTACACTACCACCCTAGTTCAAACTAGGGTGGTTAATGTAGGCATTTGAAGTTGCAAATGAAGCTCAGGATTTAAATATCCCGGGCTTCATTTGCATCTTGCCGGGCACCGCCATTTTTAAATCCCCATTAGTGCGGACTCCGTGCCCGTGGCTACACGCGGCATGGAGTAGGTAGTTCGAATTAGGCTTTCTAACTAATGTGTTAATCGTTTGATGCTACTTACTAGTGAGCAAATGCTCTAGGTTAGTGAATATATTATAGATAATAAACTAAATTCTCTTCTTCATTACGTTAATGCAGCACCTTTGATCTTAATTGGTATTAAAGCTATAATCACTGAGGGTAAAACTGGACCCAGTATACTGTTAATCAACATTGAAATACTTCTATAAACTTCTGCTACTGCAGAACCCAGCTCCCACTTCCTGCTTAGGGATAGGTAATATAATCACTTAACACCTGTGATATAGATTAGCTACACAGCTACATATTTACTTCCTGGTTCAATTAAACATATTATCTATGGTTTTATAAATCATTAAGGCTATGAGTTTTCTATGAGTTTTCTCAGCAAAAATATGCTAAGAAGAGACTCATTTGCATGAATCGTGATCTCATTTACATATTTTCTGCTGCTCCGTTTTTGTGCTAGGGTTTTTGCACAAAAACAAACAGTGTGGACATTTTCTTTTTGCGCAAAAAAACCCTTTCTCCACAAGATCGGTATACCTCTTTTTTGAGGGCATAAGGATCTTGCAGAAAAAAGGGGGGTTTGTGGAAAAAGAAAAGTCCACACTACTTGTTTTTGCACAAAAATCCCAGTGAAAAAACGGATCGGCAGAAAATATGGAAATGAGGTCATGAATCATGCAAATGAGTCCCTCTTTGGCATATTTTTTCCTAGAAAACTCATAGTGTAGACGTAGCCTAAGGGGATAATCCACAGTTCTCCAAGAGATTGATTCTCTTCTTCTGTCCTGTTTCAGGAGTTATGGTCTAGTGGATCACACTCTAGAAAGGTCAAACTCTACAAAGCCAATGACTTTTTATTAACTTTCTTACTTTTTAAAAAAAAATGTTAATGTTTGAAATTTCAGAGATAGAAATCCTTACACTCTGTAGCTGGATTAAAAACTTTTACATAGTTTACATTGAAAATGTTCATTTTTTTCAACTGTGGGAATTCAAAAAATTTCAACAAGTTGTCATAATTATAAACATAATTATGCTTGACACTTGTAATCTCATACATTGTAATAATGTCCAAGACCTGATGAATCAGGTAACATTACGAATGCATTTCAAATCATAGGGTTGCTGGTGTGAATAAAAAGTAACTTCTATCCTGTTTCAAACAACAGTAGGCTTGAAACTGGCATGATACAGAGTCACCAGAGGTATCACCAAATGAAGAACAGATCCTGAAAAATTGTGAGGTGTCAGCTTTCTAGGTCATTTTCTGCTGGAATATTTCAAGGTCTAAAAATAATTTTAACAACCATCTGATATAAAGAATTCTGAGGAAAAATTAGAGTTGAAATCCTGGATTCAGTGAAGTCAATTGTTTCTTACCATTGACTTCGCCCTTGAGGCTAAAATTCTACAGATTTGTAGAATACACATTTTTACTTGGGCTTCAGAAAACATGCACATGACTTAATTATTAAAACTCTTCCAATGCATTATCCACAATCTACAACCTATCTTGGAAAATGATCCCTCACTCTCAGAAGCCTTGGGGGAAAGGCCTATTCTCTCTTACAGACAATCCCTAACCTGAAGCAAATTCTCTTCAGTAACCATGCTACACAGCTACATCATAAACAACCAGGAACCCAGCCTTGCAATCAGCCCCAATACCAACTCTGCCTACATAGCTATACAATTGAATTCATTACTATAGCCAACCACATCAGCCACCAAATCAGAGGTTCATTTAACTGCACATCCAGGAATGTAATCTATGCCATCAAATGCCAGCAATGCCCCACTGCAATATATATTGAACAAACTGGGCAGTCTCCACGGGAAAGAATTAATGGACACAAATCAGATATCTGTAAAGGGAACATACAGAAACCTGTTGGGGAACATTTCAATCTGCCTGGGCATTCATTAACAGATCTTCAACTGGCTGTTGTTACAGACCAATTACACAAGCCAATACACAAGGAAGAACTGGAACTACAAATCATTCACAAGTTTGATACTCATGCTAATGGATTAAATAAAGATACAGATGGCTGGGGCATTATCAACCTACCAAACAATGAAGGTGTCCGTAGTTCTTTGTCTGTATAGTATCTGCTGTTAGTACTCTTCCTCTCTAAGGGTACATCTGCACTACAGCATTAATTCGAGTTAACTTAATTCAAAATAGTTAATTCGAATTAACGCATCTACACACAAAACCTATTTCAAAATGGCTTTTTGCTATTTCGAAATAGCGCGTCCACACTGAGTGGACCCTGAACCAAAGGTAAGGCTGGCCGGAACCAGTGCCGGGAGGACTTAGTGTGTGGGGCTGCTACCTGAGGCTAACTGAGCTCTGTGACCCTACCCCCACCCCAGACAGACAGTTCTCAGGGTTCCCCACTTGCTTGTCTACCTCGATGAGGGACAGCAAAGCAGTCCTGTCTTGAAGTGCCCTGAGTGCCCAAACTCGGGACACCACAGCACTCGGCCACATGGAGCCAGAGCTGCCCCTGGGCATGCCGGGGCATCTCATGGGATCATTGACAACAGCCCGGCTGCACTTGCTGAAATCCAGGGGGTCCATTGGGGGGCTGTCAGGATCCAGGAGGCCCTGCGGGAGAGCGTCCGCCCCGAGGAGCCCTCAGAGCCACCCCGGTCCTCCCCACTGGGGGCTCATGCCCCATTTCTCCCTCACGTCCTTCCACTTACCCCTCCCTAGCCCCCCTTCCTGATGTCAAATAAAAGATATGTATGTTCAAAAATAGAAACTGGGTTTATTGAACAAAACGGGGGGAGGGGGAGGGTGAACCTCTGGGGAGACTGGGAAAAGGAGGTGGGAGAGGGGAAGAGAGAGGGTGGGAGAGGGGAGTGGGAAACCTGGGAGGAGGGTGCTGGAAGGGGGAAGCAAAGAGAAGAAGGGGGAGGCAAAGCTCAGGGCCCAGGGTTGGGGGTCTCGCCAGATCAACTTGATTTTCATGCAAACCTGCTTCTGGGTTTGCATGTGACCTTTGGTGGCCAGGCTGGCAGCTATCCTGCCATAGACGGCCACATTCCTCCATCTAGTGTAGAGATCATGGACATTGGGGGCATCCCTCCCCAAACCTGAATAAGGTCCATGATCTCCACCCTGGACCAGGAAGGTGCCTGCCTTCTCCAGCCACTGTCAGGCTCCTGGGAGCTGGCAGACTGCTCCTGGGGAGCGGTGGAGGGCTGGCTGCCAGTGGCTTGCTGGCTCATGTTTTGGGGCCACTGGGTCAGGGGCCCCGGTAGACACTGCTGGCTCTGGGCTGGCAGGCTTGGAGTTGGCACAGGCACTGTGGCCAGGGTGTACCCCTTTAATGGCTCTGGGGCTGGGGGAGAGGAGAGTAAGTTTTCCTGGTTGTGCCCAGAGTGGCCTCCAGGGCTCCCTGGGAAGGGCTGGAGGCCCCCTATTTCGAATTAAGTGTCTACACGGCACTTAATTCGAAATAGCTATTTCGAATTTGGCATTACTCCTCATAGAATGAGGTTTACCAAATTCGAATTAAGCGCTCCATTATTTTGAATTAATTTCAAAATAGCAGATTGTATGTATAGATGCTATTAAAGTTAATTCAAAATAATGGCTGTTATTTCAAATTAACTTTTCAGTGTAGACATACCCTCATTGCCTACTAATGGATATCTGCCTCTTTTGACTATCCAGTCTTCAGGTGCTTATAGACTGTTTGTTTTCTTGTTACATTTCAGCTCGTCTTTCCCCTTGATATTTTTATTCCCACTGCCTCCTCTTGTTCCCTCCCCCCTCTCATTTTTTCCTTCTCCCTTTCCCCTTCTCCCTTATTTATTTTAGTTCTGGACATCCAACCCTCTGGTCATCTGAAGAAGTGGTCTATACCCATGAAAACTCATGATACCATCTTTATGTTTTGCTAGTCTTTAAAGTGCTACCAGACTATTTGTTGTTTTTTAAGTTTATACTTTAACTATGTTTTTTTATGTCTGAATGACAAATCACATGTCAGGTGTATGGGAGATGAGGATGTGTTGAGACATTGAAACTCATTACATGCAATGAGAAACTCAGTGCTAACCAACAGCTCCTTGCATCTTGAACAGGAAGCTGCAACTGACATCTAGATGAAAGATAAAGAATATGTCCAAGCATATGGCTCAGAGTTAAATGCAGTACTTTCATGCCACCTGAAATGACAGTATCAGAAGCACAGAAAAATAATAGTATTATCGTGACGTAATGATTTCAAGGTCAGGAGGACAGCACCTCAGCTGATGTAAATTGGCTTAGTTCAGTTAATTTCAGAGGGCTATGCCAATTTACACCTGTGGAAGATCTGGCCCTGGACTCCTAAAGAGAATGTGAATCAGTAAACACCAGTGTTTATATCACTAGGCAGGGAAATCTCTGAAGCTATTAAAGTGCTAAGACTCCGATCTTTAATACATCAAGGTGTGTGACAGAGCTTGACTTCTTTTTGTTAATACCTCACTCCACAAGTAGTTAATTTAAATTAATGGGATCATTCACAAAATAAGGCACTACTTAAGGTAAATAAAGTTGGTAAAATCTAGCCCATACATACTAAGTTTGACATACAGGTTCAAAAGGTAAAATTATCTTTTATCATTGAATCTTGAAACTGTATGATGTGGAATGTAATATAATCCAGTTTCATTCATCTTAAATGATGCATATGGAGTTATGTGTGTGCTTTGTTAAAGAGACTGTGTTTCTTAGCAGGATGGGAGAAAGAGTCAGGTGTTCAAATTACTAAATATGTCGAAAGAACCCTCAGATCCAGGCAGGAAACTAGAAGGCAATGCTATAATTTATGGTTAGTATTAAAACCACTGATGGTCACAGGTGCAAACCCTGGCTCCTGAAACTATAGAGTTATGGCATATCCACTGGACGCTTTGGGGATTTCAGTGGAGAGAATAATAGGAAAATTGAGAGGTCAAGGTACTTTGCTTTTTACAGTAATTTACAACAGCCACTTTTGGGGAACCTCAGCCTGATGTCCTCACGTTGTGTTTTGGTGTTTTCACTAATTTGATGCTTTGAAACATGGAGATGGGTAGAAAAAGGCTGTCATGACTTGCTTATTCCTAGCAGGAGCTGAGTTGCAACACTTTCCAAAGGCTAATCCTTGGATGATGGAGCTGCATAATACCCCTCCTACACAGGACAGAGCCTAAAAACTTAATCTAGCCCTAAGGCAAAGAACCATAGCTTTGAAACTTTGTACTCTCAATCAGGTTAACTTCACCCTCTCTAATCAGTTATTTTACAAGACTTTTGCTTTACCCGATGAGCCTGTAAAAAGTAACAATGCCCTGCAAGGTGCACACATTACTAATAAACTGAACAATCCATTCCGTTTTCTGGGGGGGGGTTCCTTTCACAAACTAGGTACTGAAAATAGTATCTTTATTACTCAATGATTTAGGCAATGATTATTCACAGCAAATCCACTGCTTTCTTTCTAGCCCCCCCTTGACACAGATCATTTGTGTGAGCAATGGTGACATCTTTTAATCCACAGTGTATAGTTGCAGGAAGACACAGTAGTTAACTTCAAAAGGCTATCACTTGGAGAAAAATCTCCACTATCTGTGTAGCAATTAGATACAATAGAAGCATGCACCTGTGGCAAGGAACTTAGGTGACTTAAAGAAGCTGATCTCAAAACCTTTAAGCACTGAGGATTCCCAGATATAGATTTGGAGAACTGACAAAATTGACCTGTTCACCTCTGAACCCATGACCTACAGGTGGGAAGAGGTATTGTTAGTGGCATGTAAGCAAAAAGTAAGGGTGAGTTGTTTTGATGTTTAAGATATCCATTTCATCTTGGCATAAAACATAACAAAGAGACAGTCTGGTTGATGAAAGGTAAAACTGCACTCAATGTAACTCAGCTAGAAAGTTAACTTTTGCAAATATTTTTACAATTTGCATAATGCCAACATGTTAATTCATTTGTGTTCAAAAAAGTAAAATATTTGCATACTCTGACTCTCCTAACTACAGTATGTTCTTCTAACTAGAGTTCTTAGTCAGTTTTTCCCCTGTTAAATAATGCAATTCTGTTTAAAAATGAATGATTGAGGGCCCAATCCTGCTGTCATTTAAATCACTGAGCATTTTCATGCCAGAAGAATTAAGACCTAATGTTTTCTAACTTTTGTACCTGATTGTACCTTTTGCCTCATTAGAGAGAAGAGATGGAAATAGGAGAGTCAGGTAAGGTGGAATTCTGAGACATGGCAAGAAAGATACTTTTCTTGAGAATGTGCAAAAGTGACAAGGAGTCCTGTGGCACCCTTATAGACAAACAGATTTATTGGAGCATAAGCTTTCGCGGGCAAAGACTTATTTGTTCAGATACACGAAAGCTTATGTTCCAATAAATCTGTTAGTCTATAAGGTGCCATAGGACTCTTCATCGCTTTTGCAGATTCAGACTAACACGGCTACACCTCTGTTTCTTGAGCACGTGACTTCTCCAAGAGTCACATTGTTTGCTATGGAGCCAGTGCTGATTGGCAGACATCTCCCCTGAAAAATCTCCCTGCACAGAAGTGCTTAGGTTTTCCTAAGCAAAAGTAGGATCAAAAGAAATGGAGTAGGAAACTGGTTGGAGCACTTGGACAGTCCCAAGGAATCCACGTAAGTCATGGATGGGAGAAGTAAGATCAAGAGGGACTGAGAAGTAAAGGATGCTATGCCATTTTGTCAGGGTAGAGAAGTAGATATGACATAGAAAAGGAAGTTGGAAGAGTATTTAATTTTAGAATCTCACAAAAAATGGTCAGACCCATACATGCACGCTTATGAAGAGGCTCCACGTACATACATACAATGTATCCGTTTCTATTAAAAATATTCCAGGTTGCCTTTGAGTAGGTGGTGGATGTTAATCCAGTGTTTTACAATTCCCTTATGCAAAAGGATATATAGAAAGAATACAGCAGACACTAAGGAAACATTCTTTAGTTATCTGAAGTAAAACTGGAATGCTTTAAATGCAATCAAGCGTTGCATCTTTCTTCCCAGTGTATTTGATTTCTGCGAATCAAAACGAGTATGTCTAGTCTGGTAATATTTAAGAATAAGAGTCCGGCCCTTTAAAATGTCCACAGCTGAGCACCTTGCAGAAGGTGTGCAATGCTTTGTAGTGTAGAACCTTGTTTGTTAGAGTCAGTGACTCACTGTCTAATGGGTTCTGCTACACAACCATATGTCTTGAACAGTGAGTAAAATTCAATTAAATATAAGTATTGGTGATCAGCCACTATTTAAAAATCAAATCCCAAACTGAATTATGATGGCAAAAGTCTCCAACAGCTGCCTGCCAAAAGATTTACCAAGTATTTTGTGTTACAGGATACAAATAAATAAGTCATATGAAACTAGAGCACCCCATTTCAAAATAATTTTAATAATGACTTACCCATTTGAATGTAAACAGATAAAGGATAAGCTGAGAGAGGGATAAACTGAAAGGCCATGTGCTGGGTCCCTTCATTATCTACATAACTGGAACTACTATTGAACTTTATCATCTGCTGTCTCTTCTTGCTATCTCCCTCTTTAATTTTCCTAAATGGCTGGTACACGGCTGCTGAGATAAGGTATTTAATATGGGAAAGGATTTAGACGTTCCTACAAGACCAGTTTCAGCTCCACTTTTGAAAATGTCATCTTGATTTGTGCTTTTTTGCCTCTCTAAGTAATAGACATGGGGATTATGAAATGAATCTGGAAGCTAAATTCCACTAATGAAATTATTGCATACACTGATAACATAAGTAGCAATTGGGTCATAGTACAATAATCCCAGTTAGCAGATGATATGAACAGACATAGAATGAACCTCAGTTTTCAGATGGATTATCTTTAAAATAAAATACCTCTCAAGGCTATATATATTGTGTCAAATCTGAACTTTTGCTATGTATCTTGTTAGCTAGCATAAAAGCAACCAAGTTATTATCAACAGTCACTTAAAGTGGCTAAATACACGTTATTGTAAGGTCTGCATAAAAATTCATAGTATAATTGTAATACTGGACAATTCCATCGGATAGTAGAAGGTGAGGAACTTCTAAACTAGAAAAAAGTTTTCTTTAAAATATACAATAAGTAAAGGAAATAACTTGAAAATTCACTTATAGTAAGATAGGACCAGATTTTGCAACACTTAATCATGTTAAGTAGCTTCCTATTCTACAAACATTCCTATTTATTTCTATAGCACTGAATGTGACTAAAGGTGGTAGAATCTGATCTGTATAGCCTCATAAAATAATAGCATTACATTTCAAAAATCCATCAGAAAATACCAAAATATAGATTGCTTTGGTAACCTTAACTCTGCCCCTTTATGCATGAGTATCATAGTCTTGAAATTCATGACAATCCTTTGCTTCATTCAGTGTGAAGGTTTAAAACTATGTTCAGTGAGAGGAACAATCATTCAGTAAAGTACTTACTTTAGGAGATTCTTTTTAGTTCATGTTCTGTCTCTCTCTGTACTATACTTTCCATAGCTGTTTCTTTAAGTCACAAGACTGTCAGGGCCCTCCTCATGCTTGAAATTCATGACGATCCTTTGCTTCATTCAGTGTGAAGGTTTAAAACTATGTTCAGTGAGAGGAACAATCATTCAGTAAAGTACTTACTTTAGGAGATTCTTTTTAGTTCATGTTCTGTCTCTCTCTGTACTATACTTTCCATAGCTGTTTCTTTAAGTCACAATAGAAAAATTCCTGCCACTACCAGTTCCTAGCCCACAAACCACAAATGGATCCAAATATAATACAGTGAATGCATGCATGCTAGAGGCACCCTATTCAAGAGGATTCTCAATCTTTCCTCTCCCTCATACAGTCCCACCTATACTTATCAAAGCAGAATTTCATAGTTGGAAGGCACAATGCACTGACACCAGTGCTGACCTCAGTTGTCAACAATAAAACACATATGCACTGTCTACTCATCTAGAAGAACTAATGTATTCAAATAAGAGTGTGTAATGTGTCATATACACAGTTCACATCTTCAGAATTTGAATCTTGTAATACATATGTGAATCCACTTGTCTTAAGGTAGCATCCTGAAAGTACACAAGGTGCATTTCTTGCATGTACTTATAAAGTGAATTGTATCTAAAATTAAACATCTGATTATTAAGGATTAGATTACCTCAGGGGATTGGTAATGAGATATAGAGCCTTATATCTAGGTCACTGGGACTGATGTAAGACAAAATTATACCAAACAATAATAGTTACCATCTGATGGCAATTCAGCTTTCCTAAGTGAAATGAGATGCTGGTTTCATTTCAGTTTATAGTATTCACGTCAGAAAAGCCAATATCACATTTGACAACCTAACTGTAGATTAAATGAGTGCAGAGATGAATTTACCATTTTCCCACAGCAGAGGCCTCTCTGGAATATGGCAGAAGTACTCTTATGGGAAAGTCTGGCCCATCACTGCCTAGATTGCGCATATTGGATAGAGAGAGGAATTAAGACAGAGTGAACCTCTCTAGTCCTGCAACATCTGTGGTCCGGAATGATTTTAGGTAGCTGGATCGCCTCTTGTCATGGGTGTGGCCAGGTTTCCTGTGGTTCCATAAAGTTTGTTTACAGCCTGTCTCTCAGTGTTCTATGCTGTTATTTACCCCTAAAAATCTGCTAGGAGCTCAGCAAGCAGTGGAAGTATTGGTAATGCTGCCAAGTATAAGCATGGGTTTTATGCTTTATCTATTTATTTCCTTGTGCCAATACAGTAAAATTGTGTAACAACAGTAACACTTTGTTATGGAGAGAGATGATAAGCTTTGACTAGGTGTAGGCTTATATAGGGTGTATCAGTACAGTTATATATTAATAAGCAGCATTGCAAGCACTGTTCCATTTATTCACCTCAGCAAAATAAAAATAAAGAGATCCACTCACTACAATATTGACCTCCCATGGTTCAACAAATTCTCTGGTTCAGCATCCCTCAGGTCTGGAGGGTGCTGGGCTAGAGACATTCAACCTGTTCAGCCTGTAGGGTGGCTAAAACAGCACTTTTCAGTGAACACTTAATTTCAGCATTTATAAACCTCCTGCCTGTGACTGGCATTTGCTAGACAAATATCAATTGTTAGGCTACGTCTAGACCACAAGCTTCTTTCGAAAGAGAGCGTCTAGACTGCAACCTCTTCTTTTGAAGGCAGTCTGGATGCTCTGTTTCGAAAAAGCCCTGTTTGCATTCAAGAATGCCTTTTTTCGAAAGAACACTTTCGAAAAAAGGCGTTATTCCTCTTGAAATGAGGATTACTGCCATTGAAAGAAAAGCTGTGTTCTTTTGATTTAATTTTGAAAGAACACGGCTGTAGTCTAGAGGCACGTGAAGTTTTTTCGAAAAAACCCTGCAGTCTAGACACAGCCTGTGTGATATTGT
Source organism: Pelodiscus sinensis (assembly GCF_049634645.1). Lineage (NCBI taxonomy): Eukaryota > Metazoa > Chordata > Testudines > Trionychidae > Pelodiscus > Pelodiscus sinensis. The sequence goes on along the minus strand of NC_134720.1, from coordinate 10,991,627 downwards.
GGGGAAAGGAGGCTAATTTCAGCAGTCATCTGCTACAATAGCCATTGATCATCTTAATACAATTCTGAAATGTTAACATTTGATTGGAAAGCCGAGAAGAATGTCCCAAAATCTGAATTAGAGACTGACTGTTTTCAGCATTACAAGTGATATCGTAAGTGGGCCACCAAGCCCACCCTGCTGTTTCAGAAAAGTCCATTTCAGGGTAGAATGTTACATGCTTCACTCTTCCTGAGTGCCTCTGAGGGGTGGTCAGCTCTCTCCAGTCCAAATGACATCAAGGGAGTAGCAGGTGCTCTGCATCTTGTAGGATAGTCCCCCAAGTCAGCCATCTGCAGTACAATTTTGTTGCAAAATAGGACACAGCTTCTGATTTAAGCCTGGGAATAGAGGCCTTAGTAATGCTAAGCTCTACTTTCTCCTCTTTGTAAGGTGGACCAAAGGGCATGCCTGTGCGCCCCTGAAATCTGGACCGTGGGGATGTGAATAACAGTGCACACCAATGTGCTGTGCTGCAATTCCTGTGTCACTGCAATTCCTGTGTACTGAAAGGTTCCTACTTTGAATATGATAGAGGTCTATAAAATCATGAGTGGTATGGAGAGGGTGAATAAAGAAAAGTTATTTATTAGTTCTCATAATATAAGGACTAGAGGACACCAAATTAAATTAATGAGTAGCAGGTTTAAAACTAATAAACGAAAGTTCTTCCTCACACAGCATATAGTCAACCCGTGGAACTCCTTGCCAGAGGAGGCTGTGAAGGCTAGAACTATACCAGAGTTTACAGGGAAGCTAGATAAATTCATTGAGGTTAGGTCCATAAAAGGCTATTAGCCAGGGGGTAGGAATGGTGTCCCTGGCCTCTGTTTGTCAGAGGCTGGAGACGGATGGCACGAGACAAATTGCTTGGTCATTGTCTTCGGTTCACCCTCTCCGGGGCACCTGGTGCTGGCTGCTGTCAGCAGACAGGCTACTGGGCTAGATGGACCTTTGGTCTGACCCAGTACGGCCGTTCTTATGTTCTTATGGATTAACATAGTCCTCTTCAAACAGGAATAGATCAATGGGAAGTAGGAGCCTCTTAGTTTGTGCCTGTACTGTCAGCACAGGAGAGTTGCAATGCAGTTCTTCAGCGCACACTATTTGTACCCCAGTAGTCCAAACTCCAAGACATTTCACCTTAACAAACCCTTCTACTGTTTGTTTATATTTCAGTAGTTCCTGAGGCCCCAACAGAGCGTGGACACCATTGTTAGGAAGAGTTCCTGCCCCAATTTAATTACACAAACAGAGGGTGAAAGAAATGACACATTGACCCCATTTTAGAATGAGGTCCAGAGAAATGAAGAGGCTTGCCCAAGATAATACAGGAAATCTGTGGCAGGGCCAGGAACTACCCTCATATCTCCTGAGTTCTAATTTTGTGCCTTAACCACAAACCAGCCTTCCTTCTCAATCTTGATTTAGTTCTTTCCCCACCCAAATGGAATCATACATCCTTAGCATGCCCATCACATGAAAAGAAGATTGTGCACAGAAGAGAAGATGTAAGCTTATTTTATTACCCAACTGAACATTTTGTTTTTCTCTGCCTAGAAATGCAATTCCAAATTGAACAAAAGTATATAAATTTCCTTGTCCAGAAAATGATGGGTAACAATTTTGGAGGCCATGGGCCTGTATTACAGCATTTATATTCCAAAGCTACAAAAGCAAAATTCCAAATGTTTAAACAACCATATCATTTCTTACAATGCCAAAAATTTCATGAGGTAATCTTGGGGCTGTCTAATTAAGCTTCAATATGTATGCAAGTAGTAGTACTGAACAGCTGAGCTTTTGGGAACATTTTTCTGTCTGCCCGAATCCTTGATATATTTTATGCTAAATGCAAAACTTCATTTCACCAACATGCAGACTTAGCCTTTGCGAATGATGTTGCCAATCATTTATTTATTTGAATGAAAGAAAAATGGAAAAATAAGAAGCAGGCTCAGACTTCTGCTCTGTGTGATCCAAAAACCTTCCCAATCTTATCCATTGACTTACAGCTCCTGTGTATTAATGTGTCAGGTTCTCCTGCACATGTGGGTGGATGCCCAATTTTGCGTATCTGCAGCCCAAGCATATTACTGAGCACAGTTCTTCAAAGGCTTGCTCTTCAAGGAGGACTTTGACAGGCTATATCTACACTACAAAGCTTTTTGCGCAAAAACCAGCAGAGCATTCATGCCTCAAGCGCGCTTTTGCACGAGTAAATCGGCAGAAGATAAGGCTTTTTGCAGTACAGTTATTCCTCTCCCCATAAAGAAGAACTCCTTTTTGTGCTACAGCTCTTGTGCAAAAAGGCAAGTGTGGACACAGTGTGAAAAAACACAGGTGGCCTCTTGAACGTTCCATAGCAGCCAATCACAACGCTCTTGTTCCTGTCGCTGGCCACTCTTAAAGGTGCAGGCACCCTGCAGATCCCATTTGGTAGGAAGCTTACCCACAGCCAGCTGCCTTGCCGCATGACTCTCTCTCGGCCCAGATGGCAGACGAAGCAGGTGCCCGAGACCCCTCTGGCCCTGACGGGGAGCAGCCACAAGGCTCCCAGGACCTCCTCCCCCAAGGGGAAGTAAGCACAACGCACAATCGTGGTTGAGTGCTGGAATCGTGACCTTCCTCCAATTGGGGGGCAAGGAGGAGTCACTCTAGGAATCCCGGGCAAAGATGCACAATGCCACAATCTACTCCCATATGGCCACGTCCCTGAAGGAGCAAGGTCACCCTGCCCGGACAATGGAACAGGTCTGGGCAAAGGTGAAGGAGCTCCATCAGAGATATGTGAGAGTGACGGAGCGGAAGGGGCACTCAGGGACAGGATCCCACACCTGCCCCTACTACAAGGAGCTCCAACACATCCTTCGGGGGAGGACCCTCTTCCCCCTCCATCATGGTGGACTCTGGCCTGGAGCAGCCTGTACTCCAGCGCCCGGAGAAGATGGAGGGGCAGGTCCAGCCCCTGACAGAGGAGGAGGACGATGACCAGGATAGAGGGACCATCACCCTGTCCATGGAGCCAGTCCCTGCCAATCTGGACATCTTCCAGGCCTCTGAGGAAGCTTGAGAGGGATCTTCAGATACATTGGTGTGCACACACACACAGGGTGGGGGAGGTAGGCGCACGGGGGCGGGGGACACAGTATCGTGTAGGCTGTTAAACGAGCTCATGCTTTTGCAGTCTGGGTATATGCAACCACATGCAGTGGGAGGGTGCAGCATGCAGCCACAGCACGTAGCCCCTCAACATGCCCGGGAGCCTAGCGCCAGCCTCATGTGTGGCCACATGAGTCCTGTCCCCAGAGGGGAGGGGGCACAGCCAGCTGCAAGCAGGCTAGCTGCAAAGGCATAGGCATGATCCCCTCTCCCCATATGTCCTGGAGTGCTGCACACAGCACACGGGCATGCCGGCATGTGCGAGGAAGCAGCTGCTCACACACAGAAGAGTGAGCCGCAGCTGTGTGTGTACACCCCAGGGACGGTCAGGCTGCTCACAGCTCCTCAGCTGCCCATGATGGGATCCCACTGGGGCTGCATACTTCCCTTGCCTGCCTGGCTGTGGTTTGTATGGGGGAAAGGGGAAAGAGGGCACCACAGTCCTCTGGCCACTTCGGGGGCCCATGTGACACGGGGCGTACTGTGCAGGCCACACACAGCCTTGCACCCGGGACATCTCCTTCCTGTGGGCAGTGGACTGGTGCGGTCACCGTGCACATAGGAGGGCACAGCAATAGGGAATTTGTGTGCAGGGAGGCCTGACCTCCCCTCCCTCTTGTGTTTTCATCACAACTGGACCAGTCAGGACAGAGGGCCACGCCACGCCACCGCCGCCACCTGCCAGAGTCCAAGGGAGCCACAGAGGAGCCAGGTCTGGGGAGGAGTTCATGCGCCACCACATCAGGGTAATCCATGACATCCAGGCTGCATCCCGTGATCTCCTAACCTGCATCAGGATGTCCCCAATGGTTGACCTCCCCACCCCAAACTGGTGTGCCACTGAGCAGTAGCTGTCTGGGGTGGCAAGCTTACATAGTGCAATGGCAATCCGCTTCTGGAGTGAGATGGCAGACTGCAGGTGGGTGTCACATCATTGGAGGGCAGGGGTGAGCCAGGCACAGAACTCCTGGAAGGCGGCCTTCTGCATGCAGAAGTTTTGCATCCATTGCTGCTCATCCCACTGCTCCAGGACTAGCCAGTCGCACCAGTCCGAGCTGCTCTCCAGACTCCAGAATCTTCTGGGTATGGTGGGCTGGAGCAGCCAGAGTGGAGCACCCGCAGCCAGACAGAAGCTGATCAGGAAGATCTTGGGGTCCACCTCCAGGTGGAAGAGGACCCCTGCTTGAAGCAGGCACTGCAGGGAGTGCAGCATGGCCCTGGGGGTCCGTCGCATGCCCAGGGGCAGCTCTGGCCACATAGCATAGGGCAGAGTAGTGAAAAGCTGGGTCATCCCCCAAAAAAGCAAAGGGCAAACACAGCAGGCACTGCTGAAGCTCTGCTTTGCCAAAAAGGTTAACAAGCAGGCAGCAGAAACAGAGAAGCGGCTGTCCAGCGCACATCTCTGGAGCGCTCAAGAGCAATTGGTGACCTTTAGCCTGGCCAGGAGGCTTTATATGTGGGAGAGCATCCAATAGTGTGGATGCTCTCTTGCGCAAAGAGATGAGCTTTGAGGTGTGGATGTGTTTTTGAGCAAGAAGAAGAAAAAAGCTTTTGCGCAAAAGGCTTCTTCTGCAAAAACCCTGCAGTGTAGACGAAGCCACAGTGAATAATGGACATTGTCAGCAGATCTTCAGCTCCACTGACCAGTCCCCTCCTAATTGGATGTGTGGTGGCTACAGAAGTTTGCCCAGGCCTTCCTCAGCCTGGGAGTATGTCTTAGGGATCCTATTATTTATTATTTGTACTATGGCAGGACCTACAGACTCCAGCTGAGATTAGAGCCCCATGGTGCTCAGTTCTGCCCAAACCTGAGTTACTTTAGTTTCTAGCCTATGAAGAAGCAGGAGCCATACTGTCTAAGTCAGTGGTCACCAACTGGGATCTACTGGTAGATCTTGGAGCTACTGACAGGTGATCCTGACTGGTTTGTCTAGGAAGCTATCAAGGACTGGTACTTCAGTTGCCCCGCCCCCTCCCCCCCGAACCCCCCCACGGTCATGCTGCTCCTGCCCTCTGCCTTGGAGCTGGCTCCTTGGGAACCTCCTGCTTGCTGTGCACAGTATGGGAGGGAGAAAAGGGGGGTACTGATGTCAAGGTGTCCCTCCTCCCCCCCACTTCTGTCCCCCATCTCCACACCGAGGGTACGTCTACACTACAACGTTAATTCGAACTAACTTAGTTCGAATTAGTTAATTCAAACTAAGCTAATTCGAAGTAACGGATCCAGACTAAAAAACTAGTTCGAATTAGCGTTTTGCTAATTCGAACTAGCACGTCCACATTAAGTGGACCCTGAACCAGGCTTAAGGATGGCCGGAAGCAGTGCCAGCAGGGCATCAGAGGAGGACTTAGAGCGTGGAGCTGCTGTCTCAGGCTAGCTGAGGGCTGCACTTAAAGGGTCCCGACCCCCACCCCGGACAGACAGTTCTCAGGGGTGCCCCGCTTGCAAATCAGTCACACTGCAAAGAGTACCTACACTGGGCACATCACAGCACTCGGCCATCAGCCCGACTGCACTTGCCGCAAGCTGCCATCTGAGGAGAGGGGGCAATTGGGGGGCTGCAGGAGAGCTTTCACCCCCAGAAGCCAGCAGAGCCAGCCCAGTCCTCCCCATCGGGGGCTCGTACTCCATTCCTCCCTCACCTCCTTCCACTTACCCTTCCCTAGCACCCCTTCCTGATGTACAAAATAAAGAAAACGTGTGGTCAAAAATAGAATCTCTCTTTATTGAACAAAACTCGGGGAGACTGGGAAAAAGAGGTGGTAGAGGGGAAGAGAGAGAGTGGGAGAGGGGAGGGCAACTAAAATGATCAGAGGTTTGGAACAGGTCCCATATGAAGAGAGGCTAAAGAGACTTGGACTTTTCAGTTTAGAAAAGAGGAGACTGAGGGGGGATAGGATAGAGGTCTATAAAAGCATGAGTGGGGTGGAGAGGGTGCATAAAGAAAAGTTCTTCATTAGTGCCCATAATAGGAGGACTAGAGGACACCAAAGGAAAGGAATGGGTAGCAGGCTTCAAACTAGTAACAGAAAGTTGTTCTTCACAAAGCAAAGCGTCAACCTGTGGAACTCCTTGCTGCAGGAGGCTGTGAAGGCTAGAACTAGAACAGAGTTTAAAGAGAAGTGAGATCAAGTCATGGAGGTTGGGTCCATGGAGTGGTATTAGCCAGGGGGTAGGAGTGGTGTCCCTGCCCAAGGTTTGTGGAAGGCTGGAGATGGATGGCACGAGACAAATGGCTTGGTCACTGTCTTCGGTCCATCCCCCCCAGGGTCTCTAGGGTTGGCCGCTGTCGGCAGACAGGCTACTGGGCTAGATGGACCTTTGGTCTGACCCAGTACGGACATTCTAAGCTCAGGGCTCAGGGGTCTCACTGGACCACTCTGATTTTCATGCACTCCTGCTCCTGGGTGTCTAGGCTAGCAGCTCTCCTGCCCTAGACGGCCACTTTCCTGTGCCTAGTGCGGAGATCGTGGACGAGGTCCACGATGTCCGCACTAGCCCAGGCGTGTGCCCGCCTCTTGCGGTCCCGGGCAAGCTCCCGGGAGACACCAGCCTGGTCCCGGGAAGAGGGGGAGGGCTGGGGGGCATCGGGTGGCTGGCTCGAGCCGTGCCAGGTGCAGGGTCTGCTGGCTGGGTGCTGGCAGGCTTGCACCTGGCACGGGCACCGTAGCCAGCCCGTGCCCCTTTAAGGGCTCCGGGGCCGGGAGGGGGGCAATAGAGTTTCCCTGGTGTTGGCCAGAGTGGCCACCAGGGAAACCTGGGGAGGGCTAGCCTCCCACTAGTTCGAATTAAGGGTCTACACAGCCCTTAATTCGAACTAGTAAATTCGGACTAGGCTTAATCCTCGTGGAATGAGGATTACCTAGTTCGAACTAAGCGCTCCGTTAGTTCGAATTAAATTCGAACTAACAGAGCGCTAGTGTAGCGCCTATGAAAGTTAGTTCGAACTAACGTCCGTTAGTTCGAATTAACTTTGTAGTGTAGACATACCCTCTGTGCTTCAGTTACCAAACTGTAAACTTGGATTAATACATCAAAGGGCTGATCTGAAGACAGATTAATGTTTGAACTAGTCAGGCATGATGGTGGTGGAGGCTATGTGATAGAAATATGTAAATATAAAGAAGAGTCAATAAGCCCTAATCAGATAGAGTAGTTTCATGCAGAAACCAGATGCTTAACAGAATGGAGGTGGCTAGAGTAAGGGTACAGGTTTTGTTGCCCTTTCCTGAACTTCTTCCAATGCCACCATATCTTTTGAGATGAGGCGACCACATCGGCATGCCATATTCAAGCTGTGGGCGTACCAAGGATTAATATAGAAGCAATAAGATATTTTCAGTCTTATTCTCTATCCCTTTCTTAATGAATCCTAACATTGTTTGCCTTTTTGACTGATGCTGCAAACGGAGTGGATACTTTCAGAGAACTACCCACAATGACTCCACGATCACACTCTTGAGAGAGCTAACAGCTAATTCAGTCCCTATCATATTATATGTATAGTTGGGATTATGTTTTCCAATATGCATTTCTTTACATTTGTCAACATTAAGGTTCATCTGCCATTTTGTTGCCCAGTCACCTAGTTTTGTGAGGTCCTTTTGAAGCTCATCACAGTCTGCTTTGGACTGTTTTGCTGCTCAGCAGTGCTCTGAAAGCTCATATGTTGAGAGATGCTTCTCAGCATGTATAAACTATAAAACGTTTTTAAATAAAGACTTTAATTACAGGTAGTATCTCTGAGACTACTGTTGCCATCTTGCTGAAAAGCAACATAATTGCTGATCTTAGCACTGTGGGAATCTCATGTAAGTCTGCAAATGTATGGCTGTGTCTAGACTGGCCAGTTTTTCTGCAAAATCAGCTGCTTTCTACATTGGCTGTCTACATTGGCTGCTTGAATTTCCACAATAACACCGACGATCTCATGTAAGATTGTCAGTGTTCTTGCGGAAATACTATGCTGCTCCCGTTCGAGCAAAACCCTCTTGCGCAAATTTTTTGCGCAAGAGGGCCAGTGTAGACAGCACAGTACTGTTTTGCGCAAAAAAGCCCCGATGGCTAAAATGGCGATCGGGGCTTTTTTGCGCAAAAGCACGTCAAGATTGGCACGGACGCTTTTCTGCAAAAAGTGCTTTTGCGGAAAAGCATCCGTGCCAATCTAGACACTCTTTTCCGAAAATGCTTTTAACGGAAAACTTTTCCGTTAAAAGCATTTCCGGAAAATCATGCCAGTGTAGACGTAGCCTATGTGTATCCAAAAAGCAAATATAAAAGGTTCATCTTCTTTTTTTTAAGATATTTTCTGTCTGCACAGCAGTTATTTTCTCACTGGTGTCCTATGGTATCAGTGCCACCAGTGTTGTCACTTTTCTGAAAGCTGTTCTCATTACAAATTAGCTCCAAAATGTCACTTGTACAGTAAGAACTTTTTTTTTTAATTAGCTTAACTTTGCTCTGAGCCAACAAATAGAAGCTTTTCTTTAACTGTTAGTAGTATCTTACCTGTAACCTCTGTCCAATTATTTTGAAATCGATACCCTATATTGATATAATTATTCTATTTCTGCCAAAAAACCAAATTAGTAGCTTTCTTTCAAATATAATCTGCCATTATATTTCATTGTTAATCCAGCATGACAAATGCTGAATTAACAATGAAAATCTGCAGCACTAAAAGTTAGAATGACACGATACATTATTACTCAGAAAGCACTGTTATTTAATTGCATTTTTCAATTGAGTTTATTACTCGGATAATTACTGATTGAGTACAAATGAAAATCTTTTACACAAAGAATTGCTATATGATGTCATGTGCTGTATCAGTCTCATAAGAATTTATATTAATTGTCACTCAGTCCTGGCAAGATCACTTGCAGTTTGCAGTAATGAAGCCCTAATAGCAGACATCTGGTTTTAAAGGGACATACTCAAAGGTTTTAAACACATACCCAAAAATGTACCTTAAAATTGTTATTACATTATGGAGAAAATTCTCCTAATTCTAACCAGATGTCCATCCTGACAACCTTACTCACACATTCACTGAGATTGCTCATATGAGTGAGAGCTGTGGAATCAGGCTCTATATTTTAATAGAAGAATTCATCCATATACCCTGTCAGTGCTCCATTCTTTGTGCTGAGAAGGATTTCTTGGTGTCAGAAGTACATAGATGAGAGAGCTGAAAATGGCTTATTAGGTCTGGTTACAAATTAGCTGTTTTCTAGATATTTTAAGTTTCAGCTAGCAGCCTGAATGGTTAGGCACAGAGTAGCTGAGTGAATGTGCTGATGGTGATAGTGATATAAAGAAACAAAGATGTGTGAAAGGATGAGATTGTGAACTAAAGGTTTGACCCTCTGAAAAAACACAGCAGAACAGAGGAACTGAGGTAGCTGCAGTGCCCCCCTGCAATCAGCAAGATCAGAGGGCAGCAGGAGAAAGAGGACTGGTAACCTTTGCCTGAAGTCAGTGGGCTTGCAATGTTACAGCAGTGTCTCACTCTAGAAATCATTCTCAGTGGACCTGATCTTTCAGCAGTGACTTAAATATGCAAATATGGGCAGCTGGAGATTTGTCAGGTTTGCAAACATAAGCATCTGCATCACACTGCCTATTTATGACGCCAAATGCCATTCTGTGCCCACACATCATGCAAATTTTCCTTCATCTTGTACGCTTTCATTATACATAGTGACTATTTCAATTTGATCTGCAATAAGTTTACAACCTAGGAAGTTGAAATGTACTAAACCTGACTGATATCCCCCTGAGAACTGGGGTTAGATGATAGAAGATTTTGGATTTGTATTGATTATAGTCCATGTCATGCTTACAATTTTTCTTGCTATATAGTATAAAATTCTATCTTCTATATTTCTCACACCTACAAACACCCCATGCTCAGCAGAGAATTGCACTGGTCAATCAGGTTCATTGTTTTTTTGTTACTGCTGATTTCTCATCACATCTTCAGTCTGTAATCTTTATCCCCTTTACAGAATTAGATTTTTGAAAAAGGAGAATAAATATAACTATACCCTGGCATGCTGCATAAATTCTCATTGTGAACACACTCCTATTTCAGACTAGTGATAGAGATGCAGCCATGTTAGTCTGGTTTAGCTGAAACAAAAGACAGGACTGCATAGTCCCGTCTTTTGTTTCAGCTATTTCAGACTGTTTGTCCTTGTGATACAAGTGAAACGCTGCTAGAGTAAGATTGGCAGAAATGCCCATATAAAAAAATTTAAATTTAAAAGTAGCATTCAATTTCCACAAATTTTAGCTATGTAAACAGGAATTAATACTGGATACAGTATATTTGTACTTCTGTGGGGCAGAGGAGACACCATGATGATCATTTTATACTGACAGATGCATTCTGCTACTTACAGACCCTATTCTGAAAAAAGCAAACACCTCCAAGAACATTTTAATATTAGAGTCTCAGATGGGAAAATACCAACAGTTGCAAAGAGCCAGTCTTAGCTCCATGACAAACCTTGGAGTTCTATATTCTCCTACCCCTTTCCACCCAAATGAGCAAGCGGTATAACATACAGGAGTCCCATTCCTGATCAGTGTCAGCTTGTGTGATATCATACCAATGCTTCGTGCTTTGACCATCAAAGTTAAGGTTTTTTCAAGATCCATCTTCATTGTCAAGGCCATGAGTGAACTGGATCCTGGTTACCTCAAGAACAATCTCTCTAGACTCCCCATCCGGTTTGCTAGATGTTCAGTTTAGAATGAGAGGCCGAGTTTCACCTTGTGATTGTGTGGGAAGATTATTCTCAATTAAATGTCTAAAGTTATGGAACAAGACTCCACAAGAGTTCCTGTTCAGGTTGAATCTCACCTTTACTCTTCACCACAAGGTACCTGTTCAAACACACATTTCTTTAAAAATGATAAAATAACTTCTAATGTGGAAGGAATCAACTAGCAGTCCTCCTCTCACTTTAAGGATCCATATTAATGAGAGAAGGTGTTTTCTAGAGATAAGGATCTTTATAGCTGAGAGAAAATTGTCAACCAAAACTATTTTCAGTGATAAAAGCAAATTATATGACAATGGAACATTTGAACATTTTTCAAATTCACATCTAGTTCACTGAATTGTTTTGGCTGGAATTGTTTCTTAAAAGAAACCCCTTACATTCAGAAAAAAAAATCAAAACATTTTAACACTTTTGAATTGAAATTAAATGCTTTCTTTCATTTTTTTAATTTGAAACTACTTTTAATTTGGATACTTCCTTTCATTTTAAAAAAATGTTAATTTTTTCAGAAATCAAAGCATCTTGCTTAGCCTGAAAGGAAATATTGAACTTTTAATTTTCCTGAAAAAATTAGCTTTGTTTGGACCCTGAAATATGTTTTGGTTTGGTTTTTCTCTTTGCTCCCCTTCCCCCCACCCGCCGCCCCCTGAAATTGCCAGTGAACCAAAAAAAGGCTGTTTTTTCCCACGCTGTAGTTAGAATTCAGCTTTAATTTTTCAGACACCTGAATACGTCAACTACACTAATACTACCACACTAATAACTCCTTTTCATATTCCATAGTGATAGAAATGTAGCCGTGTTAGTCTGGGGTAGCTGATGCAAAATGCAGGACAATGTAGCACTTTAAAGACTAACAAGATGGTTTATTAGATGATGAGCTTTCGTGGGCCAGACCCACTTCCTCAGATCAAATAGTGGAAGAAAATAGTCACAACCATATATACCAAAGGATACAATGAAAAAAATGAACACATATGAAAAGGACAAATCACATTTCAGAACAGGAGGGGAATGCGGGGGGGGGGGGGGGAGGAAGGAAGGTAAGTGTCTGTGAATTGATGACACTTACCTTCCTTCCTCCCCTCCCCCCCGCATTCCCCTCCTGTTCTGAAATGTGATTTGTCCTTTTCATATGTGTTCATTTTTTTTAATTGTATCCTTTGGTATATATGGTTGTGACTATTTTCTTCCACTATTTGATCTGAGGAAGTGGGTCTGGCCCACGAAAGCTCATCATCTAATAAACCATCTTGTTAGTCTTTAAAGTGCAACATTGTCCTGCATTTTGCTACTCTATTCCATGATATTGAAAATAATTTGGAGAGCAAAGGTCACTGAAGAGAATTAAAATTTTTCAGAAATAAAAGTGCATCCTTGCACTTTTCTCCAGTTGCTCGAACATAACAGCACAGAGTGCTGCAGCTGCACTAGATAGTAAGGTCCCAATTCTGCAAATTAATTCAGCTCACAAGACCACTGTTTCTACATGTAGGCCCATTGACATCAGTGGGCTCTGCACACATACAGATATGCATCCTCTCAAAGGAACTTGCAAAATCAGCACCATCTTTCTTCTACTGTCAGCAACCCCTACTGTCTTTTCTTCTTTCCCGTTAAGAGCAGTGATGGATACAACATGCCAGGAGTGAATTGTTTCACTTACTGAAATGGTGTCAAAGAAATAGTGCAATAATAACCAAAGCTTCGAGATCGTTTTATTATCAGTTTATTGTAAACTTAGTGTTTTCTTTCTTCCCTTCCTTGATCAGTAACTTGAAGAAGAGCTTTGTGAAAGCTTGCCTCTTTTACCAACAGAAGTTGGTTCAATAAAAGTATTCCCTCACCCACCTTTTCTTTATAACTAGCCAATTAGCCGGTCATAAGATGGGATTTTCAGGTCTCTCCTCCATGTCGGTCTTCTCTTCTGAGCCTCCAGTCTCTCTCTCTCTCTCTCTCTGTCTCTCTCTCCTCCTCCTACTGCCCCCCCTCCCGAGCTCTCCTCTCTCCTGCCTCTCTCTCTGTCTTTCTCTTTCTCTTTTCCTCCCCCTCCTGCCTCTCACTCGTGGCACCACGGAGCTCAAATGGCTGTTTGGGCCCCACGCTCCCCATGCAACACGGACTGCCCAAGGGAACAGTCAGCATTTCAGCAACAGCGCAGCCCAGAGGGAACAGCCAGCATTTCAGCAACAGCGCAGCCCAGAGGGAACAGCCAGCATTTCAGCAACAGCGCAGCCCAGAGGGAACAGTCAGCATTTCAGCAACAGCGCAGCCCAGAGGGAACAGCCAGCATTTCAGCAACAGCGCAGCCCAGAGGGAACAGCCAGCATTACAGACTCACAGACACTGGGCTACTATATATATGATGTTTATGATTCTTCATTTTCTCTTATATTATTCCGAAATAACATAGTCCATGTCTACACATCAAGCAGTTATTTTGACATAATGATAAAATAATGTCAAGCTAGAGGACTTCTTACTCCAACTCCTGTAACTCATTTTATGAGTAAGGGAAGTCAGAGGAAGAGTGCTCTAACTCAGACTTCCTGCTGTGTAGACTGCGCCAAAAGCCAAAATAAACCATTTCGACTTAAGCTACGTAATTGCTGTAACTGAAGTTAGGTAACTTATTTTGACTTTAGCCCTGATGTGTAGACGTGCCCTAACAGTAAGAGCCAATTCTTCAAACTCTTAGGGCATGTCTATATGGCAGGCAAAAGTCAAATTGAGCTATGCAACTTCAGCTACATCAATTGTATACCTGAAGTCAAAATAGCTCATTTTAGCTTTTGGCGCTATCTGCACAGCAGGAAGTCGAAGAAAGAACACTCTGCCTTCAACTTCCCTTAATCCTCATAAAACAAGGTTTACAGGAATTGGATTAAGAGGTCCTCCAGCTCACCATTATTTCAAAATAATGGCTTGCTATGTAGAGGCCTTTGTTATTTTGGAATAACATCAGTTATTCTGAAGTAATGCTGCTGTGTAGACATATCCTTACTGTCCTCTGCATTGCTACTGTGAATAGTCAGTCTGGTGAATTCAGTCAGGAAGCTTCACAGTCCTACCAATTCTAAATGTTCAAAAACAGGAAGTCAGCCCCCCAAAATCATGAGATTGAAATCTAAAAAAAAATGAAACGTTGGGTTCTTCATTTGACTGCTAGTATCTGAGCCATTATGGTACATTCAGGTCACATTTTTACTGTAATCTGCATCCATGAGGGCTAGAAACTTAATTTGTTAACAAATGAAAGCTGAGACTGTCACCTGACTCCAGAAGCTGAGGCTTTAAGAAAAACAGGAAATATTGTAAGACTTGTGGTAAAATGTGAAGAACCATAGAATCATAGATCATAGTGCTGGAAGAGACTTCAGGAGGTCATTGAGTCCAGCCCCGTGTCCAAAGCAGGATCAATCCCAACTAAATCATCCCAGCCAGGGCTTTGTCAAGCTGGGACTTAACTTTGGTCAAGTTTTGACTTTTGTCAAGAACAAGCTACATGGCTTAAAAACAACCACTGATATAGTGGTTCACTGCATTACTGCCTCAAAATCAAAAGGGAGTGGCAAGTGTTTGTCTTTAGACTGACACCATGATACTTCTTGGAATACAATTTTGGGGATATAAGTATTCTTATAGAGCAATGATTATCTTGTGTGGGCCAGATTGCTAAAAAAAATGGTTTAGGCTGTATGGTATAAGACAGAAGTACTCACATGAGGTATCTATTGCTATATCCTTTTCCAAATAAAGAACACTGAAATCATATATATTACTGTTTTTGAGAGCTCTCAAGTTTAGCTCCTTTTAGATTATGTTTAGCATCATTTCTTTTCTGAAAGCTATAGTTTCCATCCCCTTTAGGCTATGGAGCTCGATCTCCACAAATCAAAACTCTGGCTGTCTTTATCTCCTTTTGCCTAGTGTCATCTACTCAAGAACATGTATGTAGTACATTGTGGAAGATTTAGGACTGATGCCATATTGATTCTAGTATGGATGTAGATCATAAAGAAATTAATGGAGACAGTGGTTAATGAGTATCCTTGGAATTTGGAGGAATTTGCGGATGAAGGAATCAGAATATGCAGTATTCTGCATTCAAGGACCAATCTGTTATATGTTGAGATTTTCAAAGCACTCTTAAGAGATTGTTGCATCTCCCCTGACTTCAATGGCAGTGTCTTAATACCTGAAACTGTTTTTTAAAATGTCAACATAAATGTTTTGGACTGTTACTGGAATGCTCATGTGGGAGGGTGAAGAAAGAGAAGACAGGTGACTGAAAGAAGACTGCCTGGGTAGGCAAGCTTCCAATATCATTTACATTATTTATTTTTAAAGCATGGATCAAGTCTTCAAAATCATTATGGACTTGGCAGGTAGAAATTGCTAAGCTCTAATTTGCCTCTTAGCCAAAAAGCTCCGTGAGTATGGGCTCGCCAGATACGGCACTCTTTCCCACTACCTGAATTTAATTCAAACCATTCTGCACAGTCCTAATTTTAATCCTTTCATTTTGGTTTTAAGTTACTGCATATATGGCACAATGGAAATATTTTTTCAAACTTAAATTAGAAACATACTTTGGGAGACTAAAAAAAACCCTCTTTGGTGCACTGTGAAACATCTTTTATTTCTAGTTGAAGTATAACCATGGTAACATTTTTACTTGAAAAGTTTGATAGCAATGGAGGAAAATATTTTTTTGGAATATGCTTTTAGTGTAACCCTCCCCCCTTCCCTGAACTGCTCAGCTTTCACAAGCAACCTGAAATATCCAATCAATCTGCCTGGATTGTATAATTGTTCTCAATAAATATGATATTGGAGCAATCTGGGAATGAAATATGATGTGCCAGAAGGAAAACCTGAGTTTTCTACTTCACAATGACTGCTAGTTAAAGACATCAGAATAGAAGTGGCTTGGACAAACTATCTTAAAGGAGAAAATCATAATTGTAATAAGACCCAAAGTTTGAATTATGCACCTTTACAATTTTAATATGAAATGCTAATGAAAAAATTTGTTGCTCCATAAACATTGGAAACAATGCTTCTGTCAGCTTCTCCTACAATCCCAAAATGTATGCAGCATCTGTCTAATCTCCCTGTCTGTTCACTACAAAGGAGAGTAGAATGGTCTTTTTGTGGTACACATATGAGACATGAATGAACCAAAACCTTGACTCCAAACACTCCTACATTTTGAGGGGTGGAGAGTTCACAGTTTCAGGTCTGAATTTGGCTGCTGAGGTCCATTCCTAGTGTACAGGCACTTGTTAACCTCAAACACCCTTCTTTTTTCAGCACTAAGGAGCTAGGAATTTGTGTGGAAGCCCATGGTCTGGAAAACTGCTACTTGTACAAAAACAACTCAAAAGGAAATTCATTTTTAATTTAATTTGGGAGGGGACAGAATTAAATTACGGGTCAGTGAAGAGTGTCTTAAATTCAGATGCAATTCACAGAGCTCAATTATGCCTTTTTTGAGGCTGAGCTGCTCTGAGAAAGGAGAAGCAGGTGGCCTGATCTTTACTTGTGTAATATTTTGGGAGAGATTTAGATTCTGGATCAGAACATCATGGAAATATAAATTGAAAAAATCATTTTAAGTGAGGCTTGCCAACACTGCAATGATGCTTGTATTCCCTTTCATCCTCCTTAGCGCCCTGCCACCGAAATGGTAGCCAATCTGCTTTGATTGTGGTCAGCAGTAGTCAGGAGAACCATGCTAGTACAATATGCATAAAGGCTGCTCACTGCCACTGTATCAGGTCCCCATATCATTTTCTCCTTTTCAGTTGTTAAAGGAGCGGTTACCTAGACTCCTGAAGCTGAGTCACTGGGACTCAGCACTGCTTTCACTTTGATTTTAGGCAGAGCAGTGCACCTCAGACACAGAAACCAGAAGGCTGCCAGCCTTCTGGAGGAGATCCCGCATGGAGCAAGGGAGAACTTTAGCTGATAAGACTGAATGAAGGTCCAGAAAGCTGGGGCTTTTATGTTGTTAGACTAGTGGCCTAATATGAACATTTGAAGATTCATTACCTCACTTGCAGCTCTTCGCAGCTGATTGTCACTGCCCTGAAGCTGCTTCCAGGCCCATGGAAAGAGATGCTGTTCTCTGGTTACTACTCCCAGGCCTCTGTTGCCATGGAGCAATGGCTAGAGCACAGCTCAGTGTTACGCTATCTGAAACATTGAGGCCATGGCCATGGGTAGGTGGGGACGGATTACATTCTAGGCTCAATCTACATGGTGAGTCATTCCAGCAGGTAGTTTAAAGTCTGGCATCCTGGAAGACATCCCAGCCTCCCTCCTAGAGTAGTGCTACCTTTAAAAGAAAAGTCTAGAGCATTTCTGTAGGTATCTGTCTCAAAAAGTTGAAATTATTGTTGGGAGCAGCCATCAATGTTGCTCTCCCACCCAAGAGAAATTTGGCAGCTCTGGAGTGAGGGTGCAGCTGTAAACCTTACCTCCCCATGAACAGGAAAGTGGCATCTCCACTAGCCCTTCTGTTCATCCAAGGGACAGGGAAGGAAATAACACAGGATGCCTACCACAGCTAGGGGGATGATGTGATTTAAGGCAGCAAAATTTCAAAGCATTACCCACCCTTGCCCCCAATGCTTTCTCTCTGCTGGTCTTCCTCCTGTAGCAGTCAAGTGTGCTGTGCACTGGAGGGCTGAGAAGGAGCTAGTTTATGGCTCCCTAGTCCTCAAATTCCCACAACGTTAATGTAAGTAATGTAGATGCTACTCTAATTTATAACAGCTGGCTGTGGTCCTTAAGGGACACACAGAAGCTGTGAATAGTGAGAGTTGAACTGATTCCTGCCTGAAATGCTCTCCTGGGCTGGGGTGATTGTCAGAAAAGACACTTACCACACCCTTCTATTATCTGTGGGCTTCCTTCTCCTTTCGCTTCCTGGGGGAATTCTGCACTGGCCCATTCATGCTGCTCAGAGTTGCGAAGGGGCCAGAATCAGGGCACAGCATTTAGTCTGTCCAATTTCTAATCTTAGTGATTCATCAGTCAGTGTTTGAAATTTGGTTTCTTTCATTCTACCAGTTTTAGACAGATTCCCATGCTTAAAATGGGGGATATTGCTGGAAAATTTCTCAGACAAATAGAAACTTTTTATGTGCAAACACTATAGCAAGTAGTGAACACTCTCGTCAAGGTTACAGGCACACTTTCTATAAAATGGTGATTTAATAGTCACCATGGATTCACCAAAGGCAAGTTATGCCTCACCAATCTAATTAGCTTCTATGATGAGGTAACTGGCTCTGTGGATATGGGAAAGTCAGTGGATGTGATATACCTTGACTTTAGCAAAACTTTTGACATGGTCTCCCACAATAATCTTGCCAGCAACTTAAGGAAGTTTGGATTGGATAAATGGACTGTAAGATGGATAGAAAGCTGGCTAGACTGTTGGGCCCAACAGGTAGTGATTAACGGCTCGATGTCAGGTTGGCAGTATGTTTCTAGTGGAGTGCCCCAAGGATCATTTCTAGGGCCGGTTTAGTTCAACGTCTTTATTAATGACCTGGATGAGGGGATGGATTGCACCCTCAGCAAGTTTGTGGATGACACAAAGCTAGGGGGAGAGGTAGATATGGTGAAGGGCAGGGATAGGGTCCAGAGTGAGCTAGACAGATTAGAGGACTGGGCCAAAAGAAATCTGATGAGGTTCAACATGGACTAGTGCAGACTCCTGCACTTGGGATGGAAGAATCCCAGGCATTATTGCAGGCTGGGGTAAGTAGTAGTTTGGCAGAAAAGGACTTGGGGATTACAGTGTATGAGAAGCTGGATATGAGTCAACAGTGTGTCCTTGTAGCAAGAAGGTGAATGGACTATTAGGTTGCATTAGGAGGAGCATTGCTAGCAGATCCAGAGAAGTGATTATTTCTCTTTATTCATCTCTGGTGAGGCCACACCTGGAGTATTGTGTCCAGTTTTGGGTCCCCTGCTACAGAAAGGATGTGGATGCATTGGAGAGGGTCCAGCGGAGGGCAACCAAAATGATTAGAGGGCTGGAGCACATGACCTATGGGGAGAGGCTGAGGGATTTGGGCTGTTTTTGTCTGCAGAAGAGAAGATTGGGGGGGGATTTGATAGCAGCCTTCAACTTCCTGAAGGGAGGTTCCAAAGAGGATGGAGAGAGGCTGTTCTCAGTAGTGACGGATGGCAGAACAAGGAGCAATGATCTCAAGTTACAGTGGGGGAGGTCTAGGTTGGATATTAGGAAAAACTATTTCAGTAGGAGGGTAGTGAAGCACTGGACTAGGTTACCTAGGGAGGTGGTGGAATCTCCATCCCTAGAGGTTTTTAAGTCTCGGCTTGACAAAGACCTGGCTGAGTTGATTTAGTTAGGTTTGGTCCTGCATTGGGCAGAGGGCCAGACTTGATGACCTCCTGGGGTCTTTTCCAGCCCTAAAATACTATGATTCTATGATGATTAAATTTGGTGTGGCTTTAAAAAGATACTATGCTTTATATATCACTTCTCTTGAGTTATGGATGTGAAAAATGTACCAAGGAAATGGTGACCAATAAATAGGTAATGTTGACTATCCACTTGGAATTTGATCTTCCAATGATGATTTTTAAATAAATTATGAAAGGCAGAAATGGGAAATGATTTCTTTCTCTCACTGCAAATGGGAAGTGATGAGGATATTCATGAAGAGAGATAAATGTAGCATTTCTGAGTGGCTGGGAAATGGAGGTGAAGGTTGAGGAAAGGTCATTCTGTTATCCCTGGGCGTTGGTCAGGAGTCACAACTGACATGTCCACACTGAGAAAATAAAGCAAAATGAAAGAGAGCAAGGGGCAGGCAGGGTATCTGTAGTAAAGCAATCTTATCTATGGCAAGCTGACCACACTGACAAAAGTGTAAACGGCCTAATTAGCTCTCTCCTTATCCTCCCCTTCCTGTTATTGCCTCTCCAGACACCAGACACCCATAGTTCTTTCTTCAAGCTCTGAGAGATGATTTGCTTTTTTTAAGGACGAACAGGAAATAATTTAAGGTGGGGGGAGGGGGAAGTTTCCTGTTCTAATTATTTTGTGTTTCTAAACTCTAAAAAACAAAACAGAAAAGGAATGGCAATTCATACACTGGTTTATCTGACCCACTATGTTACATTAACAAGGACGTCAGTATATGGATTTAATTTCATTAGGACTCTGAATAAACTTTAAATATAGTTACATATTGAATTATTTTAAGTGTACAAATGTATTTAAACATAAATAAAATGAATCCCCCCCTTTAAGGCCACAGTCCTAAAATTGGATTTGCCCAGTTGGGGTCTAACTATAGGATCAAGGCCATAGATTTATAAATTATAATGTTAAGACTCTTTCAGCTATAAAATTATTTTTAAATTCAGACAGTGATACTTATTTTATTAAGCAAAATAAAATATTTAATGGAGTTTTTACTTCAATGGCAGTTTATATGTTTCTTACCTCGTCCTGAAAAGTGTTAAGGTTTAATGTTACTATTTCAAACTACTGTAAATCTTTTTAAAAGAGTCTGGTACTTGACCTAGATTAATGACATTTTTATTTCGACAGTGAATTATTGTTCATGGATACATAATGGTATTGGCTTTCTCTAGGCTTAATGCTGCCAGGAGCTGTGTAACCTTTCATGCACAGTTCAGTCAATGTATTTCAGTCCAAACCTGCAATGCTGTGCCTTACCCATTCTGGACCTCACCTCTGTGGTGATTGGCAATCATGCTAAAAGTAAATTGAGTGTTGTGACAAAACAAGCTTTGTGCCTGGCTCGCCCCTGCCCTCCAACGATGGGACACCCAGATGCAACCTGCCATACCCGTCTGGAAGCTCACAACAACCGACAGTTGCCAGTTCCTGGGCAACCAGTTCAGCATGGGAAAGTGGACCATCAGGACCCTCTTCATACAGGTATGGCACTCTCTGGCTGCACTCCCTGGACAGGGGGGACAGGGCCTGCCCACAACATTGTGGCACCTGAGAAGCCCCTTCCGCAGACGGTTCTGCAGTCACGCCCTGACACAGCCCTGCGGGGGGGGGGCAGGCTTGATAGAGGGGTGGCTGCTCAGGTATTTGTGGGAGGGGGGAGGAGAGGGAGGGCTTGGGGACCTCCCAAGGGTTCAGCCACTCCCTTTTGTTTTGTTTCTTTGTTTCTCTCCTTCTGCAGGTGGTGAGGGCCATTAACACTGTCCTACTATGCAGGTCATCCGCTTGGGCAACCTGGACCTCATTGTGGCTGGATTTGCCACCATGGGCTTCCCCGACTGCAGTGGGGCTATAGATGGAAACCATATCCCCATCCATACCCCCGACCACTAGGCTGCAGAGTATATAAATGAGAAGGGATATTTTTAAATGGTCCTGCAGGTCCTGGTTGACCACTGCAAACAGTTCACAGACATTTTCTTCGGCTGGTTAGGAAAGGTGCACAATGCCCATGTCTTTCGCAACTCCAGCCTCTATCACAAGCTTGAGGCTGGCACATTCTTCCCCCAGCACAACATCAGGATCGGGGACATCGAGATGCCACTGTGCATTGTGGGGGACGCAGCCTACCCCCTACTGCCATGACCTGTGAAGCCCTACACCAGACACCTGAACCCAAGCAGGGACCACTTCAATGGACGCCAGGGGAGAACCTGAATCCAGGCCAAATGCACCTTCATGTGCTTCCTGACCCAGCTCAATGTGGGGGAGCACAACATACCTCAGGTGATCTCCACATGTTGTCTTCTCCACAACAGTGTTGAATCATAAAATCATAGAACCATAGAGCTGGAAGAGACCTCAGAAGGCCATCAAGTCCAGCCCCCTGCTCTAGGCAGGACCAATCCCAACTAAATCAACCAGCCAGGGCTTTGTCAAGCTGAGACTTCAACACCTCTAGGGATGGAGACTCCACTACTTCCCCAGGGCCTGCGATCTGGAAGCTTCTCTCAGTTGAGCCTCATCTACCTCATCCACCTGATCCAGCAGTCTATAGCAGACGCCAACCACAACATCACTGCTGTTGCTTACACCTCTAAACGTAACCCATAGACTCTCAACAGGCTTTTCTCCCTCTATATACTGGAATTCTGAGCAATCATAGTGCTCTCTTACATACAGTGCAACTCCTCCTCCTTTTCTCCCCTGCCTGTTCTTCCTGAACAGTTTATACCCTACATGACGGCGTTCCAGTCATGCGAGTCATCCCACCAAGTCTCTGTTATCCCAATCAAATCGTAGTTCTTGGCCTGGGCCAGGGCCTCCAATTCTTCCTGTTTGTTACTCAGGCTTCTCACATTGGTGTACAAACACCTTAGATAACCAATTGATCACGCTACCCTCTCCATTCAAATCAGGGGTCCTCCTTTGTTGCTTGTTCCTCTTTGCATTTCTTCCCGGTATCCAACTTCCCCACTCGCCTCAGGGTTTTGGTCACCATCCCCCAATGAACCTAGTTTAAAGTTCTCCTCACTAGGTTTGCAAGTCTGCCCACAAAGATGCTCCTTCTGTCTTTGTTAGGTGGATCCCATCTCTTCCTAACAATCCTTGTGCCCAGAACAGAGTCCCATGGTCAAAGAAACCAAAGCCCTGTCACCAACACCACCTGTGCAATCACGCATTCACTTCCTCAGTTCGACAATACCTACCAAATCCTTTCCCTTCAACAGGGAGGATGGACAAGAATACCACTTGCGCTCCGAATTTTTTTATCCTTCTTCCCAACTCTACGTAATCCCCAGTAAACCGCTCAAGATCATTCTTGGCCGTATCGTTAGTTCCCACATGGAGAAGCAGAAAGGGGTAGCAATCTGAAGGTTTCATCTATTTTGTAAGACTCTCAGTCACGTCCTAAATTCGAGCTCCCAGTAAGCAGCACACCTCTCAAGATTCCAGGTCCAGACGGCAGATGGATGGCTCAGTCCCTCTTAGGAGGCAGTCCCCAACCACCACCACCCACCTTCTTCTTTTGGGCGTGGTGGTCGTGGAACCCCCATTCCTACAACTATGCATCCCATGCCTTCCGATTCCTTCCTTGTGAGGTCCCTTCCAAAGCATTCACCATCGCAGAGCCTGTGGAGAGAGCCTGAAAGCGATTACTTACCTCTGTAGCAATGGGGGATTCCTGTGCTGGCCTTTTTTTCCTTCTAGAAGTTACATGGTGCCAGTTCTCTTTTTCATCCTGTATTGTCCTCTCTGGCTGTTCCGCCTGCCTTGCTTGCAGGATTTAACACTGCCTTCTATTGAAAAAGTCTTCATCCTCTCTGATCGAGCGGAGGGTCGACACTTGGGCCTCCAGTCCTCTCATTTTTTCCTCCAAAATGGTGACCAGCTTGCACTTAGTGCAGATAAAATCCCTTCTTTCTTCCAGGAGGAAGACAAATATGGCACATGCAGTGCAGGTAACAACAGCAGAACTATCACCATCCATATCTGCTGACCAAAAAAAAGGGTTTAAAGGAAAGGCAAGAGTACCTCACCCCCTTCCCTCTCCCCTTCCAAACTCCCTCTCTAAACTCCCTGTTTGCAATCACCTGTTCACAAGCTCCCTGGTCACTGACTCACTCCTTTATAAAGCCCTGGACTGCCTGATAGTCTCTCCCCATACCAAGGCTCAGCCAATCAGCAGAGGCTTCTAGATTTCAAACTCTAATAAGAAGCCAACAGTTTCCAGCTGCAGTCCCAGCACAAACTCTGGGGGGGAGGGGGAAGGGTGGACCCCACACTCACCAACACAAACTCAGCACACATCAAGAAAGCCCCAAACACAACACACACTACAGACAGCCACTTCCCTCAAGAGTCCTGTAGTCACTTCTCCCTTACCTGGAGAACTCCCTCTCTAAACTCCCTGTTTGCAATCAGCTGTTCGCAAGGTGGGAAGCCTTCCTTCTAAGGTGGGTGGGGGGGGGCAGAGGCCAGCCTGGAGGGATGGGCCTCTGAGCAGCCACACACAGCTACAATCCGCCAGGCCCATCAGGTGGGGGGGTCACATCCAGGAGGATCTGAGGGAGTGTTTCTCTCCGGATATGTCTACACTACAGCACTAATTCGAACTAACTTAATTCAAATTAGTTAATTCGAACTAAGCTAATTCGAACAAGTGAATCTAGACCTAAAAACTAGTTCAAATTAGCATTTTGCTAATTCGAACTAGCATGTCCACATTGAGTGGACCCTGAACTGAGGATAAAGCTGGCTGGAAGCAGTGCCAGCAGGGCATCAGATTAGGACTTCGAGCGTGGAGCTGCTGTCTCAAGCTAGCCGAGGGCTGTGCTTAAAGGGACCTGACCCCCCACCCTGGACAGACAGTTCTCAGGGGTTCCCTGCTCACTTGTCTAACTCGATGAGGGACAGCAAAGCAGTCCAGGCTTGGAGTGCCCTGAATGCCCACACTTGGCACATCACAGCACTCGGCCATCAGCCCAGCTGCACTTGCCACAGACTGCCATCTGAGGAGGGGGGATCAATCGGGGCTGCAGGAGAGCTTCCACCCCGAGGAGCCACCCCAATCCTCCCCATTGGGGGCTCGTACCCCATTCCTCCCTCACCTCCTTCCACTTACCCCTCTCTAGCCCCCCTTCCTGATGTACAAAATAAAGGACATGTGTGTTCAAAAATAGAAATTCTCTTTATTTAATAAAACTCGGGGTTGGGGGGGGAATAACCTCTGGGGAGACTGGGAAAAGGAGGTGGGAGAGGGTAAGAGAGAGGGTGGGAGAGGGGAGGGCAGCTAAAATGATCAGGGGTTTGGAACAGGTCCCATATGAAGAGAGGCTAAAGGGACTGGGACTTTTCAGCTTACAAAAGAGGAGACTGAGGGGGGATATGATAGAGGTCTACAAAAGCATGAGTGGTGTGGAGAGGGTGCATAAAGAAAAGTTCTTCATTAGTTCCCATAATAGAAGGACTAGAGGACACCAAATGAAATGAATGGGTAGCAGGCTTCAGACTAATAACAGAAAGTTCTTCACAAAGCAAATGGTCAACCCATGGAAATCCTTGCTGCAGGAAGCTGTGAAGGCAAGAATTATAATAGAGTTTAAAGAGAAGTTAGATACATTTATGGAGGTTGGGTCCATGGAGTGGTATTAGCCAGGGGGTAGAAATGGTGTCCTTAGCCTCTGTTTGTGGAAGGCTGGAGATGGATGGCACGAGACAAATGGCTTGGTCATTGTCTTTGGTCCATCCCCTCCAAGGTACCTAGTGTTGGCCATTGTCGGCAGACAGGCTACTGAGCTAGATGGACCTTTGGTCTTACCCAGTACGGCCATTCTTATGTTCTAAGCTCAGGACTCAAGGTAGGGGGTCTCACCGGACCACCCCGGTTTTCATGCAAACCTGCTCCTGGGTGGCCAGGCTGGCAGCTATCCTGCCCTAGATGGCCACTTTCCTGTCCACGATCTCTGCACTAGACCAGGCGGGCACCCGTCTCTTGCGGCCCTGGGCAGGCTCCTGGGAGCTGCCAGCCTGGTCCTGGGAAGAGGTGGAGGGCTGGGTGGCAGCGGGTGGCTGGCTCGTTCTGTGCCAGGTGCAGGGTCTGCTGGCTGGGTGCTGGCAGGCTTGCACCTGGCACGGGCACCGTAGCCAGACCGTGCTCCTTTAAGGGCTCTGGGGCCGGGAGGGGGGCAGACAAGTTTCCCTGGTGGTGCCCAGAGTGGCCACCGGGGAAAGCTGGGAAGGGCTAGCCTCCCACTAGTTCGAATTAAGTGGCCACACAGCCCTTAATTCGAACTAGTTAATTCGAACTAGGAGTTAGTCCTCGTACAATGATGTTTACCTAGTTCAAATTAAGCGCTCCGCTAGTTTGAATTAAGTTCGAACTAGCGGTTTGTATGTGTAGCGCCTATCAAAGTTAATTTGAACTAACGTCTGTGTAGCCACGGGCACGGAGTCCGCTCTAGCGGACATTTAAAAATGGCGGCGCCCGGCTTTATGCAATGAAGCCCGGGAAATTCAAATCCCGGGCTTCATTTGCAACTCCGGTAGCCTACATTACCACCCTAGTTCAAACTAGGGTGGTAGTTTAGACATACCCTTAGGGCCTTGGGTCGGGGTTCGGAGTGAGGGAGGGCCCGAACCCCCCTACTCTGCCCATCGGGGTGTAGCGAAGCGCATCAGGGAGACCGGCTGCCTAGGCCAAAGGCGAAAGTAGAGTGACTCCAGGATCAGGGGGGCGAGGCACGGGACTATTTTTGGGGTGCTTAGCCATAAGAAGTACACAATAAAGAGGGTGACGGGAACCCACCAATTGTGGGGATAGCGTGATCCTTCTACAGCAAGATTTAAAATAATGGCAGTGTTCAGAGGTATCAATACTGGAATGTGACTATTTAATACCTGAAGGCAAATTACTTATTTAAAACATTAACGTCTCTCTCTTTTCTAGGAGAAATGTGCACCTCTAGTCAGAACAGACATTCTAAACACAGCTGAGCGGCCCTCTCATAATTCAAAGCAGCTATCAAGGGTTCTGAGGAAAGATATCAAAAGTTCTACAAGAATCTGTGAAGGCTTCTAGTTCCCCAGGTTGTGAGTCTGTCAGGTATAGTGCCAGCTCATTGTCAGCAGTATTTTGTAGTGACTGTCATGTGAATTAATTACAATCTTTATCCAGCAGCTTTACAAATACCTGAAGAATTCATACATTTTCTCATACTCTGATTTCTGTTTTGGTTTTGTTATCTCTGCTGTGCAGCAGTGATAAAGAACTTTAAGAAAAATTGCTTTCTTCAGACAGTGAGCAAAAAGTATTCTCTCTCTTAAACTGCACCTCTTTAACTTCATTGCTAATCAAAAGCTTTGCAATTTTCCCGGTTCTGTCCTGTTTGGCTTCCTGCTACAAATTTATATAAACAGTCTTAAATATCAGCCTTAAATATCAGCATTTATATTCTGAAATATTGTAATCACAAGGGTTTTTTTTAAAATTATGACTTGGGGGCCCCCCAAAATCATGACAATTTTTAAATTAGGGTTTTTTTTTAATTCTTTGCCTGCTACTTTTTCAGCCTTGGGAGGTCTGATTTTTAAATTTTTCTATCTAGCCACGAGAACTAAAAAGGTTTTTTTGAATGAAATGAGAGATTCTTGTATAATCCGACTACAGAAGGAGCTGATCTGTAACAAAACTACCAATTTTCATGAGACTTGCAGTAACATCATAGGAATTGGCAAGATAGAAAATCGTACTCTTCAAGGAGAGTACATATATTTGAGGCAAATTTTGCATTATTGTAGTTGACTTGGCACTTAAATGTTGCAGCTTGAAGTGTGGAAGTAGATTGCAAACCAAAGCATGGACCTAAGAAGCGGGATGCAGAAACACTCTTTGGTCATCTGTATGTAAGCCATACACCTCGGGTGGTTACTGAGCAATGTACGTGGTACCTAGACCACAGCAACAGTTAAAACCAAGAGACGTCTACAGCATGGGCTGGGAGTCAGCTGGCTTTTAGCTCAGAAGGTAGAGGCTCCTATACTCTGCTTCAGAGGTCCCAGGTTTAAATCCGCCTGGTGGTGGTTATATGTACACGCAGGGCTAACTCCGACTTCATTTTCCCTATGTCTCTAAGGAGGAATAACAGTAGTTCGAATTAGGAGCTTTAATTTGAACTACCTAGTCCGTGCCGCGTGTAGCCACGGGCAGGTGGTTTGAACTACGGGCAATTAAAAATGGCACCCACCCGGGAACATGCAAATGAAGCCCAGGATATTTAAATCCCGGGCTTCATTGGCAAGTTCAAATGCCTACATTAGCCGCCCTAGTTTGAAATAGGGTGGCAGTGTAGACATACCCTAAGGGTGTGCTAGACTACATGGCTCTGTTGACAGAGCCATGTAGATGAGTTTACTCAGCAAAGGGAAATGAAGCGGCGATTTAAATAATTGCTGCTTCATTTACATCAAAATGGCCACTGAGCTGTGCCGATCAGCTGATTGTTGGCACAGCGCGGTAGTCTAGACGGGGATCTGCCGACCCCAGAACCCTTTGTCATTAGATCCTGTAAGCCTGATCTGTTGACAGAGCCATGTAGTCTAGACACACCGTAAGTGCTCAAGGGAAGAAACACAGGAAGCAAGTGGGGAGAGAGAAGTGAGAGAATGCTGGGTAAAAAAGCTGGGTTCTGCACTCCAAATTTTGCCAACTCAGTAAATTTCACAGGCTAGAGATATCTTGTTTTGTTTTGATACTTGATTATGAAGATTCTGTTCTCCTAAACAGGCCTTTGGACTGGTGTTATATTTCTACTGAGTCTTCCCAAAGCATGCTCCCTGTTCACACACTTCATGGTTGAACTGCTCAAAGTTTTTTTTTGTTTTGTTTTTTTTTTTCAGTTCATGACTTTTTAGGAATTTCAGAACAGAGGAGAAATGGTCTAGGAAAGTATGTGATGTTCTAGACCAGGGATGTGGAAACTTTTTTGTGTTGGGGGCTACTGACCCACAGAAAAATCAGTCAGGGGCCACACAAAAGTGAGAAGAAGAAAAAACAAACCTGAATGAAAAACAGAAAGACACTCCCCACACTGCCCTTGCACACCAGAGGATGGGAGCAAGTAGATTTTATGGGCCCCATATGCTCTGGGGTGTGGCCAGAAATGAGGAGTTTAGTGTGTGGGAGGGGGCTCCTAGGAGGCAGGCTTGGGGTGTGGTGTCTGGTTTGGAGGGAGGGTGCAGGAGTGGGTTAGAGGTTGGTGGATCTGGGAGTGTTATAGGGTACAGAAACTGGCTGGAGGTAGGAGGGGTGGGTGGAGGTAAGGTGCAGGAGGGGAGTGAGAATGTGGGGTCTGGGCAGGAGCGCCAACCAGGCTAACCAATGCTGTGGGGGGGGGGAAGAGCCCCAAGCCTGAGGGGCCAGATCCAGCCCCTGGCCTGTACATTCCCCACCCCTGTTTTAGCCTCTATGGATTTAGGTGGGAATTCTACATATTCAGTGCTTCCTGGTAGCCTCTTCCACAAAGTCATGAGTACATTGCAGAGCTTGGGCTGCCTTCTGGGGTATTCATTCCACTGACAAACAGAGTAGAACACTAAGGGTACGTCTGCACTACAGCGCTAATTCGAACTAAGCTAATTCGAACTAACGCGTCTAGAACTAAAAACTAGTTCGAATTAGCGTTTTGCTAATTCGAACTAGCGCGTCCACACTGATTGGACGCGGGGGGGCATTTAAGGCCGGCTGAAACCGGTTCTGGCAGGGCATCAGGTGTGGCAGGGCCAGTTGCTTTGTGTGGCTGCTGTCTGAGGCTATCTGAGGCTTGTGCTTAAAGGGACCCCCCCCCGGACAACCGGTTCTCAGCTTTTCCTGCTTCCTTGCCAACCTCGCCGAGGGACAGCAAAGCATTGGTCTCTGTGCCCGTCTGTGTCAGTGTTTCCCTTCGGGGACGCCGCCGCAGGTGGCAACATGGAGCCAGAGCTCGCCCTGCACCTTCTGGTGCACTTTCTGGACTTGCGCTGCAAGCCTGCCAGCAATGGCTCGAGGCTGCCTGGCACCTCTTGGTGCACGTCAGACCCCTGCCTCTCCACCTGGCCGCCCTGGGGGCCGTGGAGGAGCCGTGGCGGCGCCCCGGCACCGGCGTGCCCTGCCGCGTCTGGCGTCTGGACACCAGCACCGACTGGTGGGACTGCATCGTCCTGGAGCGCTGGGAGACCGACAGTGGACCCAGAACTTCAGGATGAGGAGGGACACCTTCCTGGAGCTCTGCGAGTGGCTCGCCCCTGCCCTGCGCAGAAGGGACACTCGCATGAGGCCCGCCATCCCCCTCCAGAAGCAGGTGGCCATCGCCCTCTGGAAGCTCTCCACGCCGGACAGCTACCGATCCATTGGGAACCAGTTCGGCGTGGGGAGATCCACCGTCGGAGCGGTATTCATGCAGGTATGGCACTCATCAGCCACCGAGCCGGGGGGGGGGGCTGCGAGGAGGGGATGGGCCGCCCCAGGGACAAAGGGGGGGTGGGAGGAGGCGAAAGCGCCCCACACCGGAGGGGTCGGTCTGTCCCGGCCGTACTACACGCCGCCAGGGGGGTTGCTTCCGGGAGTGGGGCATGGAGCACTGCCAGGGCATGAATGCTCCCAGCCACCCGGGCGCTCCACTGATTCGCGCTTTGCTGTGTCTCTCTCCGCAGGTGGTCAAGGCCATCAACCGGGTTCTGCTCCGCAGGGTGGTCCGCCTCGCCGACCCGGATGCCGTCATCCGGGGATTCGGTGCCCTCGGCTTCCCCAACTGCGGGGGGGGCCATCGACGGGACACACATCCCCATCCGTGCCCCGGAACACCAGGCCTCCCGGTACGTCAACCGCCAGGGGTACTTCTCCATCCTCCTGCAGGCTGTGTGTGACCACCAGCGCCAGTTCACTGACATTAATGTGGGCTGGTCCGGCAAAGCACACGACGCCCGGGTGTACCGCAACTCCTCCGTGTGCCAGCGGCTGCAGGACTGGACCTTCTTCCCCAACCGCCACATCAGGGTCGGGGACGTGGACATGCCCGTGTGCCTGGTGGGGGATGCCGCCTACCCACTGCAGCCGTGGCTGATGAAGCCCTACACGGGGCACCTCAATCCCTCCCGCCAGGCCTTCAATGCCAGGCTGACCAGGGCCCGCATCGTGGTGGAGGGGGCCTTCGGGCGACTGAAAGCCTGCTTTCGATGCCTCCTCACCCGTCTGGACCTGGCCAAGCACAACATCCCAGGGAGGCTTTCCTGCCAGCCTGGATGGCTGAGGCTGACCGCATGGCTGGACACTACGGTCAGCCCCGCACCGCCGCCATCCGGGAAGCCAAGCGGGGGGCCGTCCGGATCCAGGAAGCCCTGCGGGAGAGCTTCCAGGTGGAGGAGGAGGACTGACCTCTCCCTTGCATGCCCTACTGGGGCCTTCTTCCACCCTACCCGCCTTCCCCTTTCCCCTCCCTACCTACTGTAAAATAAAGACACCTGTTTTTCAAACAAAAACATATGTTTATTTCACATAACTGGGGTGGGGGAAGGGAGGAATGAGGGTGGGAGAGGGGAGGGGGAAACCTGGGACGAGGGAGCTGGAAGGGGAGGGAAGGGAGGATGGGAATGGAAAGCTCAGGGGTGGGAGTCTGGCTGCCTCTCCCGTCTCGCCACACTGTGGGTCCGGGGGCATCAGTGGGGAATGGTTATGGAGGGGGGGGCAGGAGGGACGGGGGGTGTGGAGGAAGCAGGAGCGGGAGCAGGAGGGAGAGCAGGGGGAGCAGGAGGAGCAGGGGTAGCAGGAGCAGGAGGAATTGGGAAGCGGTCGAGCAGGCTCTGGAGGTGGCCTCGCAGGGCACGGACCTGCTCCTCCAGGGCCTCCAAACTCCTCCGGCGCATCCTCAGGTCCTCCCGGACCCAGTGGTCCTGGGTGCAGAGCTGGTGGTCCATGAACCGGAGGTGCCGCCTCTGGTAGTCCTCCTCATTCCTGGCTCTCCTGCTTGCCCGAGCATGGGCAGCTGCTGCAGGCGGTGTGGTGCGCCCTGCAGGCCCAGGTGCTGCAGCTGTGGTGCAACAAGACCAGCGGTCAATTACCCCAGGGTCCCAGGTGTGTGAAACCCAGCTCCCCTCTGCAAGGCCAGGGCCCCTGCAGGATCCCCAGCTGCTGCTCTGTGGTGGGCAAGGCCCAGGCGCACGGTCCCAGGGCTCCCTCTCGCCCCAGCCCCCCGTACACATAAGGGGAGCACGATGGTACTCACATGTGGACACCTCCCCGGCCTCGGACGACACAGGCGAGCGGCTCTGTGGGGTGCCTCAGGAGTCCCAGGTCCTGGGCAGGCTGCCGGCAGGCTCCTGGCTCTCGGAGCCCTCCTCCTTCTCCTCCGTCTCCTGGAGAGGTCCCTCTGCCCCGGGGTCTATCATGTCCTGGGGGGCAGGGATGGCATGAGCCCCCAGGAGGCGGTCCAGGGTGTGGAAGTGGGGGCAGGCCTCCGGGTCAGCCCCTGGCAGGCAGGCCCAGGAGTAGGACTGCCGCAGGTCTTTGACCTTGCAGCGCACCTGCTCCCGGCTGCGCTGGTGGCCCCTGGCGGCCAGGCTGGCAGCCATGCGGCCGTAGACAGCCATGCTCCTGTGGCTAGTGTGGAGATCGTGGACAATGGAGGCTTCCCCCCAAACCTGGATGAGGTCCACGATCTCCGCACTTGACCAAGCGGGTGCCCGCCTCTTGCGTCCCCGGGCAGGCTCCTGGGGAGCAGTGGAGGGCTGGGTGTCCTCGGGTGGCTGGCTCATGTTGTGTCAGGTGCAGGGTCTTCTGGCTGGGTGCTAGCAGCCTTGCAACTGGCACAAACTGTGTAGCCAGCCCGTGGCCCTTTAAGGGTTCTGGGGCCGGAAGCGGGGCAGACAAGTTTGTCTGGTGTTGGCCAGAGAGGCCACAAGGGCAAGCTGGGAAGGGCTAGGCTCCCACTAGTTCGAATTAAGGGTCTACACAGCCCTTAATTCGAACTAACTAGTTCGAACTAGGTTTAATCCTCGTAAAATGAGGTTTACCTAGTTCGAACTAAGCGCTCCGTTAGTTCGAATTAAGTTCGAACTAACGAAGCGCTAGTGTAGTGCCTATGAAAGTTAGTTCGAACTAACATCCATTAGTTCAAACTAACTTTGTAGTGTAGACATACCCTAAGTTAGCCAGACAGCAAATGTGAAAAATCAGCATGGTGGTGGGAGGATAATAGGCCCCTATAAAATTGTGACCTCTAATAACCCTAAAATACACCCTTGTATAAGTTAGTGTTGACCTAGTCTCATTACTTTACATCAGGGACAGCAAAGCTGAAACTATGGTAAGGACTGATGTCTTCAGTGTAGGTTTGGCATAATTCAAATTTTAATTTCTGTAATTTTTACAGATAGAATCAATGTTCATTTTTAAGCATTTTAAAAAATATATCCTTGATCTTAAACATTCACAGTGATAAATGATGGTATCCAACAAATATTGACAATAATCATTAAACACAAGTGGTTAAGATCACACATCAAACAAGTAAATATTCTTTAAAAACACAAGAACAGATGCGCAGACAGCATTATTCTTTCTATTCATTTCTACTTATTTCATTTCATGGCTAATGATGAAGATGGCTAAGTAAATGGCAACCCTAGGGAAAGAGACTAAATTGAGGTTGCCATGAGCCTCTGAGGTAAGAAGTCCACCCAAAAGCACAGGCCCCACCAAAGGAGAGAAAGAGCTTAGTCACGGTATGTATGTCTGGGTATGTCTACACTGCAGCGCTAATTCGAACTAACTTAGTTCGAATTAGTTAATTCGAACTAAGCTAATTCGAACTAAGCTAATTCGAACTAACGCATCTCGACTTAAAACCTAGTTCAAATTAACGTTTTGCTAATTCGAACTAGCACGTCCACACTGATTGGACGCAGGGGCGCATTTAAGGCAGACTGAAACCGGTTCTGGCCGGGCATCAGGTCAGTAGTTGCGTTGTGTGGCTGATGCTCGTGCTTAAAGGGACCCCCCCGGACAGCCGGTTCTCAGCTTTTCCACTTGCTTGCCTACCTCGCCGAGGGACAGCAAAGCATTTTTCTCTGAGCCCGTCTGTGTCAGTGCTTCCCTTCAGGGACGCTGCCGCAGGTGGCAACATGGAGACAGAGCTAGCCCTGCACTTTCTGGTGCAGTTTATGGACTTGCTGCTGCAAGCCTGCCAGCAATGGCTGGAGGCTGCCTGGTTCCACCTGGTGCACATCAGCCCCCTGCCTCTCCGCCTGGCCACCCTGGGGGCCATGGCGCAGCTGCGGCGGTGCCCGGGTGCCGGTGTGCCCCGCCACATCTGGCGTCTGGACACCAGCAGTGACTGGTGGGACCACATCGTCCTGGAGCGCTGGGGAGACCAACAGTGGACCCAGAACTTCAGGATGAAGAGAGACACCTTCCTGGAGCTCTGCGAGTGGCTCGCCCCTACCCTGCACAGAAGGAACAATCGCATGAGGCCCGCCATCCCCCTCCAGAAGCGTGTGGCCATCGCCCTCTGGAAGCTCTCCACGCCGGACAGCTACTGATCCGTTGGGAACCAGTTCGGCGTGGGGAGATCCACTGTCGGAGCGGTGCTCATGCAGGTACAGCACTCGCCGGCCACTGGGCCGGGGATAAGGGGGGCTGCAAGGAGGGGATGGGCCGCCCCAGGGAAAACGGGGGGATGGGCGGGGGAGGAGGCAAAAGTACGCTCAGCCAGTATGCTCAGTACGCTCAGCCCCGCACCGCCGCTGTCCGGGAAGCCCAGCGGGGGGGCCATCCGGATCCGGGAAGCCCTGCGGGAGAGCTTCCAGGTGGAGGAGGAGGAGGACTGAACTCTCCCTGCATGCCCCACTGTGGCATTCTTCCACCCTCCCCTCCTTCCCCTTTCCCCTCCCTAACCCCCCTTCCTAATGTCAAATAAAGACACCTGTTTTGGCAAAAAAAATCTCTTTATTTTACATAACTGGGGTGGGGGGAGGGAGGAGTGAGGGTGGGAGAGGGGAGGAGGAAACCTGGGAGGAGGGAGCTGGAAGGGGGTGGAAGGGGAGGAAGGGAAGGGAAAGCTCAGGCTTGGGGGTCCGGCTGGCTCTCCCGTCTCGCAACACTGTGGGTGCGGGGGGCTCGGAGGGGAGCGGGTGTGGAGGGTGGGGCAGGAGGGACGGGGGGTGCAGAGGAAGCAGGAGAGGGAGCAGGGGCAGCAGAGGGAGCAGGGGTGGGAGGAGGAGCAAGAGCTGGGGCAGCCGCAGGAGCCGGAGCAGGAGGAGGCAGGAACTGGTCCACCAGGGTCTGGAGGTGGCCTCTGAGGCCACAGCCCTGCTCCTCCAGCACATCCACACTCTGCTGGCACAGCCGAAGGTCCTCCTGGACCCAGTGCTCCTGGTTGCGGAGCAGCTGCTCCATAAACCGGAGGTGCCGCCGCTGGTAGTCCTCCTCATTCCTGGCATGCCTGCTGGCCTGGGTGCAGGTGGCTGTTGCAGGCGGGGTGGTGCACCCTGCAGTCCCAGGTGCTGAAAAAAGAGCAGCAGTCAGTTCTCCCTGGGGACAAGGTGGGTGAAACCCAGCCCCCCTCTGCAAGGCCAAGGCCCCTGCATGACACCCAGCTGCTGCTCCATGGTGGGCAAGGCCCAGGCGCACGGTCCCTGGGCTCCCTCTCTCCCCCACCCCGCCCATACACATAAGGGGAGTGTGACGGGGCAAGCGCCGCAGCGGCGCTTCCCTGCTGTGACGGGGCAGGCGCCGCTTCTGTGCTTCCCCGCACGGAGCCCGGAACCGGGGGGAGCGAAGCAGGGGCCATCCTCACGGCGCCGTACACGGGGCCGGGGCCCGGGACAGGGCTTGGCCCGCCGGGAGAGCAGGGTATCGGGGGAGATCCGGCTGAGCGAGGCTCGGGAGGCCGAGCCGAAGAGCCGAAGACCGGCGGGCACCAGGACGCTCCGGCGCAACCGGATGACGTCACTGGGTGCGCCAGGGAGGCGGGGCTAAAGGACGCGACCGCGGACGTCAGGGGCGGGGCCCCTTTACGGCCCCAGCAGGGAATTCAAAAGGGCAGAATCTCCGGCCAGCGAGGGGGGAACGAGGCGACGGACAACCCCGCACCGGAACAGGAGGACTCCAGAGGACCTCGAGGCGCGAACCCGCGAAGGAGGCAGAGACCGGGGGTAAGCTTATTCCCCAGCTGGGGAAACTCCCGGGGCTGAGCCGGGAAGAAGGGACCCAGGGCGGGGCCGTGGTCCCCGCGAGTGGAGGGTTTGGGGGAAACTCGCCCCCCTCCACTATCCAGGGACTACCGTCCCTGTCTTAGGGCCCTGGGTCGGGGCTCGGAGTGTGGGAGGGCCCGAACCCCCTTCCCGGCCCACTTCAGGCCTGTCGGAGTGTGGGCCGACAACACATACGGTTGGGACCACAAGCAGGCGGTCGAGCACGAGACTTAGGGCGTACACCCGAACTCGGGGTGGCCGCCCGAGACTTGGGAACACTTGGTGACAGGGAGCATGATGGTACTCACAGGTGGAGGCCTCCCCGGCCTCAGACGACACAGGAGATGTGGTCTGTGGGGTTCCTCGGGGGTCCTGGGTCCTGGGCAGGCTCCTGGCTCATGGCGTCCTCCGGCTTCTCCTCCTCGGTGTCCATGATGGATCCCTGTGCCCCGGGGTCGATGACCACCCAGGGGGCATGGACGGCGTAAGCCCCCTGGATGCAGTCCAGGGCGTGAAAGTGGGGGCAGGCCTCTGGGTCGGCGCCTGGCAGGCAGACCCGGGAGTAGGCCTGCCGCAGGTCCTTTATTTTGCAGTGGACCTCCTCCCAGGTCCGCTGGTGGCCTCTGGCAGCCAGGCTGTCATCCATGCGGCCGTAGACAGCCGCGTTCCTGTGGCTAGTGCGGAGATCGTGGACATTGGAGGATTCCCCCCAAACCTCAATGAGGTCCACGATCTCTGCACTAGACCAAGCGGGCGCCCACCTCTTGCGGCCCCGAGCTAGGCTCCTGGGAGCTGCCAGGCTGGTCCCGGGAAGAAGCAGAGGGCTGGGTGGCATCGGGTGGCTGGCTCATGGCGTGCCAGGTGCAGGGTCTGCTGACGGGGTGCTGGCAGGCTTGCAACTGGCACAAACTGTGTAGCCAGCCTGTGGCCCTTTAAGGGCTCCGGGGGCAGACAAGGTTCCCTGGTGTTGGCCAGAGTGGCCACCAGGGCAAGCTGGGAAGGGCTAGCCTCCCACTAGTTCGAATTAAGTGGCTACACAGCCCTTAATTCGAACTAGTTAATTCGAACTAGGCGTTAGTCCTCGTAGAATGAGGTTTACCTAGTTCGAATTAAGCGCTCCGCTAGTTCGAATTAAGTTCGAACTAGCGGTTTGTATGTGTAGCGCCTATCAAAGTTAATTCGAACTAACGTCTGTTAGTTCGAATTAACTTTGTAGTGTAGACATACCCTCTGACACTTGCCTCCAAAAAAAATGCTCATCGAGGGCACATCTAGACTTCCTTTCTGATCGCTTTTTCGAAAGAGGTTCTTTTGAAAAAAAAAAGCCTAGACACTACTCTTTCAAGAAAAAAAAACCTTTTTCGAAAGAACCATTCTTCCTAAAAAAATGAGGTTTACACGGTTCTTTTGAAAAAGGATTTTTTTCTCAAAAAACCTGCATCTAGTCCTTTCTTTTTCGAAAGAACCTGTGTTGAAAAAGCGATTGGAAGAAGATATGCAAATTTGGCACAAATTTGCATATCTTTTTTCTAAAGTGAAAGAAAATCTAGACGTGCCCTCAGGCAAATCAGGGAAAAAGAGCTTTCAGGGGCAGCAGATGAGCTTCAAAGACATACTGAAATTACCCCTTTAAAAAGGAGGCATCAATCCAACACACTGGGAGGACGTGGTGCAGGACATAATGCTATGGCATCACATCTTACAGCAAGCCACAGCCCATTTTGAGGAAAACAGACATGTTGATGAGACAGCCAACAACTATGTCTCTGCCAAGATCCCTTCTGTCACTTACTTCTATGGGAAAATCTGCAGAACAAGATTTGGGCTCCTCAGCCACCTAAAATCTCATGAATGAATCCCTTTGGCAGTCATGCTCACACTGAGGGATAGCCAAAGAAGAAGACTTCTCTCATCTGAAAAGTCTATCTCTGTGCTCCTTCTGTTCTCATCTCTGCTGAGACTGTCATCTGGGAAGCCAGTTGTAGTGGTGGAGTTTATGTGGACAACTTGGTATTGGGAACCAGAGTGAAGCCACCCATTCATGACACAGAAACCACCAGCTTTCAGTTGGTGATGAAACATGTCTCTGTCATGAAATCACTTAAATGGTTAGAGCTTATTTACAGTCGGAAATTTACCAAAATAACTATTCCAAAGTAACTATTTCGGTAAATTTTCAAGGACAAGTGTCCCCTGCCTTTGAAGTCTACTCTCCTCTGTGGAATTTCAGAAAGCTAGCTAATCCCTTGGGCCTTGTCTATACTTATGCAGAGATTGATACTCTAGAGATCGATCTTCTGGGCTTCAATTTAGCAGGTCTAATAGGGATGGGTCCATTGACCCTGGTACTCCATGGAATCATGAGTAGTATCTGAAGTAAACGGGAGAGTTTCTTGTGTTGACCTCCCACGGTGGGGCTGCCACAGGTGGGGCTGCATTCGGGTGAAGGTACGTCGACTTCAGCTACTTAATTCTTAAATCGAATTTCTCCTCCAGTGTAGACCTGCCCTTATGTAGAACCAAAGTAAAAATAACTACTAGAGTTGATCTAATACTACCATAACTATAAAGGCAACATCTAGCTTAAGGGACATTAGATTCTTGCTTCTTACTTTCTCCTTTGTCCCCCTTAGTCCTCCTTGGTCTCCACAAAACAGTCAATGCCTAATACACCTTTGTGCATAACAAAATCAAAATGAACTGAGATCAAGCTTCCTGCCACCATCTTCTCAATACATGTTGACATAAAGGAGAGGCAAAGAGGAAGGTGAAAACATGAAAATTCCAGCTGAAGGGTTTTTTAATCTTCTTATACCTGTTTCCAGACACTGGCAGGGTGTAGAAAGGAATGTATCAACCTTGGCAACAGGATGTGTGTGGAGGCAGAAGTCCCATGAGAGAGACTTTGCATCATGTTTCATAGTGTAGATTTAGAAGTTGCCATAATGCTGCAGTAGGTAAGTTTAAAGTTATTTAAAATAAGTGCTCTGGAGAAAAGGCACAGCATTTATTGTGTTGGGAAAAGGCACATCATTTATTGTGCTAACTGCACAAGTATTCAGCTCAGTCTGACTCAGCTCCAGCTTCTGAAAACATCTATTTTTTGGGAACTACTCTGAAGTTCAATACGTGTTTTGCATAGTAACTTCTCTCTAAATGGTTAGTCTGTAGCTTCTTATATCCTCAGGGTCAGTCAGGGTGCGTCTAGACTGGCAAGATTTTGTGCAAAAGTGGCCACTTTTTTGCAAAAACTTGCCAGCTATCTACACTGGCTGCTTGAATTTGCGCAAGAGCACTGACTTCGTAATGTACAAAATAAGTGCTTCTTGCACAAATATTTTGATGCTCCCACTCAGGGATAAGCCCTCTTGTGCACGAATACTTGCGCAAGAGGGCCAGTGTAGACAGGCACCTTAATTTTTTGCGCAAGAAAGCCCGATGGCTAAAAAGGCCATCGGAGCTTTCTTGCGCAAAAGCACGTCTATACTGGGCACGGATGCTTTTGTGCAAAAGCACTTTTTGCGCAAAAGCATCCGTGCCAATCTAGACGTTCTTTTGCAGAAATACTTTTAACAGAAAAACTTTTCCATTAAAAGTATTTCTGCAAAATCATGCCAGTCTAGACGCAGCCTTATAGTTTCTATTCTGATTAATTACCACAGATTCTGAGCCACATGGCCAGCTTCCAAGATGAGCAGAACTGGTGCAAAATGGGGAAGGGTAATATGTTTGTTTGCTTTTTCAGTAGCAAGGAACATGTGAAAAGCTATACTCAGGCTACGTCTACACTGCAGGGTTTTTGCACAGAAAGTCTTTTACAGAAGAATTCTTGTGCAAAAACTTCTTGTGCAAAAGCATATCCACTCCTCAAACTGTATCATTTTTGCAATGCGTTTTTGCACAAGAGAGCGTCCACACTGCATGGATGCTCTTGCACAAGAAAGCTCTGATTGCCCTTCACAGAATGGCCATCAGAGCACTTGTGCTTTTTTGGATACTCTCTTTTTGCACAAGAAACTCCTGTGGAGCATCCACACATGCCTTTTTGTACAAGAGCTATAGCACAAAAAGGAGTTATGCCTTGTAGAAGGAGGTATACCTACACTGCAAAAAGCCCTCTCTTCTGTCAATTGACTGTAGGTTTTCTTGTGCAAAAACACACTCAAGGTGTGGATGCTCCACAGGTTTTTGCACAAAAACCTTGTAGTGTAGACGTAGCCTCAGTGTTTAAGATCTTTACTGTTAGGTGCCCTTGGGTATGTCTCCACTTGCACCCTCTTTTGAGAGAGAGATGCAAATGAAGACATTCAAAATTGCAAATGAAGCCGGGATTTAAATATCCTGCATGTCATTTGCATATTCACATTATGGCGCTATTTTCGAAATAGCGCTATTTCAAACTAGCGCCATAATGTGAATATGCAAATGAAGCGCAGGATATTTAAATCCCAGCTTCATTTGCAATTTCGATTGTCTTCATTTGCAACCCTTTCTTGAAAGAGGGTGCAAGTGTAGACATACCCTTAGATACTGAGACAGCAGATTACTTTCACAAAAGAGAGGCGAAAGCTACATCTAGTCACATTTACTAAGCCCTCATCTCCTACACAATATGACTGAGAAGGGAGGATACTTTTTCATTTTGTTCTCCAGTTGGTCATTGCAGTGGTTCAGATAATTACTACTCTTGAGCCCTATAGTGACACTTTTCTACACTTAAAAATGCCAGCTACTAATTTGTTTTATGAGGTACCTGCTCAGTGGGTGGAGAGACAGAGATTTATTCATCGAGGGCCAGTTAATTCCCTTCATGGATGGGGATGAGAAAATCAACATGGAGTCAAGAAGTGCTATGGAATCCTCCAGGAGCTGATAATAAGAAGTCAGACTTTTATCATCTTGTAGAACAGAATGGGGATGCTTTCCAGAAGCCATCTATGTGGAGATAGTTGATGCACACAGGTTCCACGCTGCCTGGAAAGAGGACCCATACTGGCCTGGTTGCTTGTGGTTGCACCTGGTTTCAGGGAGTGGTAGGGAGTGGATGCTCCCCTAGTGTACATTATTTTAAGTTGGTATTTCTCATGAGATTAAGGCAACAATGCTGGAAGGCATTGCTCCTCCCACTTCTGCCTATCAGGGAGCTTCTTCTCCCTATTTTGCTCGTCACCATTTACAGTTACTGGATCTGATCTTAAAGTCCTGACATAGGTGAAACTCCCATTGAAACCTGTGTTTAATAACTTGGAATTCTGATTATCTGCCTACATTTTAGAATGATTTGTGAATGAAGTGGAAGATTGTGAAACTGTGTAAAACAAGCTGTCATGAAAAATGTTTTGAAATTTGATTTTTGCCCTACGGTATCTAGTAGTGATGATGCTACAGGAGCAAAATGACTGCTTAGAGTTATACTAAATGTAAAATATGATTAAGCAGACCAGAAAACAGTTTTCAAATATTTAAAATCCATTTTATTAGTATTGTAAGCAGGGGCTGAACTGCTGCTTGCTGTCAGCCAGCTAAAAGGAGGGGTGGGTGTGCCTGCTACAATTGTTTAGCTCTGCAAGGTAATTAACTGTTAACTGTTGACATGTAAATACAGCTCAGGAGAGAATATGAGGTGTGGCTATGTAAATCCCATTCAGCCAGGGCTGATGGAGGGTCAGTGTTGGAATGGAATGTGGAGAATTGTAAATAATTTGGGACTGTTGTGGGGGTCACTAATCATGCTACCCCTAAATGTGGGAACTGTAAAACGGTAAGAGGTCTCTGAGGAACAAGCCTCCCCCCTTCCAGAGTTGAGTGAACTGAGCTGGGGGGAAGGGCTTAAGGGCTTGAGTCAGCCTGCTTCATACCTGCCAGGTGTGAGCTGTAATACTTGCCCAACCTGCCCCTTCCATCCCCCCTTTGTTTTAAGGACGGACCTAAAGCAGACTTCCTGAGGAGTCTTTTCTTTTGCTAGTC
The DNA here is from genome assembly GCF_049634645.1 of Pelodiscus sinensis. Taxonomy (NCBI): domain Eukaryota; kingdom Metazoa; phylum Chordata; order Testudines; family Trionychidae; genus Pelodiscus; species Pelodiscus sinensis. The sequence continues at coordinate 10,949,968 of NC_134720.1, read as the reverse complement.
CAGTGGAAGCTGGATTCCTTTGCCAGTCCAGCTGGTGGCTAAAGAGTTGAAATCACTGAGAGCTGAAATCACTGGTTTGGCTGAGAGCCAGACCCATTGCAGCCAGTGAAGCAGTGGCAGCCAGCAGAGTGGCTGGTGGGAATCACTGCCTGGTGGTGTAACGTGGCCAGTAGGAGCGGTGGCCGGTGAGGAGTGGCGCGGCGACCAGTGGCGTGGTGTGGAGCGGTGGCAGGCGAGGAGTGGTGACCAACAGCAGCAGCAGGCGAGGAGTAGTGGCAGGCGACCAGCGGAGCGTCCGGTGGCGTGGGGTGAGAGCTGGTGGAGCATGGCAGAGTGTCATAAGGTGCCCCCTATCTATTCCCCCACCCCCATTTCTACCCAGGTTGGGAGGCGAAACCCTGTGGGTGAACTCTGGGTGGCATGGACCAGGGACAGAGACTTTTGGGGTTTTGGACTCTTTGGACTTCAGGTGATTCTTGGCTGGGGGGGGCTTAGCTCATGTTTGGGTTATGAACTCTATTTGCGGTGTTTCCCGCAAGTTAATGACTTCTCTCTCTGTTTCATTAAATGTTTCTTTCCTACACTCAGACTCAGTGCTTGCCAGTGGGGAAGCATTGCCTCTTAGAGGCGCCCAGGGGCATGTGACTTTTCCAGATTACTGGGTAGGGGCTCGAGCTGGTTCTGTGTGAGATGGACCCCAAGATATTGAACCCAGCCCTGGTTACTGCCAGGCCTACCCAGCAGAAGGTTACAGTATTAATGTCCTGTTTGTGCCCAACCTACCCCCCCCCCCCCCGCAATAATGTAATTTATTATTTCATCAGTTCATTTTGTTTCTTCTGTGTCCCTAACAAGCTCTTTAACTTACAGATATGGCATTAGATCCATACTTTCTCTTAGCATGGAATAAACACACGGAAGCTTGTTTTTCATGAGAGAGAAAATAAGATTAAACAGGACAGGGAATGTCGTTATGAAAGAATGAAAATATTTTCATTACTAGAGTATTTGTATGTCAACAGCTGATACCAAGTGATGTGAGCCATTCTTACAAGGACTCCCAAAGTTTCTTCCTTGTACCATACACCAATTAGTAGAACCCAGATTAAATGAGCAACATACAATGTTCATCTTAGACTAAGGGGGGGTGTGACGGACCCAGCGGGGTCCGCACTAGGAGCGGGGGAGGCCCCCCTCCCGAGCGGGAAGTGGCGGCCATGGATGGCCGAAAGCCGCTTGGCGCTGCGCCGCCGGCCCTGCCGCGGCAGAAAGCGGGGGCGGGCGCGTGCCGGGGGAAGCAGGGGAAACCCCGGGCAGCTGCAAAACGCCCGGCTAGGGTGCCACGGTTTGCGCCCCGGGGCGGAGCCATGGGCGTGCTCCGGCGGGAGCCGGACTGAAGAGCCCCGGAGGGGGCGGGGCTTACGCCCCTGATGTCACCCGCTCGGGGACACTCAGAAGGGGGGAGCGAGAGGGCAGCCACCCTGGCTTCCTGGCACCCCAAGCACCCGGCCTTCTGGGCAACGAAGGGAGACAACACCGGCAGCTGGCGACTCGCCCTGGGACGGGCACGGCGGCTGCGATGGGGTAAGCGACTTAACCTTGCGCCGGCCCAGGGGGCCGGCGGCGCGGGAGTGGAAGGAGTCCGAGGCAGGACCGTTTTGGCGCCCGTGGGCAGGCGAGTTTCAGGCGGCTGCCCCGCCTGCCGTGGGGGGATCGCTTTAAGGCACCCGGACCACTTAGGGCCTCAGGCTGGGACCCAGTGGCGAGGGTGGGCCCGGGTCCCCTACTCCCCACACCCCGACCTCAGCGCAGGTCTTCCAGGCTGTAATAGCCGAACACACTACCCAACCTCCCTCTCCCCCCCGCCGAGAGGGTGCGAGAGGAAGGTATCAGGACTAGAGGGACGGCTCAAGAGCCCCGGCCGGGAGCCGCCCCGGAAGGCACCGGACTGGGTCCACCGAGCCCCCTCGTCCCCTTACATGGCGAGGGGTGATCGCACCCAGTCCCGGGCTTACTTACGGACCCCGGATATCAGGACTATGAGGCTCTCAAAGGCGGTGGGTTCGCAGAGCCCCACCCCACTCCGCTGGTCCCGGCCCGGGGCGCGGGCGGGAGTAGCAGGGTGCGGAGCTCGCACCCTTAAAACCCGCCATAGGGGGATATGCTAGAAATCTGTAAAATTACAAGTGATATGGAGCAAGTGAAACAGGAAGTGTTAGTTAACACAAGAACCAGAAGACACTCAATGAAATTAATAGACAGCACGTTTAAAACAAAAGGGAGTACTTCTTCAGATGACCTACAATCAATCTGTGGAACTAACTGCTAGGGGATGCAGTGAAAGCCAAAACTATAACTGAATTTTAAAAATATAGAGGTAGATCCGTTCATGGAGAATAGGTCAATCAATGGCTATTTGCGAAGATAGTCAGGGAGACAAACACTGTCCATAAACTTTGAACTGTCAGAAGCTGGCATTGGATGATTGAGAATGGACCATTCAAATTGTTTTGTTTTGTTTTGTTTTGTTTTTGCATTTTCTCTGATACTGGGAAGTGTCAGAGGCAGGATGTAAGGCTAGATGAACCACTGATCTGACTCAGTAATAAACATTATTATGTTCTCTGTGGAGCGTTAGCAAAGGATTGTACATACAATTTGCTAACACAGGATTGTAAGATGTGAACCAGAATTTATGCATGAATTGAACAGAAATGAGCAAATATTGTGCCCAATTTTGCTGCCTTTGCTCACTCTGAGTAGTGCTTATAGAAGTAGCCATGAGATTACAGTGAGATTACTTGCTTAGAATGTGAGTTTTATTGATCATTAGTTAGTCATTTTTCAGTCTTAGGTATTTCCCCTTAAAATAATTAAAACATCACTGGAAACCAATTGAAACTTATCACTGGAAACTTATTAGAAAATGATGTCTGTCCTTTTTACTTTTTCAAGTTGTTTTTTGGTATTTCTATGCTTTTCTACACAGCTGCTATCTTCCAGTGTGTTCCATTTTTGGGTCAGATCTCTCTCCATCCCATATCTAGCTAAGTGTTTATGAATTACATAAGAACATAAGTACATAAAAACAGCTGTACTGGGTCAGACCAAAGGTCCATCTAGCCCAGTAGCCTTTCTGCCCACAGTGGGCCAGCACCAGGTGCCCCAGAGAGGCTGGACCGAAGACAATTATCAAGCGATTTGTGTCTTTCCATCCTTCTCCAGCCTCTAACAAACAGAGGCCAGAGACACCATTTCTATCCCCTGGATAATAGCCTTTTATGGACCTCACCTCCATGAAATTATCTAGCTTCTCTTTAAACTCTGTTATAGTCCTAGCCTTCAAAGCCTCCTCTGGCAAGGAGTTCCACAGGTTGACTACACGCTGTGTGAAGAAGAACTTTCTTTTATTAGTTTTAAACCTGCTCCCCATTAATTTCATTTGGTGTCCTCTAGTTCTTCCATTATGGGAACTAATAAATAACTTTTCTTTATCTGCCTTCTCCACACCACTCATGATTTTATATACCTCTATCATATCCCCACTCAGTCTCCTCTTTTCTAAACTTTAACCTCTCCTCATATGGGACCCGTTCCAAACCCCTAATCATTTTAGTTGCCCTTTTCTGAACCCTTTCCAAGGCCAAAATATCTTTTTTGAGGTGAGGAGACTACATCTGTACACAGTATTCAAGATGTGGGTGTACCATAGTTCTATACAGGGGCAGTAAGATATTCTGTGTCTTATTTTCTATCCCTTTCTTAATAATTCCTAGCATCCTATTTGCCTTTTTGACCACTGCTACACACTGGCTGAAAGTTTTCAGAAAACTAACCACGATAACTTGAAGATCTCTTTCCTGATTTGTCATAGCCAAATTAGCCCCCATCATACTGTACCTATAGTTGGGGTTATTTTTCCCGATGTGCATTACTTTACACTTATCCACATTAAATTTCATTTGCCATATTGTTGCCCAATCACTCAGTTTGGTGAGATCTTTTTGGAGTCCCTCACAGTCTGCTTCTGTCTTGACTATCCTAAACAGTTTTGTATCATCCGCAAACTTTATCACCTCACTGCTTACCCCTTTCTGCAGATCATTTATGAAGAAGTTGAAAAGGATTGGTCCCAGGACTGACCCTTGGGGGATACCACTAGTTACCCCTCTCCGTTCTGAAAATTTACCATTTATTCCTACCCTTTGTTTCCTGTCTTTTAACCAGTTCTCAATCCAAGAAAGGACCTTCCCTCGTATCCCATGGCCATGTAATTTACACAAGAGCCTTTGGTGAGGGACCTTGTCAAAGGCTTTCTGAAAATCTAAGTATACTATATCTACTGGATCCCCCTTGTCTGCATGTTTGTTAACCCCTTCAAAGAACTCTAAGGGTATGTCTACACTACCCCGCTAGTTCAAACTAGCGGGGTAATGTAGGCATACCGCACTTGCAAATGAAGCCCGGGATTTGAATTTCCCGGGCTTCATTTGCATAAGCGGGGAGCCGCCATTTTTAAAACCCCGCTGGTTCGAACCCCGTGCAGCGCGGCTACACGGGGCACGAACTAGGTAGTTCGAACTAGGAGGGTTCGAACCAGCGGGGTTTTAAAAATGGCGGCTCCCTGCTTATGCAAATGAAGCCTGGGAAATTCAAATCCCGGGCTTCATTTGCAAGTGCGGTATGCCTACATTACCCTCCTAGTTCGAACTAGGAGGGTAGTGTAGACATACCCTAATAGATTAGTAAGACATGGTTTCTCTTTACAGAAACCATGTTGACTTTTGTCCAACAAATTATATTTTCCTACATGCCTCACAATTTTATTCTTTACTATTGTTTCGACTAATTTGCCCGGTACTGAAGTTAGGCTTACCAGTCTGTAATTGCCAGGATCGCCTCTAGAGCCCTGTCTAAATATTGGTGTCACGTTGGCTTCCAGTCATTTATCATCCTTGATTTCTCCTTTTATATCTCAATCATCTAGGGGATCCACAGGTTTTTTAGCAGGCTTCCTGCTTCTAATGTACTTAAAAAACATTTTGTTATTTCTTTTTGAGCTTCTGGCTAGCTGTTCCTCAAAATCTTTTTCTGCTTTTCTTATTACATTTTTACATTTGATTTGACAGTGTTTATGTTCCTTTCTATTTATCTCACTAGGATTGGATTTCCACTTCTTAAAAGATACCTTTTTGTCCTTCACTGCTTCTTTTATTTTTTGTGAATGTTTTGGAGAAAACTGCTATAGAATAAGAGTATTATTGTTTCAGTGGAATTTCATTTTAGTGTTTCATTTCATCTCTATATATTTGAAGACTAGCACAACTAAAATAGTGCTTAATAGCTTTGATCATTCTCAGTTAGCCAGTTTTAATTGGTTCCTTGCAGATTTACTTACCCCTTCCTGTTGCTTGTTTAGAGTCACTTGGCTTGTTTGAAATTTGTATGCTGTTCATGTGACTCTATTTAAATTTGATATCTTTTTTAAAGCCCTCAGGGTATGCCTACCCTGCAGAGTTTTTTCAGAAAAATGGCTGTTTTTCTGAAAAAACTTCACTTACGTCCACACTGCAATCACGTTCTTTCAACAAAAAGTTGAAAGAATGGAGGGGTTTTTCTGACAGCAGTAAACCTCTTTCTATGAGGAAGAAGACTTTTTCCTGAAAGAGCTCTTTTGGGAAAAGGCATGTGTGGATGGGGAAAAGAGTTTTCTTTTCGAAAGAAGAGGCTTCCAGGAAATAGCACAGATGTCCTGGTGGCCACTCTATCCAAAGTAATCCGAACTCTATAGTTCCTGTCTCCTGATACCTCTTAAAGCTGCAGGCACCCTGGGCAAGCCTTGTGGCAGGAAGCCAGCTCCGGAGCAGCACCTCACTTCATGGCTCTCCCTGCTACCCACACTCAGAGCTATGTCCAAGCCACAAACCACCAGAGACCCTCCTGGCCCTTACAGGAAGCAGCTCCAGGGCTCCCAGGACCCATCTAGTGGTACCAAGCTGCGTAAATCCTCTTGATCCGGAGCGGAGATCCTGTCCCTCCTGGAGCTTTGGGAGGGGGGAGGAGACCCTACAGGATCTCTGCTCCCAGCGCTGAAGTGCCAAAATCTGTGAACACATGGCAGAAGCCCTGGCAGAGTGGGGACACCCTGCTGCCCCCGGACCTTAGAACAGGTCTGGGGTAAGGTAAAGGAGCTCTGCCAGGGCTATGCCAGGGCCAGGGAGCACAGCTCATGCTCCGGGGCAGGACCCCACTCCTGCCCCTATTATCAGGAGCTGCACCAGATCCTTGGGGGTGGGAAAGCCCTTTCCCCACCAGTGGTGGTTGACTCCAACCTCGAGATGCCCATTGGCACCCAACCAGAGATCACGGAGCAGGAGGAGGGACAGCAGGGGCAGCAGGAGGAGGACATGGCCATTACGATGATGCTGAGCCTGGAGCCAGTACCCCATGGCCAGTATGTGTCACAGGCATCATCTGATAGTGGGGAGGGATCATCAGGTGAGTGTTCTCTGTTTTCCACACACACAGGGCGAGGGAGGCAGGTGCAGAGGGGATGGGGTGCGATTGTAGCTTGGCCTTCTCAGCCTGGATGTCGTGCTGCAGTCAGTGCATGTGGAACCATGTGCAGCGGCAGTGTGCACCATGTGGCCTCAGGAGGCAGGTAGTTATCAAAAGTTTGATGTCTGGTTGGGGGTCAGTAACAAGCAGGGTGCTCCAAGGGTCAGTACTGGGGACAGTTTTATTCAACATCTTTATTAATTACTTGGACGAAGGGAATGGATTGCACCCTCAGCAAGTTTGCAGATGACACTAAGCTAGGGGGAGAGGAAGATACGTTGGAGGGCAGGATAAGGTCCAGAGTGACCTAGACAAATTGGAGGATTTAGTCAAAAGAAATCTGATGAGGTTCAACAAGCACAAGTGGAACAGAAAAATCCCAAGCATTGTTACAGGCTGGGCACTGACTGGTTAAGCAGCAGTTCTGCAAAAAAAGGACCTGGGGATTACAGTGCATGAGAAGCCGGATATGAGTCAACAGTGTGCCCTTGTAGCCAAGAATACTGAAGCATATTGGAGTACATTAGAAGCAGGGCCGGTTCTAACCAATTGGTGGCCCCTGACAAATTTATTTTTGCAGCCCTTACAACAATATTCTGTGTTAGCCTGAATATTTGAAAAATGTTCTTTGATCCTTAAGTTTGCAAATAAGGTATTGTAATATTTTAAAGAAGCATTTTCAAATTATTATTATAGATATATTAATTATTAAAGGCAGTTAAGATTTGGTCTCGCCCTGGCCGACAAAATTCCTTGCTACGACATTGCATCTCATTTTCATTTAAAAGAATTAGAGACACTCACCTACACCTTTCCGACTGTCAGACGAGGTGCACTGCTGATACCACTTGTGAAGAATGAGAACTTATCTAGTGTGGTTGATTGATTTGCACTTCAAAGAAAGGCTACGAAAAATTGCCACAGTGATTTTTATGCAATTAATAGGGCTCCTAACTGCCAGTCGCACCTGCTGCCTCGTGCCCTGGACCCTGCTGGGAAATACAGACACCAGCAGGAGCTGTCCCAAGATGTGAGGCTCTCCCAGGAGCATCTGGTGGGGAGGGAGCTGCAGATGCAGGGAGCCACAGGCAGGTTCCCAGCACCAGAGAGTGAGAAGCAGCCTCAGTGCAGGGCAGAGCGCTGGGCAGGGCAGGTGAGGCAGTTTGTGGCACTGTTAGAATGCAATCTGGGACTGCAGTGACACAGGAACAGTCTGGAGCACACGCTGGGGGGAAGGTGCTGCCTAGTGCCAGGGGCTTTGCTATAGCAGGGACACTGCTGACAGACAGGGAGAAGTCAGATGCTGGGCCTTGCTACTGCTCTGTGGGGAGACTCGCTCTGTGGGGTGGCATCTGTCAGGGCTGAATCCCGAATCGCCTTTCCTGCCGACTGAGCAAACCAGCCTGTGACTCCACTTCGAGCTTCCCTGGCACCCTGTTTCATCTATTAATTGCTGCCAAGAAAACATGAAAAATATCTGGCTAAATTTTTCATGCAATTTTTCACATTATATATACAATTCAGCGTGTTACATTTCAGCGGCCCCTGGAAAATGGTGGCCCCGGGCAACTGCCTGGCTCGCCTGCCCCTAAAACCAGCTTTGATTTAGAAGGAACATTGCCAGCAGATCTAGGTGATTATTTGCCTTTATTTGACACTGGTGAGGCCACATCTGGAGTATTGCATCCAATTCTGGGCGCCCCCATTACAGAAAGAATGTAGATGCATTGAAGAAAGTCCAGCAGAGGGCAACAAAACTATTCGGGGACTGGAGCACATGACTTGTGAGGACAGGCTGAGGGATCTGGGCTTATTTAGTCTAGAGAAGATTGAGGGGGGATTTGATAGCAGCCTTCAACTTCCAGAAATGGGTTCCAAAGAGGATGGAGAGAAGCTGTTCTCAGTGGTGGCAGATGACAGATGTGGAGCAGTGGTCTCAAGTTACATTGGGGGAGGACTAGGTTGACTATTAGAAAAAGCTATTTCACAAGGAGGGTGGTGAAGTACTAGAATGGGTTACTTAGGGAACCTAGGAATCTTCCTCCCTAGAGGTGTTTAAGTCCTGACTTCACAAAGCCTTTACTGGGATGGTTTAGTTGGGTTTGGTCCTTCTTTTGCCAGAGGGTTGGATTTGATGACCTCCTGAGGTCTCTTCCAACCCTATGATTCTATTTACTCCATAAGGTATTTTTCCTTACAGGTCATCCCAGGTTTCTTCTTTACTCTTAAATATCAAGAAGTTAGTTGATGAGAATACAGGAAGCCACCCCACCACTTTCCTCATCAGATGTTTTCCCTGATAAGTTGTCTTTCAAAGGATTTTTCCAAAGACAAGGTCAAACAAAGAAGAAGACACTAACCATTCTTCCACGAATATCATCGCCTATGTTATGCAAGCTCTAAGGTTTGTGGATCCAACCTTACATCTTTCCTTAATTGTCTTGAGCTGGCAGTCTTAAGAACAGCTCCGTGTAAACTCAAAAGCTTCTTTTACCAATAGAAGTTGGTGCATTAAAAGCTATTAGCTCATCCATGTTGATGCTATATTAAGATAATGGAAGGACATTGAGCCACAAACTAAAACTCAATGTGTGAAATCCTCTTTATATGAAAGAAGTAGCCAATATCTCTGATGAAATTGGGACAGTTTGGGAGATTGACTCAGCAAACACTAACTCACGCAAGTCACTGGGCTACTTGCACATGTAAGGGTTTGAGGGACAGTCCATTTATCTCCAGTGTATGATGATCTTCTTTGGTGCCTTGTTCAACCTTTTTAGGCTAGTGGACTGTTTAATTAGCAATGTGGGCCCAATCCTGCAAATTCCTAATTATGCATGGATCCATTGACTTAAGACTTAGGGTTAGGATTTCTAGCATCTTTGTCTTATCTATGTACTGGTAGGGTTTATGTAGATGTGTTTATTTTACTGAGGGTGGGGGTATGTTTGCTTTTGTTTCTTGCTGCTTTCTCTTCACTTGATATGTGTGAGTTTATTATAATTGCAAATCTTTATATGCACAATCTTTCTAATTACTAGTCTTGATTTAATTGTATTTTGTTATGGATAATGATTCTCTAAATGTGAGATAAAATAGATATATTTAGCATTTAACAGCAGGTAGATAGGGTTTAGAAATATCATTTATCCAGTAAAGATCTCAATATATGGCAACTACCCTGGTTATGAATCAAACTCCTAGTTTCATGTCTCAACTTATTTAAAATTGCCCGGGAGCAAACCTGTATATCACAGGTGGATAGATTATTAACTTCCTACTCTGAGGAGGTATAAGAGGAAGAACTGAAGTACAGTGTCTAGAATTAACAGTGGCCTTCTATGCAAGCATGAAATAGCCTAGCATTGCCCCATAAGTATTTCTGGGATCACTGGCAGAAGGCAGGATACAAGGATAATATCAAGTGTGGGGGTAGGATATCAAGAATGCGATTAAAAACTTGGCAAAATTGTACAGTACTCTAGCTAGTGAGAATAAACCTTCACCTTTTGCTGTAATTTTTGGCATCAAAAGGAGCTTATCTTCAAGTAACATGTAAAATGTAAGGTGAATTGCTAAAGAGGAATGCAGACAGATTCTCATATCAGCATATTGTTTTGGTTAAGACTCTACTGGATTTATGTGAAGTACATTTGGAAAAAAAAGGAAAATCAGTTTATCCTTGTTTTTTCAACATGCTGTTAGCCAAACAAGCTGTAGGAGGAAATGAACACTGAGAAGGTTGAAATATAATTCACACATTATTTTAGTTTTCATATACTTCAAAAGTGATAACAGGTTTGCTTAAAAAAATGCTCACAGACTTGATCTTTTGGCTGCCCATTGCAGCCATCAGTCCAAAGTTGGAGAATAATGCTGCTACTTCAGTATCCACTGTATAGAGATATTATTGAGAAATTTTTAGGACAAACAGTAAGGATAAATTCACAGGACCAGCATCAGGCCTCTGCACAAGTAAAATTTGACTTGAATCCTGGTTTGAAGGCATTATGCTGGGTGAACAAATGCTTTTTTCAGTTTAGCAACAGCTTCTAAATGAGTATATATGTATGGTTTGGAGCAAATCAAATCTGAAAATGTTTAGAATTTTTGGTGGATTGAGAAATACAATATTTTGGTTCCATTGTTTGAATTAAAATTAAACCCGAGCCTCACACTTCTCAGGTAAATAGCTTAATAAGTGGGCTAAAGTTAACAAGAGGGTCGGAGTTAAGAAGGACCTCAACGACATGACCACAATCACCATCACTTCCTACTTTGGCTATTTGGTGAATGGCCAAAATTGCTTGTTTGTGTCAAATGCAGGATTGGTTTCCAATTGAACAAAGCTGCATTTTTATCAGACTCTTTGCCTAAACAATTTTGCCCAACTAGAAACTGAAGTGACTTTCATTCTATACAAAAATTTCAGAAGATTATTCTTGATCCTGAATGGATTTTATTATCTGTTGACCTTCTGAGGAACTATACACATTACAATATGTTGCATATTTCTTTATTACAAGAGGCGGGCAAATAATTCTCTGTATATAATTTATTCAATTAATTTTATCACTTTGCTTTCAGATTGTCCAAGTAGCTGATGATTTCTTTGTTTTTTCCAGATTCACCACTATATAATTTTAGCAAATAATAATTCTTAATGCCTGGCTTGTGTGAGCAGTTAATTGCAAATATGCAATACTCAAAATTTGCACAATGTTAAATATAAAATACATAAGTCCAGTGGCTGGATGAGTATAACTGTTAGTATCAGAAACAGATGGAAATACTCTCGTTGGCAAATTCAGAAATCACCTGCAGCTATTTTTTTCTGCTATTCGCATTAAAATTTCCTGGCACTATAAAGATCATTTCTGGTGATGTCCTCCAGGCTATTTGTGAAAAATGAACAAAAGAGAGCACAACAATAATGAGTGGTCTAATTATGAGCTGAGGTATGAACAGTTTGCCCTATTCCAATAGTGGGAAACACCAGGGGCCTGTTATATTCCTGCAGGAATGAGGGTATAAGTTGCACTACCTTCTACCATGGGCAGACCTGTACCTTGTGAATATTCATTCTCTGGATGGCAGGTGTGATAATGCCATTCTTTGGCAGCATATCTCTTGGGTACTCTTTTATTGCTCCCTTTTCTGCTAGCTTTTGGATCGCAAGAGCATTAGTGGCTGCTGGGCCTTTGTACAGTTTTGTTCCCACTCCGAATGGATTTTCCATTACTGCTGCTCTGCAGTTTAAAGTCCCAGGCATTGAAAATTGCCTTGAAATAACAGTACATTTGTTGTTTAAGCGTACACATTAAACACATAATTTCATGACAGTCTGAAAAAAGCAAATGAAAAAGATATGTGTTTCTTGAAGTACTGACACTTTAAACATGAGTATCACAAACAGTGGACAACAAAAATGCCTTTTTCAGGAGTGGAGATGGGGTGGACAATCAGTAAATATTTGAGCTACATTTTGTGAAATGTTTTGGATTTGTAAAAAATATCATATTTGTGAATTATGAATACTGAAATCACAAGGAACATAGCAAGGTATTAATGCACAAAAATATTACATACAAATAATCACAAGTCACTTATCTTACCATTTTCCTACCTCTTAGATATAACTAACAGGTTCATACTGAAATAGGGTTTTGACAAAGAGTGGCATTCTCTCCATTGTGGACCCACCCTTTCAATTAAACTGTTCACATGAGTAAGTGATACAGAGTTCCTTGTGTGGGAACAAATCAGTCTGGAACTAAATGTTCTACTGTACTGGACAGCCTTCATCAGACTGTAGTGTGGGGGGGAGGGGAAATGCTTACAAGGTTACTAGGGAGAAGGTTACTGCAGTGAAAATAAAGAGGAATTTCTGTTATTTGATTACAGAAGAAGTTAAACAAAAAAAACCCACACCATCGCCAACTCTAGAGCTCGATACATGGCAGTGTGTGAACAATATTTGGAGATGTATAGTGAGTTAGCTAAGAAATGTTCCCACAAAAGTGTCTTTTTCAGTGACACATTGCTGTATCTTTAATTGTGAAGTTTCAAAAGAAGCTGATAGGCATGACATGGATGGAATGATCAGAGTTGACTATGTGCTCTTCCATTCCAATCCTAACGCATAGGAGTCAAAATACCATAGATTGTTATTAGTACAAAATTATTAGATTGATTTTATGCCTGGAGGCTGCTTTCAAGGGCAGGCAGTATATGCAAGCATGGGGGAAGTAGGTAACACGACTATGGAATTCCTAATTAAAATTAAAATGATAGTTTTCCATGCAAATGCCAGTGCTTTTACTGGGTGCACATAGTTTGTGTAGATTTACATTACCTAATAATAAACAGTTTATCACCAGGATATATGACTGCAAACACCTCCTATAAGGCGCTTGAGATTGAAGCAAAGTCTAGTTAATCTCTATGGAGAATATTTTATCTTTCAGATGTGCTTATTGAAATTAATGCAATATAGGTTGAACCTTTCTGGTCCAGAACTATCTGTCATTTGATCATGGATGTTGTCATATTAGAGCCCCATTGGCAGGGAGTGGAGGCCCAGCTGAGAGTCTGGCAGCCAGGAGTCTGGCCAATGCCAGAAGTGGAGCCTGGCTGGGGCTGGAAGTGGAGCCGAGCTGTCAGCCTGGGGGCAGGGAGCACAGCCAGGACTGGTAGCAGGGTCTGGCAGCCAGGAGAGGAGACTGGCTAGGAGGTTGGCAGCCCCCCAGGAGAGTGCAAAGGGTCCTGTAGCAGAGGGACCAGTATTGATCTCCTTAGTCTGGCAAGCTCCCTCACTGGGGACCAGTCAGGTCCCAAGGGTACTGGACCTAGGAGGTCCAACCTGTACTCTAAATCAGAAACATTTTCTTACAGCAATTAGTCTAACTTCATTGATATTAATGATGTTGCATCCACTTGGCCTTTAGGTTCTTGTAGGAGGTTTTAATCTTAAAGTTGAGTTCTTACTGTGTGTGTAGGTGAGAGCCATTTTTACTAAGAAGCAAAGGGGTGCTTACAAGACTTTTAACTATGGATCATGCTCTCCGATATAATACATGAGCTATACAGCACATACGGCAAATTTAGTGATATAGCCACTCTTATGCCAGCAGTTGACTATCTGTATTGACTTGTTCAGCTACCCAAAAGGAACATGTCCTCAGTGTTTAATTTTGAGAAGTATGTATTTATTCTAGCCTATGTGAGTGCCCCATGATTGTTCCACCATTTGCCATGCATCAGCTGTGGGATCTCTTAATGAATTTCAGTCATCAACAGTGTTCCCTCCAAGCTGCATGGCAGTATGGCCCCGCAGCTGCTTTATCAGTTCTGCTCAGCCAGGGGCTCAGGCTCCCTGTGGGGAGCTGCCTGGCTGGGCGGGGCTAATTAAGCAGCTTTGAGGCATTGCTTATGCACAGCTCAGAGGAAACACTGGTCGTCAAGGCAAGAACAATGAACATCTTTTCTCTTAACTATGGCAAAAAGGACTGGGATTGCCATCCCCTTTGTTGAGCCCTTTCCTTCCTCACCCTGGTTTCATCTTCTTCCACTGTAGCAATTCTAGGAAAGTGAATTAGTTTAATTTACCTGTGCTGCATGAATGAAACTTCTCAATGAGAGTTCACTGGATGCATAAGGAAGTGTAGCTTACTATAAGTTCCCTTCATCTTTTGGCACTAACGGCTCTTATAACTCTCTTGCCAGTCAAACCTGACACCCCTCACTCAATAACATTTTGCACTTACATGACCTGTATCACCCATTACAATAAATGTCAACACATATTAAATTTCACACAACAGTTGGACGGTGATATACCCATTTACAAATAGTTAAACTGAAACACATATTAAATCCAACATTTCTAAACTTGGATGCCTCAACTTAGGCTAAAATGTTGTTGATGTAGCTGAAGGCTATGCGATGAGTCGGTGATATAGTATCCAGTCCTGATTTCCTGTCTCTTGCTCCAGCTGCTGAGATGTACACTTTTTGTAGAAGCTCAAATTATGGTCCAGAATGAGACAGTGCTCGGAGTCAGAGTGTTCTCTCTTTTCAGCAGTTCCTCTGGGTCCAGAACTTAGCATGGTAGCATGACTTATACTGGAAAAAAATTGGCTCACTCTAGTTCATTCAGGTTGACAAGCATCAAATTTACCAGACAAGTATTGGTAAATCTTGAGTTTTATGGGAATTATTTAGAAGTCTAGAAGATATTTTGCTGCAGTTTAAGCCCCAAAGTATCACAAAGAAACAAAAGATGCATGGACAACCTCAGTGAAGTATTGTAATAGAAATAAAAGTGTGGCTGCTGACCACAAAGACAAGTTTAGTCATCACAGCAGCAGCAATTGATTCTTAGTGATCCAACTTGTACGGTGATGGATGCCCTAAAAATACCTAATGCATACAGAAATGCTACTCTCGTTGGACTCAGTCAGCTACAGGAAATTTTTCTCACTCTTCTCCTGAATAGCCTGAATTATAACAGCTGTGTATAGAATAACTCTGGTTTACAGATGCAGCAATTCAGATTATATTTTATTAAGCTGAAACAAAAGACTCAACAAACTCTCCCTGGGAGTTCAAAAGTTTCCACCCTTCTAGTAATTGCATACTGTACAGGAAATGGAGGTTAAAAAAGTTACAAAAGTCATTCTGGGTATCACCTAATATAATCATCATCTGAAATAAATTCTCATCTTCTCAGAATTTCCTGGACTTGAAAAATTCCTTTCAGTGGATGCTAAGAGTTTCTGCAATACTCTGTACGTTTGTTGATAAATTATGTATTGGAAACAGTGGCTACCTCAGATCTCTAACACTGTTGTTTTTTTCTAGACTCATCTCTCTTTGGCATAGTTTGGCATAGAAGTTATTAATATTGCAAGTCTGACTTAAAGCTAAACTTTCTGCTTTTCTTGCTTGTATCAGTTCCTTTAAAGATGTACACCTGCCCCCCAAAGCCTCCTGTTTGTTGAAAATGGAGACTTTCCTATGCATATGAAGCATCAATCGTAAGTTTTGTAAAGCTTCCATATGATCAGACAGGAAAATTGCCATTGGACAGCTTTCATCTGACACAAGAGAGTTTAGATAAAAATTTGACACAGCACTCACATGAAACCAGAGATTCAGGTCACTCTTGAACATAGTGAGTCTCTCTAACTCTGGGAGTACAGCTGTACTAGAAGCTTCTCCCAGCCACCTGGCTCAAAGGGAAAAGAGATCTCTTTGTAAAAAATTAAATATAAATGAATAAAAGAAATGCTGGTGGTGATAAATTATAACCCATAGATCCCTAAGTATTGTGATATTTTGGCAAGGAAAGGTTTGTGTCCAAAAAGGCCACTGTCAGTTCATTTTAAGCCCAACATTTAGCTTTTGGGAAACAAGATTTTTCAAGCGTAGGAGTAATGAAAATGTTTCACTGTAAATTATCTAGTGTGACCAGAACCACTTCCCAACTGGTTCTGTGGAACACAGGTTCTGGGGAAAGGGATGCTCCAGCCTTTGTTCTCTCCACCAAAATAGTTTTTGTTGTTCTCTGAGTTGCCATAAGCAAATGTGGTGCACTTATAGCTGAATTGGTCCCAGGAAATGAGTGACAAGGTAGATGAGGGAACACCTTTTATTGAGTCAATTTCTGTTGATAAAAGGAACAAGACATGGAGCTACACAGAGCTCTTATTCAGATCTGGGAAAGTATCCATATCCTATCCAACTAAATAGGAGGAGGTCTAGATTGTCCAGCTTAAAGGGCTCACATACATTGTAGGAAACTACTTAAAATTTAAGTGGGCAATTAAGAGCTGTCTGGCATGTTTCAAATTGTTGTAATGAGCCATAAAATCAGCACCATGGTTAAGTCAATCATTTTTAGTGTCTAGCAGAGTTATGAAACTAAATCTTCACACATATCTTTTGAAGGTGTTCTGTATATTTCCTTTGAGGATGAGGACTGAGAGGTCAGATATGGAGTGATCATTTTGAAAAAAAGTATTTACCCATAGATGACAGGCTATTTTTGTCTTTTACCCTTTTTCTGTGTGTATTCATTTGAGAGCATAGTGCTTGTTGGGTTTGCCCATGTAGTTGTGATGGCAGCATTTGTTCACTGGATGTAGTATGCCACACACATGTATCGGAATCCTGAATTTTGAAAGGGTAACAGTGGAGATATGTCTGTATATTTTGCATGTGTTGTTCTGCCAAGGTCTGGTCCCACCTTAAGTTGATGTGCCCTGCTCTGTGCAGAGCTTGCTTCTGATGAGGCTGGGGAGTTGTTTGAAGGCTAGAAGAAGGGGTTCAGGAAAGATTTATTTCAGGATGTAGTCCGAGCAGGGGCAGCCTGTCCATGTAGGTGAACTAGGCGGTCGCCTAGGGCGTCAAGTTAAATGGGGCACCAAATGGTGGCGCAATATCATTGAGGGGTTTGGAGGTGGGGGTGCCGATTGCATGGTTTGCCTGAGGCTCCAGTTGCTGGCAGCTAGTCTAGAGCCGCCCCTGAGTCCAAGTGTGGATTGTAATTGTTTGATATTCTACAGGGGTTCCATTGTGGGATGATAGACTTGAAAGCTTGTCCCTTCCACCTACTTTGTTTCTCTCTTAAGCAAATGTACACAGGGAAATTACCCAGAAAGTCCTGCATTGCTTTCCTGCCTCTTCCTCTGACTGCCCTTAACCCTCTTTACAAACATTGAGCAATGCATCTTTCCCTCACTTTGAAAAAGAGATAAATACCATTATTCCCATTCTACGCACAGAAGAACTGAGGCACAGAGAGGTTGAGCTAACATCAATTTCACATGAAAAGATTGATATGCAAGTGGGAATAGTACCTCAAGCTCTCAAGTATCAGACACACATCTTATCCAATAGTTCACAAAGAAATTGTTTCAAAACTGCACATTTGTGCTTTCTAAAAATGGGGCTTCTTAGGATTTCTTCTCCACGTTTGTGAAACACTTCAAGATCTACAGAAGAAAATCTACAAAGTTAACTGGCAAAGTATTATTATTTGGCTCATTTTACAGAAAATGCCATTATACAAGCTTGACTCAACTCCTTTTGTTGAGGCATTATGAATCTTAAATCAATATTTTGCAAATTACAATATTTTTATAAAATGTTTTCTCCAGTTTTAGATACATGCAGCATCTTGTATCATAGTACTCCATATATCAGGCACAGATAGACTTCCATAGGCTGTCATATTATTGTTTATTATTTGTATTTTCATAGTTCCAAAGCTCTCTAGTATTGGACCAGGACACCATGACAGTAGGTGCTAAGTGGACAATATGCAACACATTAAAAACATCCAGGCATTTTGGGGATTTTAAAATTTAATTACAATAACTGTTGGAGTACAGGATTATCATTAATCTATTTTACTGTAAATACGTTTATTTCTTTGTTTCTGGAAACACTTTACCTGAGCCTGTGGAAAACATGTTCTCAATGTATTTGCCCCATTAAATATATATTGATAACTTTCAAATCAGTGGCATACATATGTAAATTCTGCACACACATTCTCAGTCACCAAAGAAACCATTTAACAATGTTTAAAGAAGGGACATTGATTGCGCTGAGAAATATATGAACTCTTATTATGGCAACTTGAGAAGTCATGAAAAAGTTCTCCATAAAATAGTCTAATAGCAAACCACACAAATAATTCTTAGTATGATTGTCTTTGTATTCCTGTGAAATAGGTCCTGAAATACATTTCTAAAGAGCAATTTATTATGTTTGTATCTGTTTACAAAGAAGAAACAAGCTCTGACTTCCTATTACCGGGTCTTGATTTAACCTGGGATTTCCAAAGGAAAAATCATTAAAATGTAGGTGCCTAACTCCCTTTTGGGGCCTTTGAAAATCCCAGACAAAATTATTAAATTGCAGACTTTAGGCAGAAGAGAATTAACTATATTAAAATCAAAGCGCACCAAACCCTTGGCTCACATCCTGAGCATCTATAATGCCCATGGGAATCAATTGACTTTACAGGTGTGCACTGGCTTTCAATATATGGCCTTCATTAAAAATACTGAAATTCATGTAAGTATGTCAAAGTGGACAAAATAGTACAATATGCTACATATTTCAAAGAACCCAGTTCTACTGTATTTACTCCTGATGAATAGCACCTCACACTACAGGCAGTCCCACTGATAATGATGCAAGTAGTCTGCAGCACTAATAGTATCAGAATGTAACCCTTATTGAATATTTACACAATGATCTTTCAAGTAATACATTAAGACAATTGTAATACATATACTGGAAGGGACAGAGCTAAAGATTTTTAGCCCTGATCCAGCACAGCACCTATGCACATCAGCAGTCTAATTGACTTAAATAGCAGCAGAATTCCTCCCAATATGAACAGTATAATGGGTTCATACAAAATACACATTTGAGGGGGAAATATAAACTACTTCTATTTCTTATGGGATTTTAAATTTACTATTGACTCAAGAAATGGAACATTCCATCTCAGAACAGATATTGCAGAATTAGAGGCGGTTCAGAGAAGAGTGATGAAAAGGATTAGGGTCATGGGGAAACTTTATGTGAAGAGGGATTGAACATATTGGAATTGTTTGCCTTAGAAAGGGTAATCTTTCTGGCTTTCATTTTTCTTTCTCAGCTTGAAAACTATACAAGCATATAAGAGAATTTGAAAAAAAAAACTTTTTCTAAATATTCCTGTATACAGTCCCTATATTTAACTAATCTTTATATCTTTTTCAAATATGTCCAATTTTAAAGTACTAATCCTCTGAACATCTTATTTCAGGTTCTCTGTATTCCTGGGGATTTTTTCCTCCTTCATTGCTATTTTAGGTTTAAATTCAGCGCCAATATTAAGCCGCATAAAAATCTTAGTAAGATTTTAATATAGGCATTTTGTCATTGGGTCTAAATAAGTTCACATAAGTGCTTGAAACAGCTAATGCTCACTTGACTCCCAGCCAACTACCAAATTCCACAAGATGGACTTCATCCTAATTCTCTAGCCCTTCTGTCCTTTCAGAGTGCTGCAGGCAGCCAATAGAGCCATAACCTGAAATAGACCCAAGGCATCTCTATATACAGCATATGTGCAGCTATAATATGATACTGCCACATATACTGTAATATTCAGTCACACATCTGACAGAAATCCAGCAAGGATGACTGATCTTCTGGGACTATAATGAAATGCACCTGACAATTAGAGGAAAGCAATCATGCTTAGGAATGCATTAAGTTCATTTATTGAATTGCTGTCTTCATTGTGTTTGGAAGTATGGAAAAAGTGTTACAAATACAAGCTGTAGCTTGTTGGCCCAGGACCTCTCAAAATGCATGTCAAACAGACATTTTCTGGCCCTACTTATTTAGACTTAGCCTGTGTTTGGCATGGATGCAGATAAGAGACTGAGATATGTGAATATGTGCCTATCATGGGCCAATCCCCATGATATTTGCTCTGAAATCAGAGCTTTTCAGAAAATACAAAGAACCTGTCTACCCCAAGATTGAATCTAGCATCATTCCAGAATGCTCTGGGAGATATTACTGCCATGACTCCAAAACTAATGGGAAAATACTACAGTCTGTTTTCAATGACCATCCATTCCCTAGCTGCTCTCTCCTGTCACACCATCTCCACAGGTCACCATGGTTTATTGATGATCTTCAAGAACATGAAAGGGTTTTGATTCCAATACAATGATTCTAATACACTGTATTATAGAGAGTCTTTGTGATTCTTTGCAGTGGCATGATGGAGACTGAGATAACTGACTTCTCCTTATTTATACCCATTATAAAGTCTTGACCTGAACTGATCCAGATGGTATGCTCCAGATTAAGTCAGATGGCCTTCACCATGTTTCAGAGCCAAATGTTTTCCCCAATAAGGAAGTTTTACTATACTTCTTGAAGAAGACTGATTAGATTGTGTGCAAAGCTGCTGGCAACAAGGGAATAATGTTAACTTTGTCCTCCCTGGCTATACTGTATTCATATTGGGTATGTCTACACTACAAAGTTAGTTCGAACTAACGGACGTTAGTTCGAACTAACTTTAATAGGTGCTACACTAGCGCTCCGCTAGTTCGAATTTGAATCGAACTAGCGGAGCGCTTAGTTCGAACTAGGTAAACCTCATTTTACGAGGACTAACGCCTAGTTCGAACTAGCTAGTTCGAACTAAGGGCTGTGTAGCCCTTTAGTTCGAACTAGTGGGAGGCTAGCCCTCCCCAGGTTTCCCTGGTGGCCACTCTGGCCAACACCAGGGAAACTCTATGCCCCCCTCCCAGCCCCGGACCCCTTAAAGGGGCACGGGCTGGCTACGGTGCCCGTGCCAGGTGCAAGCCTGCCAGCACCCAGCTAGCAGACCCTGCACCTGGCACGGCACAGAGCCACCCACCCGATGCCCCCCAGCCCACCCCCTCTTGCCGGGACCAGGCTGGCGGCTCCCGGGAGCTTGCCCTGGACCGCAAGAGGCGGGCACCTTCCTGGGCTAGTGCGGACATCGTGGACCTCGTCCACGATCTCCGCACTAGGCACAGGAAAGTGGCCGTCTAGGGCAGGAGAGCTGCCAGCCTGGCCACCCAGGACCAGGTGTGCATGAAAATCAAGGGGGTCCACTGAGACCCCCGACACTGAGCCCTGAGCTTACAATGGCCGTACTGGGTCAGACCAAAGGTCCATCTAGCCCAGTAGCCTGTCTGCCGACAGCGGCCAACCCTAGGGACCCTGGAGGGGATGGACCGAAGACAATGACCAAGCCATTTGTCTCGTGCCATCCCTCTCCAGCCTTCCACAAACTTTGGGCAGGGACACCACTCCTACCCTCTGGCTAATAGGACTCCATTGACCCAACCTCCATGAATTGATCTAACTTCTTTTTAAACTCTGTTCTAGTTCTAGCCTTCACAGCCTCCTGCAGCAAGGAGTTCCACAGGTTAACTATTTGCTTTGGCAAGAAGAACAACTTTCTCTTACTAGTTTCAAGCCTGCTACCCATTCCTTTCCTTTGGTGTCCTCTAGTCCTTCTTGATGGGAACTCAGGAAGAACTTTTCTGAATGCACCCTCTCCACCCAACCCCTGCTTTTAGAGACCTCTATCCTGTCCCCCCTCCGTCTCCTCTTTTCTAAGCTGAACAGTCCCAGTCTCTGTAGCCTTTCTTCATCTGGGACCTGTTCCCAACCCCTGATCATGTTAGTTGCCCTCCCCTCTCCCAGCCTTTCTCTTCCCCTCTCCCACCTCCTTTTCCCAGTCTCCCCCAGTTTTTTTCAATAAAGACAGAGTCAATGTTGGAAGAAACGTTATCTTTATTTTGTACATCAATAAGAAGGGGGGCTAGGGAAGGGTAAGTGGAAGGAGGTGAGGGAGGAATGGGGTACGAGCCCCCGATGGGGAGGACTGGGCTGGCTCTGCGGGCTTCTGGGGGTGGAAGCTCTCCTGCAGCCCCCCAATTACTCCCTCTCCCCAGATGGCAGCCTGCGGCAAGTGCAGCCGGGCTGATGGCCGAGTGGTGTGATGTGCCCAGTGTGGGCACTCAGGGCACTCCAAGCCAGAACTTCTTTGCAAGCGGGGCACCCCTTAGAACTGTCTGTCCGGGGTGGGGGTCGGGACCCTTTAAGCGCAGCCCTCGGCTAGCCTGAGACAGCATCTCCATGCTCTAAGTCCTCCTTTTATGCCCTGCCGGCACTGCTTCCGGCCATCCTTAAGCCCTGTTCAGAGTCCACTCAATGTGGACTTACTAGTTCGAACTAGCAAAACGCTAGTTCGAACTAGTTTTTAGTTCTAGATGCGTTAGTTCGAACTAGCTTAGTTCGAATTAACTAATTCGAACTAAGTTAGTTCGAACTAACTTTGTAGTGTAGACATACCCATTCATAGTCTGAGACACCTGTTGCATTGAGAGAGTTCTGCTCAACTACTTGTGAGATTGATCCTGGCCTCTTGTGGTTGATTATATCCAGTAGAGCCTGGTTGAGCCTTTTCTTGTGACAGTCAATATCTCCCCATGAAAAAGCAAACTGACGGTGATTCTGAAATATGCTATCATGTGTGGTCCTTGCTCAGAAAAACATTTGACTTTTATTGTTGTTATAGATGTAGCTGCTAGTATTGCCTGATAAGGCTGCCCAGCACTTCTCTTATAACTGCCAAACTTTAACCCTTCAGTCTGAGCCAAGGGAGGGACAGGATGTGAGACTGCGGCTGGCTGGGGAAGGAGACTAGAAAAAAGGGGAGAGAAAGAAGGCGGAAAGGTGCAGGGTTCAAGCTAGGGATAGC
The DNA here is from genome assembly GCF_049634645.1 of Pelodiscus sinensis. Taxonomy (NCBI): domain Eukaryota; kingdom Metazoa; phylum Chordata; order Testudines; family Trionychidae; genus Pelodiscus; species Pelodiscus sinensis. The sequence continues at coordinate 10,927,083 of NC_134720.1, read as the reverse complement.
TAGGCAAAGATTGGTATGAGGAGTTGGGGAAGGAAAGGAATACAGAAATGGATAAGTCTTGGATTGGAAGCCATTTCAAGAGGACAGCTGGAGGCAGTTGGACATGCAGGACAAACATCAATGAGGAGCTGGGAGAGAATGGGGGTGACTTGGAATAGAGGGAAAGACTGGGACTCAGACAGGAAGCCCAGATGGGGAGATTAGGAAGGGCTGAGAAACAGGTTGGAAGGAGAAGTTTGATGACTGGGACTCTTCAGGCAACCTTAATTGTGTCATTTACGAATTGTGGAAAGCTTAGCTTTGCAATCTGAACGTTCCTTTAACCCTTTCTGTGTAATTATTTAGAAGTATTATAGAAGCACTTACAAGCCCAAATGAGTAAAGAAACTCAGCACATAAGTTTAAAAAAAAAGATTGTTCCTATCCTAGAGAGCTCATAATTTGGATTATAAGATACAATGAAGAAACAGATATTTGGAATCACTTACCCTTCATTATCTGTTCTTCTTGACTCTCTTTAAGTATTTTGCATATGATCTGTTCTTTTCTTATTTGGAAAATGTAATTCTTTTTCAGATTCAGTGGACAAAATATCAATGCTGTTGATCAATTGCTTTCAAATTTTCTTTTCTTTTCTGGCCACTATCTTCATGATTGCCTTTAATGTGAAGCTCAATTTTTAAATGTACATTTTCAAAAGTCATGTAAGTGCCATTAATATTTTGATGGTAGTCATATCAAAGTGGTGAAGAAGCTTATTTCCTTCCTTCCCAATCTATGTAGCACTGGGCAGTAGTTAAATGTGGAGCAAGTAGTGTTGTCTGTATTCCATACCATGTTGCCTGCTTTGCACACTTATAAATTGTGAGGAGTTTCTCAGGAACCATGGGACATGGACAGGAATCCATGTCAGGCAGCATCCATTATCATCTATTTAAGCCACTGCTACTCAGCATAGCAGCACTGCAGGGTAAGTCTACACCAGCAGTTCTCAAACTTTTTGGGCTCCGGAGCCCTTTACATGCATAAAAATTTATGCAGAGCACCAGCGGTCCACTGATTGCATGTGTTGTACTTATCGATGTTTCCAGTTTGTCAACCTCGCAGAGCCCCTGGTGAGGTCTCACAGAGCCCTGGGGCTCCACGGAGCACAGTGTATTTCAAACTAATGTCCTGCTATGTAGATGTCCACTATGTTATTTTGGAATAACATCAGTTATTCCAAAATAACACTTGCTGTGTAGACCAATGTTTCTCAAACTGTGCTCCGTGGACATCAGTTATTCCAAAATAACATAGTGGGCATCTACATAACAAGCCATTATTTTGAAATAATGTTGAGCTGGGAGGGCTTCATACTCTGACATAACCCTCATTTTATAAGGTGTAAGGGAAGTCAAAGTGTGTTCTTCCTTGGACTTCCTTCTGTGTAGACAGTGCCAAAAGATGAATTAAGCTATTTCAACTTCAGCTACGCAATTAAAACAGCTGAAGTTGTGTATTTTAATACAACTTTTACCCTGCTATGTAGACGTACTCTCAGAGAGCTGCAGATGAAGAGTAATCTCCCCCCAACAACTGAAGCAGGAGCTGGTGAACCTGCTTTGCACATGCTGGAATGGTTGTGACACCTACACAGAGCAACTGAAAGTGCTAATATGTGAACCAAGATGGAAGCCAAACTACTCCTGGCAACTCCAGAACTATCTTTATTGGGAGAGGGGATCTGTGGCCATCTTTTGCCTAGTATGCATTCAAGATGGTAAATCAGGAAGGACTGTAACATCAGTTGGGTGGCATCACTTGTCTTCTGTCTGGGGACTCAATGGACAAGGCTTGAGTATTAATGTCTAGCTTTGCAGTCCTTACAGGTGCTCATGTGCCTCACTGTTGCTGGTACTCACTGGTTGAAGTGTGGATTAACTGTGATAAACAGGGATAAATTAAATGAAATGGTCTGTCAAATACTATTATACCACGTGGTCTAAGGAAAGAAATTATATGAGATAAATGCTGGCCATGCTGGGAGTGTGTACAGCTGTGTCAGTTCCCTCACAATCTAAACAAAAATAAAGATTTGTCTAAAATGTAAAAATGTTCCTTCATTAGCTGCTTAATACAAAGTATAAAATAATGGGGTTCCTTTCCCTCTGTGCTTTCACTGCCTCCTCTAAAAACATTACTAAACTATCTGCTACTGCTGCTGTTCTTTGTGTTATTATTTGTCTTATGTCCTCTGCCTGTTCTTTTGCTTCTACAGTTGCTGCTGGTGTTTCCTGTGGATGTTTCCTGCCTGCTTGGTAAATTCCATTTTACACACCCTATGGCCCTTCTGGCTCAGTGCCAAGGTGGCATAAAAGCTGGCTCTCCATTGACTGCTGTTCTCACTTATGTGGTAGGTGCACCTACAATGCTTTTGGTAAACTTACATTGCAAACAGCTACTTGACGCCCTCTGATTAAGGCAATAGATATTTTTTTTCACATTAACACTTTCTGGGGGCTCTGAGGTATAGAGAAGCCCTGTCCCCACTCCGATTCTGGGAAACACCAATAACTATAACAGAGGGCTGAGAAATCGGTGGAAACATTCTTGCTACTTCAGAAATGAGAGTGACTTGAATGTTAAATAGGGGAGGAGTGGGAACAGACCATATCTGTCTTCCTTGGAAGTGGGGTGGCAGAGTCTTTCCAACATGAGAGCACAACTCTTCCATAAGCAGCACCTTCACCTTCTCAACCTCTTCTAACAACTGCTCCACTCTGGTGGGAAACAGTTGACACAATAGTTCAGGCCATGCCCATCTGCATAGACATGTTCCTGGATTCTGCTCTTTGAGTTCTGTAGAGGCTTGGTGCACAGTACCCTGTCCTGCTCCTCACTCTGATGTCCTAAGAAGATAGGTAAAGTTCCTTAATAGAAAATTGTGAGTCCATTCATCTCAGAAATGATCTCTCTGAATCAGAGGCAGACGAGGAGAAGCAGAGCACTGAAAGGGTATGTCTACACTACCCCCCTAGTTCGAACTAGGGGGGTAATGTATGCATACCGAACTTGCTAATGAAGCCCGGGATTTGAATTTCCCGGGCTTCATTAGCATAAAGCCGGCTCCGCCATTTTTAAAAGCCGGCTTGTTCGAACCCCGTGCCGCGCGGCTACACGCAGCACGGGCTAGATAGTTTGAACTATGTAGCCATTCCGATCTATCTGTACGCCTTGTGGAATGAGGTGTACAGATAGATCGGAATGGCTACATAGTTCGAACTATCTAGCCCGTGCCACGTGTAGCCGCGCGGCACGGGGTTCGAACAAGCCGGCTTTTAAAAATGACGGAGCCGGCTTTATGCTAATGAAGCCCGGGAAATTCAAATCCCGGGCTTCATTAGCAAGTTCGGTATGCATACATTACCCCCCTAGTTCGAACTAGGGGGGTAGTGTAGACATACCCAAATTGTGGCAGGCCACCTCATTTTCTCAATTAATCTAATCCAGCAGTTCTCAGACTGTGGAATAGGACCCCAAAGTGGGTTGTGATTGCAAATCTCTTAGAATAGGGTCTCCAGGGCTGGCTCAGACCTCCTGGAGGTCAAAGCTGCAGGCCAAGCTCCGTTGCCCAGGCTGAAACCAAAACCCAAAGTCTTCAGCCCTGGGTAGTAGGGCTCAGGTTACAGGCCTCCCTGCCTAGGACTTTCAGCTTTGGCTCCCCTACCTAGAGCTTGCCCACCTCCAACCCAGGAAAGTGTGGAATCAGTGGGGTCAGGCTCTGACCCTTCCCTCCTGGGTTTGTGGAAAAATTTTGTTGTCAGAAGGGATTCATGTGCAATGCGGTTTAAGAATTCCTGGTCTGGCCTGAGGCATTTCAGCAGGTGTTAGTAATGTTAGTCCACTTCCAGACATTCTGGAAGATTCTTGATGTCTTGGAAAGAACGGATGAAGATTGATTCATCTTTCCAAATGATGAGGGGCTTTCAGAAATGGTCAGAGTTGGTGGCTATGTCCTATTCCAGAACAATTGATAATTTGACCAGCTCTATCAGGTCCCCTAGAAGGACATCTCCATCTTTTTCAGCCATCTTGCTGAAGTATATTTAGTGTTATTGGAAACCTGCAAGATAAAGGAGTGGCAAAGACAGGAAGGGAGAAAGCTAGATTATAAGGGAAGGAAGACAATCTACTCACCTACCTTGTCTATGCACATGAACAGCCAGATGCTGATATTTTATTATGACTTTCATCTGTGAAATAAGAGCTTTCCCATGATTTATGTCCATCTGGAAGCCAACATAAAGCCCAAAGCAAGAACTTGTCACATTCAGAATAAACCGAACAGCCATTATTGACTTGGACTTTATTGGCCTTCATCCTGGCTAGCCAATGGGGAGACGCTAACACAGTGGGGCTCTGATCTCAGCTGGAGCCTCTATATATTATCACTATCATACTATAAATTATAATACCGTATTTTCCGGCGTATAGGGCAACTGGGCGTATAAGACGACCCCCTATCTTTTTAATTAAAAGATAGGGTTTCATCTTATACCCCAGTGCCCCTCCGCCTCCTTTGCTCCCAGTGTCCCTGGTCTGCTGGAGATGCTCCCCACCGGGAGCAAAGCCGCAGCAGCTTTCAAAGCCGCGGAGGGGCTCCGGCGGCGGGGCATCCCAGGCGCGCCTGGGATGTATACCCGGCGTACAAGACGACCCCCGATTTTTGGGGGATGTTTTTTAACATCAGAGGTCGTCTTGTACGCCGGAATATACGGTAATCTAGTTTTTAAGACTAACTGCAGACTTGAAGCTTGACCAAGCATCCCCAGTCTGAGACATCAGGGAGGCACATGCTTTATTCCATTCACTAGGCCTTGAATGAGGAGGGTTTATTCTGTGACTTGTATTTAGTCCACCTATGCTCTGAGTTTTGCTGCTTCAAAGCTAATGCTAACACACTCAATGATCGGAAGTCAGGACTACTGACCACTAAGTGGATTATAAAGTTCCATGGATGACTTTCTTTTTTCTCTTTTGGATTTAAGGGATAATCATTTGTCAGAGCTGAGACATCTCTTGATTACATTGATGCTGATGACTGAACCCAAGAGGCTTGCTTCTAGAGAAATGCTTTCAGTCTCCCCTCTTACTCTTAATACAGTGAAGGGGTAAGCACAGCCCAGACAACCCAGAGAAGATGGTCTTCTGCCAATCATGCAAGGCATTAAGCAGTCAGGTTGGTAAACAGTGTTGTCACATGACACCAGGCCCCCTGACCATGGAAGAGAGGAGAATAAAGGGGACAATTGCACAGGCGCCTGACATTTCAAAGGGGCCCAGAGCTCCTGGACACCACCACGGCTATTGCAGCAGCAACGGAAGGAGCCAAGGGCCTCTTTGAATTGACATGGGAGCGCTGCTCTGCCGCTCCACCGGGCTCTGAGAGTTGGTGTGGAGAGGCCTAGTGCTGTGCTCCAGGTAGAGCTAAGAGCTGACTGCTCTCAGGCCTGCCTCTTCTGCCCAAGGCTTCATCCCTTTTGGAGTTGCAGAGCCAGGCCCCTCCATATCTTGCTCACATTGGCTTTTAGCTCTGCTGCATGACAGACATTCCTTAAATCCAGATCTGCCATCTTTGGACTTTTGTCAGTATATCAGAAATAGTGTTTGGGGCGGGGGGAGGTTGCCTTCCTGCTCCCTGTTCCTATCTGTTTCCTGGTTCCTGCCCGCTGAACTCTTATGTTCCAGTTTGTGTGTGATTGTACACATGGGTTGGATGTGTGCAGTAACTCAGGGACTGCTGCTACATACCTGCCATTTGGACTGTTATGTTTTGTTCAAACTGTTGCCCACTTTAACTGGTTCATGAATATTACATGTTTTGATTGACACCTACCTTTGTGTCTTGCTTCTATTTCCTTGTGTTCTGGGATTGCTGTTCTGGAATGCATCTGAGTGCATTGAATTAACTGCTCATTTAGTACCTATCCCAAAAAGCAAGGGCAGGGTAAGACAGATTTATGTGATCTTCATGATTCATTTTTATATTGAATCTTGGGAGAATGCTTGACAGGCCTACTTATACATTGGGTTTGCACGGGGAGGGGAGTTTCTTTTTGAAACATGAAATTACATTGTTTTTTTTTAAGTTAAGCATTTTGGTTTGTAAAATTATCTTACATTGTTTCTTCTCTGGTTTCTTTTCAAAATATTGTTACAGTTAGTTCTTGCATATTTTGATTCAGCAGTGCAGCAAAAAGTATTGTTTTGTGGGAATTGAGTAATTTTGATCCAGTTAGTGTCGTTTAGTACAATGTATGAATCTGAATTAGGTTGCTAGTCCTACTGAATTAAAACTCACAGAATTCCTCTCCTATCCCCAAATCCCTTTAGAGAGTTGTTTGTTAATGAGGCACATGTTTTATGTTTTGTGTGTCAATTGAAGGATGAAACCAAAATTATTTTATCAATCTCTACAATACAAATTAACTCCATTCTAAAATTAGATATGTAGGCTACTGGAATCTCTGTACTTGTAAAATCATGTTTGTGACAGACCCCCCCCCCCCCCCCAAGCTTTATGAAATGGACTTAAACATAAATATACATAACTCAAAGGTGCTTTAAGCCAATTATTTCATGTAACCTATCAATCTTCATGTTATGATTCGCTGGTTCTGTTTCTCTTACTTTGATGTATGTATCATTTGTGTGTGTAAAATTAGACATACGGAATATGGGGAATATGGGGAATACTTTGTGGCTACGTCTAGACTGGCATGATTTTCCAGAAATGCTTTTATTGGAAAAGTTTTCCATTAAAAGCATTTTTGGAAAAGAGCATCTAGATTGGCCCGGACACTTTTCTGCAAAAGCACTTTTTGTGGAAAAGCGTCCGTGCCAATCTAGACGCGCTTTTCCGCAAAAAAGCCCTGATCGCCATTTTTGCGATCCGGGCTTTTTTGCAGAAAACAAATCTGAGCTATCTACACTGGCCCTTTTGCACACAAGTTTTGTACAAAAGGACATTTGCCTGAACGGGAGCAGCATAGTATTTCCGCAAGAAGCACTGATTTCTTATAGTAGGAAGTCAGTGCTTTTGCGGAAATTCAAGCGGCCAATGTAGACTGATTTTCTGGAAAAACTGGCAAGTCTAGACACAGCCTGTGGGTTTCAAATGTGTGAATGAGAGACATGGAGGGTGGTACCCTCATGATGAGCAACTGTTAAACAATCTTTTGTCCTTAAGTCCTTTTGTCCTTAAGTCTGAGCAGTGGTTGATAAAGAGTGGCCTCAATTCTTTAACAAAAAGAATAGGAAAGCAGAGGCCTTGGTCTTTTGTCTGGGCTGCACCTGAAGGAAGGAGCTGAAGACCCCAAGGTGGGGACAAAGCTCTGGTTTGGAGGGGCAGCTGGACTAGAGATTTTAGGGTGAGTTTGAGTAAGTTTGTACTGAGGTTTCAGTGTAGAATTAGCCAAGCAGGTTTTTTTTCTTTTGATTTGTAACCTACTTTGCTCTGCCTGTTCTTGCTTATTACCATTTAAATCCTACTGCTTGTACTTAATAAAATCATTTGTATTTTCTATTAAACCCAGTGTAAACAATTATTACCTGGGGAAGCAACCAGTGTGCACCTTCCCCCTTTCATTTAACAATGAAATAGTTCGGTGGATTACCTAATTCTTTGGGGTTTGATCCCATCTGGGGAGTGGTATCCCAGGAAGATGGGGCCTAAACTGCACTCTCCTTGGACCTGAAGAGGTTCAGTGTCTGTACTGCTTCTCAGAGGGGGCAGGGATTTCAGCTAGGAGCCTTGGCTGGGGGAGACCAGAGGAGCGGTGAGTTAGTGGTAGTGGCCTTGTTAGCACCCCAGGAGGCACCCCCAACAAGTTGTCTGTGACTGCCCCCCCATCACAATGTTTTCTTCAAATATCTATTTGCCATAGTATCAAACAAGAGATTTCTGACATGAGACTGATGCATTATTCAAACTGAGAAACTGTCATGTGCATTTGCATCTTCCTGAGAACTTGGGCTTGTTCAATATGATTAAATATTTTTGCATATACATCTTTTCTCTTAAAAGCAACCCCTCTGCTTCATTGGCAACTCTTTTTATACACCGAGTGCCTAATTTTCAAGAGGTTAGAAGTCCACGGTCACATACAAAAATGTTTGTGTATTGGTTGTAATTATATGTGCAGGCTGGGTGTTTATTTATACATTTAAATCTCCACTTTCATGTGCACCTGCAGTATCTTCTTTCACAAATTAAGCACACTTTTGGCATCCTGCTGCTCTCACTCTTCTTGTTCATTGTCTCTAATTACACTGAATACTGAGCTGTGCCACCTTGGTTGGCCCTTGCCAAGCCACCCACTCGGCCTGCCTTGACAAAGGAGATCTGCAAAGCCGTCTTAGTTTCTTTCATCTTAATGTCTCAAAAAAATGGTTCTCTTGAAAAAAAGGAGCAAGCACTGTAGACTATTCCTGAGCTCAGAACTTCCTTATGTATGTATCGTAGCCATTATCCTTTACTCTGATCAGTCTGAAATTCTGCCTATTGCTCTTTTTATGACACAGCCTGTTATTTCATCTCTTCTAATTGCAACTCCCTTCTCTACAGCCTCCTAGAGTCCCAACACAGGCAGGATTTTGCCACTCAGCTTTTCATAAAGACACAAAGACCATTTCCCCTTTTTCAAACAACTCCACTGGGTTTCCATTTATTTCAACATCCAGTTCAAAACTGCCATCTTTGTTGGTTAAACCTCTGTCCATCATTTCCATGCACTTACTCCAGCCTCTCTAATGAATATACTCCCCACTATCTTCTCTTCCTCTTCTCTCTGACCCTGTTGCTCTTGCCATCTGGAACAGCCTTCCTGTATCTTGCTGCCACACTGACTCACCAACTAGTTTTCAAATACCATCTGAAAGACTATATTTTCAACCTTGCCTTATAATACTGCGGAGCAGCCTAAGGAAAACAAGCTCTGGCAGTTACCCAAAGAGGGCTCAATAATTATTTCTATAACCCTCCCAAAGTAAAAAAGTTGGTCACTCAAAACAAACAGGAAGAAGACCCCACGCACATAGTCACACACTGGTTATTTGTAATCCAATAGGTCAGAAGAATGAAATCAAACTTTAACAAATTACCACTAACCTTCAGCAAATAGTATGATATAAATGTATATAAAGAAATAGCCAAACAAAGGCACATCAATTTATTTTTCTTCTGTCCCCAAATTCCTGGATCTCAATAAGCAAGTTAGAAATAGTGTCTTGTGATTATTGTGGATGTCAGGGAAATATTCCCTCACGAGGATAAATAAAATTAAATAGCAGTCAATAATAGAGTGGTAAGTAGGATTCACTTAGTGCCAGTTCACAAAGCTCTGTACTACTGTAATGCCACGCAAAAATTGCTTTAAATTCATTGCACCCATCAGTGAGCTTTGTGTGTTGGTTAATATAACTACATGCATTTGGGCACCCTTTACATCTTAGTCCTGTAGAAAATATTTCCCATAAATTAGAAGCACGTGCACCAAGACAGCTACCTCCCCCCAGCAATGAAAGCCTTTGAAGGCCCAAAGAAGGGATGACTCTAGAAATGCTTTTGTATTTCATTGGGAATTTTACCAAAGGAAATGCTGCAGCGAGGCTGCTCCAGAAGAATATAGGGAAGCCACCTTCTTGCAGTGTGTTCATACAAAACCTCATTTCTTATGCAGCTTTTTCTGGTTCACTTTCCTGCTTCACCACAAGACACATGCCAGGGAACACAACATCCTAACAGGTTCTTACAGCCAACAGTAGTTTTGCTTCACATGTTTTCTACAAAGTCCTGTTTCTTTATACATTCTACCAGTATTGCACCTTGCTTTGCTCTCTCTAAACACTCACCCCTATATCCCGTGTCCCTCAGCATGCTGTTTCTATGGACTTGTTGAGAGCGATTGCCTAGCCTGGTTGGCTGCAAATAACTCTTTCTTACAGGAAACATCTAAGCTATGTCTACACTACAGAATTTTTTTGGAAAATGGCCATTTTTTTGAATAAACTTCACTTACGTCCACACTGCAATCACGTTCTTTCGACAAAAAATCGAAAGAACAAAGGGATTTCTCTGACATTGGTAAACCTCTTTCTATGATGAAGAAGTCTTTTTCTGAAAGAGCTCTTTTGGAAAAAGGTGTTTGTGGATGGGGAAGAGGGAGTTCTTTTGAAAGAAGAGGAAAGAGGAAAAAGCACAGGTGCCCTGATAGTCATTCCGTTCATAGCAATCAAAGCTTAAATGCGAGATATTGTCCATTCAGTATGGATGCTATCTTTCAGAAAAGCAGATTGCTTTTTCAATGCACTTCTGTAGTGTGGACACTCTCTTTCAGAAGAAATTTTCTCAGAAGATCTCTTCCGGAAAAGCTTCCTCCGAAGAAAGCCTACAGGCTAGGCGCAGTAGTAGTAGTAGTAATTAGTGCCTACAAGTACCAATGAAGATTGAAACCTCACTGTGGGTATGTCTACACTACAGCACTAATTCGAACTAACTTAATTCGAATTAGTTAATTCGAACTAAGCTAATTTGAATTAGTGCATCTAGACCTAAAAACTAATTCTAATTAGCGTTTTGCTAATTCGAAATAGCATGTCCACATTGAGTGGACCCTGAACCGAAGTTAAGGCTGGCTGGCAGGGCATCAGGTTAGTACTTAGAGTGTGAAGATGCTGCCTCAGGCTAGCCGAGCGCTGTGCTTAAATGGATCCGACTCTCACCCCGGATAGACAGTTCTCAGGGTTCCCCACTTGCTTGTCTAACTCAATGAGAGACAGCAAAGCAGTCCTGACTTGGAGAGCCCTGAGTGCCCTCACTTGGCACATCACAGCACTCGGCCATCGGCCCAGCTGCACTTGCCTCAGGCTGCCATCCAGGGGGGTCAATCAGAGGATTGTCAGGATCCAGGAGGCCCTGCAGGAGACCTTCCACCCAAGAGCCCACAGAGCCACCCCAGTCCTCCCCATCGGGGCCCATTCCTCCCTCACCTCCTTCTACTTACCCCTCCCTAGCCCCCCTTCCTGATGTAAAAAATAAAGGACACGTGTGTTCAAAAATAGAAACTCTCTTTATTTAACAAAACTGGGGGGAGGGTATTAACCTCTGGGGAGACTGGGAAGAGGAGGTGGGAGAGGGGAAGAAAGAGGGGAAGGGAAAACCTGGGAGAAGGGAGCTGGAAGGGGAAGAAGGAGGAGGGGAAGTATAAAACTATGGTACACCATATCTTCAGGACTGTGTACAAAAGTAGTCTCCTCACCTTAAAAAAGATATTTTGGTCTTGGAAAGGGTTCAGAAAAGGGCAACTAAAATGATCAGGGGTTTGGAACAGGTCCCATATGAAGAGAGGCTAAAGAGACTGGGACTTTTCAGCTTAGAAAAGAGGAGACTGAGGGGGGATATGATAGAGGTCTATAAAAGCATGAGTGGTGTGGAGAGGGTGCATAAAGAAAAGTTTTTCATTAGTTCCCGTAATATAAGGACTAGAGGACACCAAATGAAATGAATGGGTAGCAGGCTTCAAAGTAATAACAGAAAGTTCTTCTTCACAAAGCACATAGTCAACCTGTGGAACTCCTTGCTGCAGGAGGCTGTGAAGGCTAGACCTAGAACAGAGTTTAAAGAGACGTTAGATAAAGTCATGGAGGTTGGATCCATGGAGTGGTATTAGCCAGAGGGTAGGAATGGTGTCCCTGGCCTCTGTTTGTGGAAGGCTGCAGATGGATGGCATGAGACAAATGGCTTGGTCATTGTCTTCGGTCTATCCCCTCTGGGGTACCTGGTGCTGGCCGGTGTCTGCAGACAGGCTACTGGGCTAGATGGACCTTTGGAATGACCCAGTACGGCCATTCTTATGTTCTTATGTTCTAAGCTCAGGGCTCAGGGTTGGGGTCTCACTGGACCAACTTGATTTTCATGCAGACCTGCTCCTGGGTTCACATGTGGCCTTTGGTGGCCAGGCTGGCAGCTATCCTGCCCTAGACGGCCACATTCCTGTGCCTAGTGGGGAGGTCGTGGGCTTTGGAGGACTCCTCCCAAACCTGGATGAGGTCCACGATCTCCGCACTAGACCAGGCGGGTGCCTGCCTCTTGCACCCCGGGCAGGCTCCTGTGAGCCACCAGCCTGGTCCTGGGAAGAGGTGGAGGGTTGGGTGGCAGCGGGTGGCTGGCTCATGCCGTGCCAGGTGCAGGGTCTGCTGGCTGGGTGCTGGCAGGCTTGCAACTGCCACGAGCACTGTAGCCAGAATGTGACCCTTTAAGGGCTCCAGGGCCAGGAGGGGGGCAGAAGAGTTTCCCTGGTTTGGCCCAGAGTGGCCACCAGGGCAACCTGGGAAGGGCTAGCCTCCCACTAGATCGAATTCAGTGGCTACACAGCCCTTAATTTGAACTAGTTAATTCGAACTAGTTGTTAGTCCTCATAGAATGAGGTTTACCTAGTTCGAATTAAGCGCTCCGCTAGTTCGATTTAAATTTGAACTAGCGGTTTGTATGTGTAGCGCCTATCAAAGTTAATTCAAACTAATGACTGTTAGTGTTAACTTTGTATTTTAGACATACCCTGGGCTAGCTGCTGGACCAACAAGTAGTGTCTTTATTTTTAGATTCATGTGAAGACAACCTGTATTAAATAGTCCTGCTGCAATTCTAGTGAAGAAAAGGCAATTGTAGTTTTAACATGTTAGCTGCTCCAGGTAAACCATAACTGACCATTTTGAGCAGCTAACACAGGTTAAAATTACAACTGCCTTTGTCTTTGCTAAGATAGTAACATTGGTTAAGAATGCACCTTCTTAGCACCTGCTTTTGCGGAAAAACTTGCCAGTCTAGACACAGCCGCAGTTTAATGAACACAGATTAAGTGGCTTAGCCTAAGTCATGGACTTGGAAGTGAGGACTCTGGAAACCTAGTCTAATGCCTTAACCACAAGATTACACTTTCTGATCTTTGTTAAGCAGATCAGCTCACCTGCCAGTTTATATTTATTAGTACTTTCTTGGGAGTTTGCCTTCTTTCAAAGTGAATATAATTGTTGGTTACGAATGAGAAGCCTGGAAGGTACATTCTTTAATAACATATGAGCAAGATTTTGGTGCTCAGATCCTTGTTCTCTTCTTAGCTTCTTTTTTTCTCTCTCAAGTTTGATGAAAGAGGCAGCCAACCCACCAGGACTGCTACAGCAGCATGTTTTCCAAGTGGCTAAATTGGGATGTAGTGTCACTCAAGTTAATAGAATCATAGAATACTAGGACAGTATATCAAGTACAGATACTGTCTACCCAGCAGTGGAGATGGAGAATCAATCACAGAATCATAGAATACTAGGACTGGAAGGGACCTCAAGAGGTCATCAAGTCCAGTCCCCTGCCCTCATGGCAGGACCAAATACTGTCTAGACCATCCCTGATAGACATTTATCTAACCTACTCTTAAATATCTCCACAGATGGAGATTCCTCAACTTCCCTGGGTGATTTATTCCAGTGTTTAACCACCGTGACAGTTAGGAACTTTTTCCTAATGTCCAACCTAAACCTCCCTTGCTGCAGTTTAAGCCCATTGCTTCTTGTTCTATCCTCAGAGGCCAAGATGAACAAGTTTTCTCCCTCCTCCTTATGACACCCTTTTGGATACCTGAAAACGGCTGTCATGTCCCCCTTCAATCTTCTCTTTTCTAAACTAAACAAACCCAATTCCTTCAGCTGTCCTTCATAGGTCATGTTCTCTAGACCTTTAATCATTCTCGTTGCTCTTCTCTGGACCCTCTCCAATTTCTCCACATCTTTCTTGAAATGCGATGCTGTGACAGAGCGCCTGCCCTGAACTGGCCCTTTAACAGCAAAGCTCAGACCCAGAGAAGGGTCTGGAAGCAAAGACTCAGCTGGGGCCGTTAGGGCTAATGAGAGCCCAGCTGGGGGCTATATAAAGAAGAACAGTTTGCTTCAGAGGGGGGAGAGCAGTGAAGAGCTGGCAGCTGAGGAAGCAGGAGGCTCCTAGGAGGGAGAACAGTATTGGGGTGGCCAGGAAGGGCTAGCAGAGTGCCTGCTAAGGTGCTCCCTGGCTGTAGGCCTGGGGCAAGGCCCAGGGCTTGGAGGGTGGTAGCAATGCAGCCCAGGTAAGCGGGGCAGCAGAGATACACCCAGTGCTGGTGATGAGCAGCCTCTACAGACTGCAGCTTGCCTTGAGATGGGCTAGATGAAGACAGTCGGTGGGTAACTGAGGCACGGTGGGGTGTACGCACCCTAACAGGTGCCCAGAACTGGACACAATACTCCAACTGAGGCCTAACCAGCGCAGAGTAGAGCGGAAGAATGACTTCTCGTGTCTTGCTCACAACACACCTGTTAATGCATCCCAGAATCATGTTTGCTTTTTTTGCAACAGCATCACACTGCTGACTCATATTTAGCTTGTGGTCCACTATAACCCCTAGATCCCTTCAGCAGTTCTCCTTTCTAGACAGTCGCTTCCCATTCTGCGAGTGAAACTTATTGTTCCTTCCTAAATGGAGTACTTTGTATTTGTCTTTATTAAACTTTATTCTGTTCATCCTCAGACCATTTCTCCAATTTGTCCAGATCTTTTTGAATCATGACCCTATCCTCCAAAGCAGTTGCAACCCCTCCCCGTTTGGTATCATCTGCAAACTTAATAAGCGTACATTCTATGCCAATATCTAAATCATTGATGACGATATTGAACAGAGCCGGTCCCAAAACAGACCCCTGCGGAATCCCACTTGTTATTCCTTTCTAGCAAGATTGAGAACCATTCTCTCTGGTTCTAACTACTCTCTGGCTGCGTCTAGACTGGCAAGTTTTTCTGCAAAAGCAGGTGCTTTTGCGCAAAAACTTGCCAGCTGTCTACACTGACCGCTTGATTTTGCACAAAAGCACTGACATTCTACTGTCCAAAATCAGTGCTTCTTGCGCAAATACTTTGACGTTCCTGTTCGGGCAGAAGCCCTTTTCTGGAAATGTTTTTGCGCAAGAGGGCCAGTGCAGACAGCTAAAAACTGTTTTGCGCAAAAAAGCCCCGATGGCGAAAATGGCGATTGGGGCTTTCTTGCGCAAAACCTCATCTAGATTGGCATGGATGTTTTTCCGCAAAAAGTGCTTTTGCGGAAAAGCGTTCGTGCCAATCTAGACGCTCTTTTCCGCAAATGCTTTTAACGTAAAAACTTTTCCATTAAAAGCATTTGCGGAAAATCATGCCAATCTAGACGTAGCCCATGAGTACGGTTATCTAGCCAGTTATACACCCACCTTATAGTAGCCCAATCTAAGTTGTATTTACCTAGTTTATTGATAAGAATATCATGCGAGACCGTATCAAACGCCTTACTAAAATCTAGGTATACCACATCCACCACTTCTCCCTTATCCACAAGACTCATTATCCTATCAAATAAAGCTATCAGATTGGTTTGACATGATTTGTTCTTTACAAATCCATGCTGGCTGTTCCCTATCACCTTGCCACCTTCCAAGTGTTTACAGATTATTTCCTTAATTACTTGCTACATTATCTTCCCTGGCACAGAAGTTAAACTAACTGGTCTGTAGTTTCCTGGGCTGTTCTTATTTCCCTTTTTATAGATGGGCACTATATCATTCCACTAGGTGTAACTGTTAACTCGAACTAAGGACTTAATTTGAGTTAATGTTTGACTGCCACGAGTAGCTGTGGGCAGTTAGTTCGGACTAAGGGGATTTAAAAATGGCACCCGACCAGGAAGTTGCAAATAAAGCCTGGGATATTTAAATCCCAGGCTTCATTTGCAACTTCAAATGCCTACATTAGCCTCCCTAGTTTGAACTAAGGGGCTAGTGTAGACATACCCTAAGTTTGCAGATGATACCAAGCTGGGAGGGATTGCAACTGCTTTGAAGGATAGGTTCATAATTCAAAATGATCAGGACAAATTGGAGAAATGGTCTGAGGTAAACAGGATGAAGTTTAATAAAGATGAAAACTTGTTCATCTTGGCCTCTCAGGATAGAATAAGAAGCAATGGGCTTAAACTGCAGCAAGGGAGGTTTAGGTTGGACATTAGGAAAAAGTTCCTAACTGTCAGGGTAGTCAAACACTGAAATAAATTGCCCAGGGAAGTTGAGGAATCTCCATCTGTGGAGATATTTAAGAGTAGGTTAGATAAATGTCTATCAGGGATGGTCTAGACAGTATTTGGTCCTGTCATGAGGGCAGGGGACTGGACTCAATGACCTCTCGAGGTCCCTTCCAGTCCTAGTATTCTATGATTCTGTGATTGATTCTCCATCTCCACTGCTGGGCAGACAGTATCTGTACTTGATATACTGCCATAAGTGTGAGCATAGTGGCAGTAACACACTTCTTTGGGTATGTCTACACTACAGCACTATTTTGAATTAACTTATTTTGAATTAGTTAATTCATAAAAAGCTAAATCAAAATAACGCATCTAGACACAAAAACTAATTTGAAATAGCATTTTGCTATTTAGAAATAGCACGTCCACACTGATTGGATGCTGGATCGCATTTAAGGGCAGCTGAAACCAGTTCCAGCAGCGCATCAGGTCAGTAGTTGCTTTGTGTGGCTTCTGTCTGAGGCTATCTGAGGCTCATGTTTAAAGGGACCACCCAGGACAGCCGGTTCTCAGCTTTCCTGCTTGCTTGCCAACCTCGCCAAGGGACAGCAAAGCGTTTTCCTATCCGCCTGCTTCGGTCACTCTCGTTTGGGACACTGCAACACTGGGCACTCTGGTGCTCATGTTGAACGACTTGCTACAAGCCTGGTAGCAAATGCTGGAGGCTGCCTGGCACCTTGTGCTGCAGGGAAGCCCCCTGGCCCTCCCCCTGCCTCCCTGGGGACCCTGGAGGAGCAGCACCCAGAAGCCAGCGTGCCCCGCTGCATCTGGTGTCTGGACACCAGCAGTGATGGGTGGGACCACATCGTCCTGGAGTGCTGGGGAGACAGACAGTGGACCCAGAACTTCAGGATGAAGAAGGACACCTTCCTGGAGCTCTGCGAGTGGCTCGCCCCTGCTCTGTGGCAACGGAACACATGCATGAGGCCCTCCATTCCCCTCCACAAGCCCTCTGGAAGCTCTCCATGCCTGAAAGCTACCGATCCATGGGGAACCAGTTCGGCGTGGGGAGATCCACCATCGGAGCAGTGCTCATGCAGGTACAGCACTCACCAGCCCCTGGGACAGGAAGGGGGGCGCTGCAAGGAGGACATGGCCTACCCCAGGGAAAACGGGGGGGGAGGTGGTGAAAGTGCACTCCCTGGGAGGGTTCAGTCTCTCCTAGATGCGCTACAGACCGCCCACGGTGGCCAGGACTGCAGCAGGAGTTGATCCTCAGAGTGGGGTGCAGGGCAGTGGCGGGGAACGAACACTCCCAGCCTCCCAGGCACCCCCGTGATCCTCAGTTTTATGTGTCTCTCTGCAGGTGGTGAAGGCCATCAACAGGGTGCTGCTCCGCAGAGTCGTCTGCCTCACCAACCTGGACCCAGTCATCCAGGGGTTCGGTGCCCTGGGCTTTCCCAGCTATGGGGGGCAATCGATGGGATGCACATCCCCATCCTTGCCCCAGACCACCAGGCCTCCTTCTACATCAACAAGAAGGGTACTTCTCCGTGATCCTGCAGGCCGTGTCTGACCACCGGGGCCAGTTCACGGACATCAGTGTGGGCTGGTCCGGCAAGGCACATGACGCGCAGGTGTACTGCAACTCCTCCATGTGCCAGAGGCTGCACTCCGGGACTTTCTTCCCTGACCACCACATCGGGGTCGGGGATGTGGACATGCCAGTGTGCCTGCTGGGGGATGCAGCCTACCCCCTACAGCCCTGACTCATGAAGCCCTACACGGGACTCCTCAGCCCCTCCCGGCAGGCCTTCAATGCCAGGCTCAGCAGGGCCCGCATCGTGGTCGAGGGGGCCTTTGGCTAACTGAAATCACAGTTTAGATGCCTCCTCACCCGCCTCGACTTCTCTCAGCACAATATTCCGCACATGGTGGCAGTGTGCTGTGTGCTCCACAATTTATGCGAGAAGAAGGGGGAGGCTTTCCTGCCAGCCTGGATGGCAGAGGCTGGCCACCTGGCTGGCCAGTACGCACAGCCCCACATGGCTGACAGCCAGGAGGCCCTTTCGGGGGGCTGTCCGCATCCGGGAAGCCCTGCGGGAGAGCTTCCAGGTGGAAGAAGACTGAAGTCCCCCTGGCATGCCCCACTGGGGCCTTGTGCCTTATATTCCACCCCTACCTCCTTCCTCTTTCCCCTCCCTAACTCCCCTTCCTGATCTACAATAAAAACACCTGTGTTGCCACAAAAAAAGTCTCTTTATTTAACATAACTGGGGTGAGGGGAGGAGGGGAATGAGGGTGGGAGAGGGGAGGGGGGAAACCTGGGAAGAGGGATCTGGAAGGGGGAGGGGAAGCTCAGGGTTGGGGGTCTTGCCAGCCCTCCCATCTCACAGCGCTGCATGTGCGGGGGCCTTGGTGTTCCTAGGGGGGAGTGGGTGTGGAGGGTGGGGTAGGAGGGACAGGAGGTGCAGAAGAAGCAGGAGGGTGAGAAGGGGTGTGAGGAGGAGTGATAACTGGGGCGGCCACAGGCACTGGAGCAGCAGGAGGCAGCAATCAGTCCGCCAGGGCCTGCAGGTGCTCGCAGAGGGCACGGCCCTGCTCCCGGAGCTCCCTCAAGCTCTCCTGCCACAGATGCAGGTCCTCTTGCACCCACTGCTCCTGGCTGTGGACCTGCCATCCCTGTAAGCGCAGCTGCTGCCTTTGGAATTCCTCCAGGTTGCAGGTGCGCCTGCTGGCCTGGGTGCGGGTGGATGGTCCAGGCAGGGTGGTATGTCCTGCACTCGCACATGCTGCGGCTGCGGTGAAACATGAGAAGTGGTCAGTTCTCCCTGGGGATGCAATGAGGGAAACCCAGCCCCCCTCTGCAAGGCGAGGACGGCAGGTCTCCTCACCTGCTATCCCTGGGAGTGTGAGCTGGCCCAGGACTGCACCCCAGCCCCTGTGCTGCCTATAGTGTGGTGTGTATGTGGGGGGCAGGGGAGGGAAGATGTGCCCTGCCTCTGTGTATAGGGGGCGTCTGGAGGAAAGGCAGTGTGCAGTGTCTCTCCCCGGGGTCTGGAGCCTTCACGCGTAGACGCGTGTGGGGAACAGGCCAGGGTTCCTGCATGGCACCCAGCTGGGGCCACAGGTCCTGGATGGCACGGCAGAGGCACAGGTTGCCTCCTGCTCCATGGTTGGCAAGGCCCACACGCACGGTCCCTGGGCTCCCTTTCCCCCCCCCCCCCACCCCGCATAAGGGGACCGTGATGGTACTCACATGTAAAGGCCTCTCCGGTTTGGCTCTCCGGTTCGGCTCAGGGGTCCTGGGTACAGAGCATGCTCCCTGCAGGCTCCTGGCTGCCGTCGTCCTCCTCTTCCTTCTCTTCCCCTGTGTCAGGGGCAGGGCCCTCTTCTCTGGGTTTAATGATGACCAGGGGGGCACGGACCATCTGACCTCCAGGATTCGGTCCAGGGCCTCTAACTGTGGGCAGGCCTCAGGGTCAGCCCCTGGTTGGGAGGCCCTGGCATAGGTCTGCCACAGCTCTTTGATCTTGCTCCGCACCTGCTCCTGGCTGCGCATGTGGCCTCTGGTGGCCAGGCTGGCAGCCATGCGGCTGTAGACGGCTGCATTCCTGCGCCTAGTGCAGAAATCGTGGACATTGGAGGCCTCCCCCCAAACCTCAATGAGGTCCACGATCTCCGCACTAGACAAGGAAGGTGCTCGCCTTTTGCGGCCCCTGGCAGTCTCCTGGGAGCCGCCAGCCTGATCCTGCGGAGTGGTGGAGGGCTGGGTGGCAGCGGGTTGCTGGCTCATGCTGTCCCAGGTGCACGGACTGCTGGCTGTGTGCTGGCAGGCTGACAACTGGCAGAGGCACTGTGGCCAGAGTCTGCCCCTTTAAGGGCTCCAGGGCTGGGTGGGAAGCAGATAAGTTTTCCTGGTTGTGCCCAGAGTGGCCATCAGGGCTCCCTGGGAAGGGCTGGAGGTCCCCTAATTCAAAATAAGTGTCTACACAGCACTTATTTCAAATTAGCTATTTCGAATTTGGTAGTATTCCTCGTAAAATGAGGTTTACCAAATTCAAAATAAGGGCTCCACTGTTTCAAATTTATTTCGAAATAGCGGTTTGTATGTGTAGATGCTATTAAAGTTAATTCAAAATAACAGCTGTTATTTTGAATTAACTTTGTAGTGTAGACATACCCTTAGAGATGGGGACACTCATAGAGAGGATTAGTGATCAGAAAATGAGACACTTACAAAAGCAGGAGTATCATGAGGAAAGAAGATAGAGTTTTTAAAACATTTTTCTAAAGAGACCACAGGAATTATTCAGTGTCCGGGCCGCTGACTTTGAGGCTTTGGGCAGGTCAACCTCTGCCAAAAGGGGGAATGATATATATCTGTCCTATAGGTCATCATGGAGTAATCAACTAATCATTTTAAAGCAGCATATAAGCAAAGTCCGACCAGCACAGTTCAGCCTACAGTTTGGGGCATGCTCTTTGCAGTCCCAGGGCCTGATTCTCTGTGATGCTGCAGTTTACATTGTCATGTGTACTAATTCAAAGTGGCTGTGAAATGCAACCAAATGTAAATGGTAGCATTTTAGATGCACTGCACAGTTTCTTTGCACAGTGTAAATGACTACTTGAGGTGCAGGGCCCTTGTTCCATTAATGAAGCACCTCCATAAGAACTCAAAAATTCTGCCTTTCCTCTATGCAATCCTTACCCATCCTCTTCCTTATGTCCCACCTGTCAGAATGTCATTGTTCTGTGAACAGTGACCCCATCACCAAAAGAGCTGATAAAAGCATGCATGCTGAGTAGTCTCTTCACAGGATCCAAATGCTCATCTTGTTCCCCTTGTGTACCTGCTTCTCTGAAAGTTCCACAAGCTCAGACTAGGGTCAATTGTGTGGCTATGGACTTAATCTGTAACAATCTTTTCAAATAGAATCCTAAATCCACATGCCCCACACTCTAATGCAGGAGAGGGGTAGAAATCTGGACCTGAACTAGGGTCCAAATTTTACAGTTCTGGCCTCTCTGTTGTTGTTGTTGTTGTTGTTTATTGTATGATAATGGTGGATGTTTTTGTTGTTTTTTCACTAAATTTTTCATATAAGCAGGAATGTCATTTGAGTTCTAACGGGCAGGAGGGCAACTCTTTTGAACTGAAGTTTTAAGTTGGATGGGTAATTTGTTGAGCTGGACAAGGAGAGTAAGTAATTATCAAGTAAATCAGAATGTTACACTTCTAATATAATAAGGTCTTGTCTTCCATAATAATTAGGTTCCTTCTTTAAGATAACCCAGTTTGTTTTATCCTGATGGTTTATTTAACCTGGGATTTAATTATTGTTGTTATCTTTCAATTATTCCACATATGCAACCTTTGATGTGAACTGCTATTATTCCCTTGCAGTTATATAGGAGCTATTATTCATCATAATACAGGCCAATTTCATCTTTACCTGATTACCTTAATACAAGCACTTGAGTGCAGTCTTGTAATAATTCAATTATTTATTCACTGAATTAGAATTAGGTAATGTGAAATGGAATTGTATTTAAATACATCAGCTGTGCCTCAATGGTAAAGTGGTAGTTTGGTTACAATTATATTTTACATGTCCAAGGCTAGAGTGAAATTATTGTCTAGATGGTGTATCAAATGAAAGAGAGCGCTTGGCTTCTAGTGTTAAGAATTCTGGAGAGATCACTTTTATAGCACCACTGATGGCTTATACACGTGACACCTGTAGAAGTCCAAAAGGGAACTCCATCCTCCCCACAGTTGCAGCTGGAAGTCTCAGCATATGAGAGTCATTAGTGGAAGAGAGGAATTATGGAGAAACTTTTTTCTCCTAACTCTCTTATTGCTAGAGCAGCTAAACACTATCACTCATCACTGCTTCTGAATCTGAGAGGGAGGAGGGGGTTTAATGGGCTCCTGGAAACTGTTGAGCTAGTTGTTTTCATGCTTTAAAGTTTATATTGAACCTTCATTAAATTTTCAAGTAAGTGAATATTTTAGTTTACTTAGTTGGGTTCAGGTTGCAGCACAGACTGCCCCTCAGTTCAGCTTTAATCTTCACACTTGTGAAAAACATTTACTGTTTAGGCCCAATTAAATCTGTTCCTCCTGAGTCTATTTCTTAAAGTCAACAGGTTAAAAATAACAAAAAAAGCTACTTAATTATTTTAAATAAGGCTAAGTCAATGTGACTGAATAAGTATTTCAAAATATCTAACATCTAATAGACAAAGATCTTGGTTTAAAAGAACCTTTGAAAGTAGACTGAGGTAAAAATTGCATCTTTCTGGACCTAGAAAAAAACCTCTATTACTGGATACCAGACTCCATTGGCAAATAAACTCCTGTTATCTTCAAGATTACTAAAGACTAAATGAGAAAACAGAGCAAAGTGTGAGGCCCCAATCCTGCAATTAGATCCACAAGGATGGAGACTCTCTGATGGTCAGGAATTAAGCTTTGCCAGCCCACAAAAGTTTTTGAGAGAGACTTACTGAGCACATTTATTTTCCATCTTTCATCAAAATGCTGTTCTGATGGAGATCTTCACGTAAACTGTACCCACATAGCTGTGTGTGTGTGAGACAGAGAGATGCACGTAAGTGTCTGTGAATGTCATTTTACAAATAGAGGGCTATAAAGGAGTCCAATATATTATTAACATTACAAACACATTTCACAGGTAGTTTATTTTGTTGAGGTTTTTGTCAAACTGTCAGAGATTGTGGTAGGCAGCTTACAAACCTGTAGCAAAAGATTTCTCCCCCAAAGTTTACAGTCTAAAGCTCCAGTCCTGCAGCTTATATCTATCCATTCACATGCTACACCAATCTGGAGTCCTACTTGGGCTTTGTACTAATGAAGCAGATACATTTGCAGAATCAGAGCCTAAGGATGTTGAAAACCAGCCAGACCTCTTACCGTAGAAGCAATCTAATAGCGTATGCAACATTTCTTCTTCTTTTTTCTTTTTTCTTTTTTGTTTTGTTTTGGTTTGGGTTATTACAACCCAGGTCTGTCCCCACATGTGCACATACTCAATTCTGGGTATGGCTAGACTACAAGACTCCATCAACAGAGCCATGTAGATGAGTTTACTAGACATAGGGAAATTAAGTGGCGATTTAAATAATCGGAACTTCATTTACATCAAAATGGCTGCCACACTGTGCCGATCAGCTTTTTGGTGGCACAGCAGGGCAGTCTGGATGCACCACGGTCAACAAGGGAAGTCTTTGTCGACCACTCCGGTAAACCTCATTTCACAAGGCATAACGGCAATGAGTAGTCCTGTGGCATCTATAGTCCTGTGGTCCTATACTAGGACCTTAGTCTGAAATAAACTCCCCCATACCCATGCCTTGGAAAGGGTTCAGAAAAGCACAACTAAAATGATTAGGGGTTTGGAACGGGTCCCATATGAGGAGAGGTTAAAGTGACTGGGACTTTTCAGTTTAGAAAAGAGGAGACTGAGGGGGGATATGATAGAGGTATATAAAATCATGAGTGGTGTGGAGAGGGCTGATAAAGAAAAATTATTTATTAGTTCCCTAAATAGAAGAACTAGAGGACACCAAATGAAATTAATGGTGAGCAGGTTTAAAACTAATAAAAGAAAGTTCTTCTTCTATTTAGGTCCATAAAAGGCTATTAGCCAGGGGATAAAATGGTGTCCTTGGCCTCTGTCTGTCAGAGGCTGGAGAGGGATGGCAGGAGACAAATCGCTTGATCATTGTCTTCAGTCCACCCTCTCTGGGGCACCTGGTGCTGGCCACTGTCGGCAGACAGGCTACTGGGCTAGATGGACCTTTGGTCTGACCCAGTACGGCCGTTCTTATGTTCTTATGTTATACCCTGCACCAAATTCAAATTTGTGAGTGGTGGGAATAACGGGCTGCAGGAATTTGAACTTTGTACTCCTGCTTTTCATCAGGAATAATGCTAATTCCAAACTTCTCAGTCTGAAATGATGTTAGTGTAGATGCTCCAGTGCCACTAATTTGAACTAATTGGCCCCTGGAAGCCTCCTGCAGCTGTCAGCTTTGATCGCTCTGGCCACACCTGGTGTCTCCACTGCTCTCCTTCTCCTTCAGAGCACCAAAAGTCCTGGGAACAGGAGAAGTGCCTGTTCTGCACAGCCAGCTTCACAAGCTCTTTGTGAGCAAAGCAGCACTGTGAGACATGAGCACCCCCAATACTCCTTCATATCCTCTGACAGGTGACAGCTCTGACTTCTGCTGCTCCCACAGCCTCCGCTGCCTAGGGACGCAGAATAACTCTGGCCTGGACTGGTACGAAGATCCTAGACCTCATTGAAATGTGGAGGCCAACCTCCGGGAACGCTGCACCAAGAAGAGGAACACCGACCTCTACGGTAGGATCACCACCAGCGTGGCAGAGAAAGGATATACCAGGAATTTGGATCAGTTCAGGCTAAAAATCAAAGTGCTACACCAGGCCTACCAGAAGGTCAGGGAGCAGGGTGAATGCTCTGGGGTGGCATTTCACACTTGCCACTAATATGACCAGCTGGATGTCATCCTGTGAGGGGGGCCGGTCACCTCCCCTGCCGTGATTGTTGAGTCTGGCTAAGACACGCCTGGCATCAGCCTGCAGGAGAGCAGAGTGGCGGAGGAGGAGGACAATGACATTGAGAAGGAAGAGGAGGCCAGTGAAGTGACAATGTCTGGGAGCCAGGAGCTGCTCCTCATCTTGGAGCCAGTCCCACCGCAGGCTTCAGGTGACACCTCAATGAGGTGAAGGCGACAAGGAGTCCTGTGGCACCTTACAGACTAACAGATGTAGTTGAAATTTCCAGGGGCAGGTATAAATATGCAGGCCAGAATAAGGCTAGAGATAATGAGGTTAATTCAGTCAGGGTACGTCTACACTACAGCGCTAGTTCGAACTAACTTAGTTCGAATTAGTTAATTCGAACTAAGCTAGTTCGAACTAACGCATCTAGAACTAAAAACTAGTTCGAACTAGCGTTTTGCTAGTTCGAACTAGTAAGTCCACATTGAGTGGACTCTGAACAGGGCTTAAGGATGGCCGGAAGCAGTGCCGGCAGGGCATAAAAGGAGGACTTAGAGCATGGAGATACTGTCTCAGGCTAGCCGAGGGCTGCGCTTAAAGGGTCCCGACCCCCACCCCGGACACACAGTTCTAAGGGGTGCCCCGCTTGCAAAGAAGTTCTGGCTTGGAGTGCCCTGAGTGCCCACACTGGGCACATCACACCACTCAGCCATCAGCCCGGCTGCACTTGCCGCAGGCTGCCATCTGGGGAGAGGGAGTAATTGGGGGGCTGCAGGAGAGCTTCCACCCCCAGAAGCCCGCAGAGCCAGCCCAGTCCTCCCCATCGGGGGCTCGTACCCCATTCCTCCCTCACCTCCTTCCACTTGCCCTTCCCTAGCCCCCCTTCTTCTTGATGTACAAAATAAAGATAACGTTTCTTCCAACATTGACTCTGTCTTTATTGAAAAAAACTGGGGGAGACTGGGAAAAGGAGGTGGGAGAGGGGAAGAGAAAGGCTGGGAGAGGGGAGGGCAACTAACATGATCAGGGGTTGGGAACAGGTCCCAGATGAAGAGAGGCTACAGAGACTGGGACTGTTCAGCTTAGAAAAGAGGAGACGGAGGGGGGACAGGATAGAGGTCTGTAAAAGCAGGGGTTGGGTGGAGAGGGTGCATTCAGAAAAGTTCTTCATGAGTTCCCATAAAGAAGGACTAGAGGACACCAAAGGAAAGGAATGGGTAGCAGGCTTGAAACTAGTAAGAGAAAGTTGTTCTTGACAAAGCAAATAGTTAACCTGTGGAACTCCTTGCTGCAGGAGGCTGTGAAGGCTAGAACTAGAACAGAGTTTAAAGGGAAGTGAGATCAAGTCATGGACGTTGGGTCCATGGAGTCCTATTAGCCAGGGGGTAGGAGTGGTGTCCCTGCCCAAAGTTTGTGGAAGGCTGGAGAGGGATGGCACGAGACAAATGGCTTGGTCATTGTCTTCGGTCCATCCCCTCCAGGGTCCCTAGGGTTGGCCGCTGTGGGCAGACAGGCTACTGGGCTAGATGGACCTTTGGTCTGACCCAGGACGGCCATTGTAAGCTCAGGGCTCAGTGTCGGGGGTCTCAGTGGACCCCCTTGATTTTCATGCACACCTGGTCCTGGGTGGCCAGGCTGGCAGCTCTCCTGCCCTAGACGGCCACTTTCCTGTGCCTAGTGCGGAGATCGTGGACGAGGTCCACGATGTCCGCACTAGCCCAGGAAGGTGCCCGCCTCTTGCGGTCCAGGGCAAGCTCCCGGGAGCCGCCAGCCTGGTCCCGGCAAGAGGGGGTGGGCTGGGGGGCATCGGGTGGGTGGCTCTGTGCCGTGCCAGGTGCAGGGTCTGCTAGCTGGGTGCTGGCAGGCTTGCACCTGGCACGGGCACCGTAGCCAGCCCGTGCCCCTTTAAGGGGTCCGGGGCCGGGAGGGGGGCATAGAGTTTCCCTGGTGTTGGCCAGAGTGGCCACCAGGGAAACCTGGGGAGGGCTAGCCTCCCACTAGTTCGAACTAAAGGGCTACACAGCCCTTAGTTCGAACTAGCTAGTTCGAACTAGGCGTTAGTCCTCGTAAAATGAGGTTTACCTAGTTCGAACTAAGCGCTCCGCTAGTTCGATTTAAATTCGAACTAGCGGAGCGCTAGTGTAGCGCATAGGAAAGTTAGTTCGAACTAACGTCCGTTAGTTCGAACTAACTTTCTAGTGTAGACATACCCTCAGGGAGGGTGAGGCCCATTTCTAGCAGTTATTGTTGAGGTGTGAACACCAAGAAAGGAGCCAAGCATTAAGATATAACCACATCTGCTCCAACCCCTCAGACAGAGACCAACACCTACAAGATCTTCACCAAACATTCTTGAAACTACAATACCCGCACGAGGAAGTGAGGAAACAGATTAACAGAGCCAGACATGTACCCAGAAGTCTCCTACTACAAGACAACCCCAAGAAAGAAACCAACAGAACACCACTGGCCATCGCCTACAGTCTTCAGCTAAAACCTTTCCATTGCATCATCAGTGATCTACAACCCATCCTGGACAATGATCCCTCACTTTCACAGGCCTTGGGAGGCAGGCCAGTCGTCGCCCACAGACAACCCGCCAACTTGAAGCAAATTCTCACCAGCAACTATATACTGTACCATAGTAACTCTAACTCAGGAACCAATCCATGCTAGACAGGGATCTTTCGGAAAATAAAGCCTTTTCTGAAAGGTCCCTTATTCCTGATTTTAAGAGGAATAAGGGACCTTTCGGGAAAGGCTTTATTTTCCAAAAGATCCCTGTCTAGACTGGCGCTTTTTGCCGGCAAAGCCCCGAGCCGGAAAAAAGCGGCAGCCATGTTCATGCAAATGCAGCAGGGAAAATGTAAATCCCCGCTGCATTTGCAATTCTGACTTGTCTAATCTGCATCCCTTTTCCGGAAAAGGGGTGCAGTGTAGACACGGCCATGGTGTCAAATTTGCAGACGAACTATAGCTCAGCAGTTTCTCAACCCCCTTCTCTTTCCCCTCCAGTGGGCAAGGATAGAAGTTCTCTCTCTGGAGAGCACTACAAGTGCTGGACCTGGCGTGTGCAAGACACAGTAGGAAGCTGAGCTTCTCCATCCCCCTCTCCTGACCACAGGCTCCTGACCTGGCTGGCACCTTTCCATGCCTGCTTGTCCCCAGGCCATGTGTGTTGTGGGGACATCTGTGCATCTGTTGGAAAGTGCCCACTTTCTAGGCAACATATTGCCTTGCTCAAAATACATTGCCATTGTCTAAACAGAGACCTTCAGTGTCAGGGTGAGGCTTCATACAAAGTGTCTCCTGAGATGACTGCCCTTGTAACTTTTCTTCACAGTTGGGACAGTTGCAAGCTGGGCATGTCCCCCACTTCCCACTACATTTATGTGCCTGAGTGGGATCCGCAAGTGGAAAAGAACCCCAGATAGCACCATACCTGCATGATGAGGGCCCTGACGTTCAACTTCCCCACACCTAACTGGTTCCCAGTGGATCAGAAACTTTCCAGCGTGGCGAGCTTCCAGATTACAATGGCGACCTGCTTCTCCAGGGATGGCAGGTCTCATCTGGGTGTCCCATCGTATGAGGGCATGGGCCAGCCAGGCACACAGCTCCAGAAAGGTCTCCTCCCTCATTCAAAAATTCTGGAGCCACTGCTGGTCATCCCACTGCTCCATCATGAGCTGGTCCCACCAGTCAGAACTGGTGTCCAGCTGCCAGAAGTGGCTGTGCACAGTGGGGTGCAGCTGGAAGAGCTGCACTCCCAGACAGAGGTTGAGGGTCTCCTTAAGCAGATAAGGATAGCATTCCTGCAGGGCCAGGAGGGCAAAACTGCAGCATGACAGTCAGGGGCCAATGTGTGCCCAGAGGTAGCTCTGACTCCATAACTGGGAGTGCCGTGGTGTCCAAGGGTATGGCTACACTAGCTCCCTAGTTCGAACTAGGGTGGCTAATGTAGGCATTCGAACTTGCAAATGAAGCCCAGGATTTAAATATCCCGGGCTTCATTTGCATGTTCCTGGGTGGGCGCCATTTTTAAATCCTCTTAGTTCGAACTGACTGCCCGCAGCTACACGCGGCAGTCAGAAATTAATTCCTCCTGCAATGAGGTGTAACAGTTAATCTGAACTAATCCTTAGTTTGGATTAATTTTTGACTGCCGTGTGTAGCCGCGGGCAGTCAGTTCAAACTAAGGGGATTTAAAATTGGTGCCCACCCAGGAACATACAAATGAAGCCCATGATATTTAAATCCTGGGCTTCATTTGCAACTTCGAATGCCTACGTTAGCCACCCTAGTTCGAACTAGGGGGCTAGTGTGGACATACCCCAACAGGGCAACCAAAGTATGCAGGGAATATGCTTTGCTTTTCCTCAGAGAGGTAGGCAAGCAGAAGAACCTGAGAAATGGCTGTATGGGGGGGAGGGGGCCTTTAAGTACACGTCTCAGATACCCTCAGGCAGCAGCTCCAGGAAATAACTGCTGACCTGATGCACTGCCTGAACTGGTTTTGGGTGGCTTTAAAAGTGACTTAGCGTCCAATCAGTGTGGATGCTCTATTTCTAAATATCTACGTGCCATTTTGATGCACTTTTTGTGTGTAGACATGCTATTTCGAAATGAGCTATTCCAGAAAATAAATTCTTATTTCAAAATTAGCGTGCTGTGTAGATGTACCCTCAGTAGAATTATTTATAGGCTCAAACAGCAGCTGGTGTGCAAGCACTAGGTAGATCAGGGAGCAAACGAAGCAACGGAAATAATAACCTCAGTCCCCAATGGTATTTAGCTTCAGGTTGCATCATTTGCAGCACTTGTGTGTGTGGAATTGAGGTGTAATATAAACATGGTAAATCTTCAAGCTTGGACAAACCTGAATGAAGGAAGTACATTAAATCATAGTCTATACAGCTTTTCTTGCCTGGCTGAATTCAGCGAAGCCAGGATTTCACCCCTCTTTTCAGGGATTGTGCAGTACTGCAGCTGGTCCACTTGCCACTCAGGCTAAATCTAGACTGCAGGCTTCTTTCGGAAGAAGCTGTTCTGGAAGAGCTCTTCCAAAAAAACCTTCTTCTGAAAGGCTGCGTCTAGACTGGCATGATTTTGCAGAAATACTTTTAACAGAAAAGTTTTTCTGCTAAAAGTATTTCCGCAAAAGAGCGTCTAGATTGGCATGGATGCTTTTGCGTAAAAAGTGCTTTTGCGCAAAAGCATCCGTGGCCAATCTAGACGCAATTTTGCGCAAGGAAGCCCCAATTGCCATTTTAGCCATCGGGGCTTTTTTGCGCAAAACAGTTCTTCCCGGGCAAGTATTCTTGCTCAAGAGGGCTTATCCCTGAGCGGAAGTGTCAAAGTATTTGCATAAGAAGCACTGATTTTGTACATTACAAAGTCAGTGTTCTTGCGCAAATTCAAGCGGCCAGTGTAGACAGCTGGCAAGTTTTTGCGCAAAAGCAGATGCTTTTCCACAAAATCTTGCCAATCTAGACACACCCAAAGAGAGTGTCCACACTGCAAAAGTGCATCGAAAAAGCGTAGCATCCATACTGAATGGATGCTAGCTCACATTTCAGCTGTGATTATTATGGACGGAATGGCCACCAGGGCACCTGTGCTTTTTCCTTTTTACTCTTCTTTTGAAAGAACTCCCTCTTCCCTGTCCACACATGCCTTTTTCTGAAAGAGCTTTTTTAGAAAAGGGCTTCTTTCTTGTAGAATGAGGATTACCAGTGCTGGAAAATCCCTTCTGTTCTTTTGGTTTTCTTTCAGAAGAACGCGATTGCAGTGTGGACATAATTGAAGTTTTTTTGGAAAAACAGCCGTTTTCCCAAAAAAACCTCTGTAATGTAAACATACCCTCATTGAAACAAAGACTTCCTCCAAAAGCACTTTTTTAGTCTCACTTCTAAGGAGGATTCACTCCCCTTCAGGTGCTGCCTATTTCATCTCTGCTCCACTGCTTTCCTCCTCTACCCCAGTCTGAAATGTGCACAAGTGGTTGTGGCTGTGGTTCTTTTCTGATCAATGAGAGTGTTGTAACCCTTTCCTCCACCACATACTGGTTGTAGTCTCTATACCCCCTCATAATCTGAAGAGATGATTGTGATATGAGAAATTAAGACCCATTTCTCTAAGGTGTATTTCCTGGTGATATGGCTCTACCATTGTTATCTGCTCAGGGTTATAAGATTGAACAAAATTCTAATACATACCTTAATTTTTAAAAAAAAGCAGTGACCACTTGATAGTCTTTAGAAGCAGCAAGGAGAGCAAAAATGTATTACGCGGAACTCCTAGAATTAGAATTGTATAGAGAGAAAGTTCCAATAACATAAAACATACATTGGGTCAAATCCTTATCTGATGTAAATTGTCATAGCTCCATTGAAACCAGTGAGGGTTTATCAGTTACAGAGAAATGATGAACCACTCCCTAGTGTAAATTCCAAGAAAATTAATTATAAACAGTAAAAAATCATAATGATTCAGGCATGGTTTCTGTCCATAATCCCTTTTGGTGTCAATATAATAAAATAATCTCAATGGTTTATTGCCTATTAATTCCTATTGTGCACCTCCTCCATATCCAACACACATATTAAAGATAACTTACATAGTTCATAAAAGCCTCAGAAAAATCTCCAAGATTATGTAGGGGATATGAATTCAAAATTCTTGCTCTATAACCTTTATTTGACTTTGAAATTTGTATACCATTTCAGACAGCTTTTTAGTTTAATTCAATCTGTTTCCACTGAAGTCAAACAATACTGGAAATATGATTACTGTGATTATATTATAAACATGTGACTGTCATGATCAAGTGAAGGGCTCCAAAATGCATCTGATAAAATTGTAACTTTGACCTTTGTTTTAGCTTAAACCAGACACAGTTGAAATATCTCTAAAAATTAGCTTTGTTGCTACAGAAATAAGACCTTTCAATCTCTTCTCCCATGAGTACTGATTTAGTCAATGGGACTGCTCATAGCAGTGAGAGTTTGCAGGATGACACCAATCATGTGATGTTGATTTGGAATGTAAATGGATAAATCTTAGGCTACTGTAACTCTATCGACCATACTGGATTTAAATGGCAACAGAGAATTTAGCCCAAAGCTCTCAAATAAATATTCAGAGAAAGATTCCCAGCTAGTGTAAATTTTCTTCTTTCCATTTACTTTATTTGGTCCACTGAAGTCAGTGGAGCTATAACAATGCAGCTGGCTAGGTACCCTGCTGAATACATTGAAGGAAGAAATGAGAAATGTTATCATTTTAATTGATTTATTCTATAATATGCTCTTCCAAATTTCACAGAATCTGGATATTGCTCCATTTTATGTATTTAATTATACATGGGTCTAATGCTATTCATCATTTCAGCATATCATCTAATTATAGATTTGTAAATTGTATAACCCCCCTCATTAGGTTTTGTTTGCTCCTAGGTCTTACTATTAATACAAACCCATGAATTTTTGCATATAAAAATGTCTATATAAATTGTGAGATCAATCATCAAATTAAATGTGTGACTGCACACATCATTCCAATGTTTATTTTCCTTTCTGGCACACTTGTAGCTCTTTGGGTTTGAAGAATGTAACTCAATTGCAATGAGCTCCAGTGATAAGATGGGAATCACATAAGATGTCTTTGTGTTGTTTTGAAATGTACCATTACAAGGCATTTTAATAAACTTTGTTTTTATTTTCCTTGATTAATAACACATTTGCTTGTGAATTTTCTGGGATGTTTGATTCGGGGTCTTTCCTTTCTTTTCCTTAGAACTCTTTGGTGGCAGCAGCCTCCGGGAGGCCTTCTGGGACTATCCCATGGCGATCTGACCTGTTTCTGGCTTTGTCCAAGTAATTTTAGTCCCACTAACACTTTTGACCCCTGGTGTCACTGATAAGCTCCAGAGCACAGAGTTTTGAAAGATTTACAGAAAAATAAATGTTTAAAGCCATGTGATTGGAATGTATTTATTTTATTTATAAGAAAACACTTTCATTTTGCTATCTCTCCTGTACACAATGTGGATTCAGAAAGAAAATGTACTCCAAGCATATTTGATTAATACCAGTATTAAAAAATATATGTTTTAATATTTTTGTCAAGTGTCAGAGGGGTAGCCATGTTAGTCTGGATCTGCTACCTATCTTCTAGCTGGATAGCTCTCCTATATGTGGATACATTTTTTGCCATTTCCCAGTTTACATGATTTAGCTAGTAATGTAATTTGAAAGGGAGTTTTAAGGCATTTACTGCTTAAGCATTGGATGGCTAGTGATTGCTATTAATATGGTTCCACTACAATCTGCTGTGATTTTTGATTGGCATTTTCCTTTCGTAGAACCATTTGGCAATTGCAACACTTAATAGTTTCATAGTCTCATTTTTAAAAGCTGAAACTTTCTTTTTATCTCCAAACTGGTTTTATGCAGCAGAAAACTAAATTACTTTGAACTCATCCTGTGATGTCATAATAGCTGGAAGCACAGAACTGATATAAATTATATTGTGAAAATACTGACATTTAAAGCTGCGTACAAGTATGTACTAAAATACAGTAATGCATAGTTTGTTTAGGAATAGTATGTAACACACTTTTATTAATAGCAGATTTCTTGGTTCTAACACCTTAGGTATGTAAAATTAGCATACTGTTTTTCTATTCTATATACATACATTCTTTTTTATGGGGAGGGGGAGGTGTCCAAAATATAAATATGAAAGGCAGCAGCAAATGTTGCCATTTGTAAAGCTATAGTGTTTGTTATTAAAGGTGTAGACTATGTTCACCCTTTCCAGGCAAGCTAGTACTAAGGAGCTGTGAGGTGACACGAAATATACATATTTGCTGGCAACATGCCTATATTAAACATACTGCTCACAGTGCCATCCTGATGGCACTGCAGGGAAGGACAGTTTGACTATGTGGTGTGAAAACATGCCATCATATCTGCATTTCATAACATAATGTGGTTAAGTAAATGGTGAGATTGTTTTAAATAATTAGATGATGGTCCCTTGCAGGAGACCAATTCTGTGGACAGCTAAGAAAAACAGGACATTCAATGGAATTAGGACCCTAATCTTAATCCTCTCCCAAGAGAAGCAGCAGCCTACAGGAAGCACTTTGCACAATGCTTTGCTTTGGGTCCCCTGGAGATGTCCTGCTGAGAAGCCTGGTTTTAATGCTGCATTCCTTAGCACAAATAAAGCACAGCTCTATGCCATTGCTTGTGTGAGGCCTTAAAAAGAAAGTATTATTTTACCACACAATATAGACATGATGAGACAGAGCAGGGCCAACTGTTTTCCTTTACAAAGGTTTAAAAGAATATTGGAAGTAAACAGTAGACTAGGTTGAACTGGGCTTTTGCATTTCAATGAAATAACAAACATCTCTGTTTGCAGATTAACATGACTGTAAAAAGACTCTTTCCAGATTTATTTCCAGTCTCTCAAACAAAATATCCAGTTCTTTAGCCTATACTCATGTGAGTAATTCTGACTCCACCAAGTAATGCTATTGCCTAATCATGTGAATCAGAATTATTCTTGTAAACCATAGTTATAATGTAGAGCCTGTGGTACCTGTGAAACATGTGGAGATATTTTGAAAACACCTGAATAAACCTCTCTTTTTACAATCCAGATCAATGGAAGACTGCAATTGAATTAATGGGCAGATCCCAGGCTATTGCTCTTGGAGCTAACTAAAACAAACAAGAAAATAACAAAGTAAATTCACATGTAACTCAAAGAGACACTGATGGAATTGATTTACCCCTGCGTCCCATGAGGTAGCTGTGCCCAAGCATAAATTCATCTCAGGAGGACAGGTGATAGCACTACCACAAACCTTCACAATGGGAAGGCATTTTTAAATTCTGACCAAGACTCCTTATGAAGGCTGCTGGTTCAGGGTCCCTGGGAGATAAAATGAATCAGTACATCTCCTGATCCAGTCCACACCTTGGATAACCCTGCCCTCTTTGCAGGCTGTACAAACCAGTTCTAAGCTTTTCTGCAGAGCAAGGAGTGTGGGTTACAGCTATGGGCAATTCTGGGCCCCAGGTCAGAATAGTCAATGTTAAGTCATGTCCTTGATTATCAGCTCAATCCTGCAAGGCATGAGGTGCCCCTTATTAAGTGGTGGACACTTTCACCAGTGGGAGTTCATCACCTCATGGTGGTCTCCAGGAACTTCTGAGTTCTAATCCCATCAAATACTCAAGCTATGAGAGTCAGCATGGAAAGTACTAGGGTGGGAGATCTCAAAACAACACCTGCAATAGGAGGAGAAGGTTGTTAGTGATACACAGGATGGCTTTCTTTCTGAGAGTGTGTTGCACCAATGCCAGATCATAGTGTCCAAACTTTTTGCCAGACCTAGATGCATAATTACAATTTTTAGGAGCTTAGCCCTTCCCTCTGATTTGAAAATTTTGACTATTGTTAGGGGCCATCAAATTGCTGGAATGCTGGGGTTTGAATTGAATATAAAATACATGTACTAATAACTCGTGGCCATTCAAGATGTCCCAGCATTTTTCATAGGAGCATAGGTGTGAAGCCTAGTGTCTTAGTCACAGTCTATTGTTTGTATTGTGGTAGTGCCTAGGAGTCAAGTCACAGACAAGAACACCATTGGGCTAGGTGCTGCACAGACATGGAACAGAAAGCTTGTCCCTGTCCCAAGCAGCTTATATTATATGGTTATGTCTCCACTTGGGGCAAATGTACTCTCAGGAGCTTCCATTGACCGAGCAAGCTAAAATCATGCAGTATGGGCAGCAGCGAGTGGTGACATGGGCTCACCTTGCCAAGTGCACACCCATGTACAGGTTTGTACTCAGCACAGCTAGCCTGAGCTGCTGCGTGCTGCTGTCCACATGATCCTGGCTAGACTACTGATTTTTAACTCACTGGCTTGAGAAGAGTGAGCACAAGTACATCTATGTAGCTGGAATTCATACCCCTAACCTCATCTTGCAGACCATGCCCACATATAAGCAAGAGACAGTGGGGAAGAGAGAGACACACACAGAAACTCAGAGGCAATATGGGTGAGAATGATAGGCAGTGGTCTCAGAACATCAGCAGCCTAACCACTGTCATATTTTGTAACCAGCACCACAAAAAAGAGTTTTTAAGGAGGAAATGTTACCTTTGGAACTGAATAATATTGTCAAATGGAATTCCTTGGGCAGTTGCAATTACTTTAGATGCAGTATTTTGGGGTACTTCTTGTCTTTCTTGATCATGTAGTATTTTTATGTCAGTATCGAACATTCCATGACTTTAATCTGTCTATCTTTATTCAGTGCAGGACCAAGGACAGACCGATGGCTATATGCCACCTCTTGATACCATACCTCCACCTCTAAATCCTTGTTCTATCAGCTGAGGCCTGTCGGAGCAAAGTATCTCTCCAGTCACACCCGTTTCTCTGTCACATTGTCTTTTTCTTTACCCACATCACTAATACTAGTCAAAATGTTTAATGAACTTTGTTTTTGCCAAAAAGTGGAGTTTTGTTTTATTTTAATTTCATTTCAAAATAATGGGAAATAATCCCAGTCTCCTTTTTTTCACCCTACCTCTTTGCCCCCACTCCACCATTATAAAAAAGGGAGAAAGGGCCCTTAAGATAAAAAACACTCACTTTTAAAAATTGTTTTCACACTTTTGCATGGGAGGGATAATGTTTGAGAGAAGGGAGAATAGCAGGATGGAAGGAGGAAGAAGAAATGTTTGGCAGTTGAGAATGAGGGAATATTTGAGCACAGCGACGTGTTTAGAGCAGGATTGCTGATGGAGGTGGAGGTTGGGAGGGAATTCATACTGCCCCAGAGGGGAGCATTCTCAACTGAGGGTCTGTGTGTTTGGCCTACTAACTTTGCTGGGGAGAGGAACAGAAGGCCTTTGTCTTCTGTAAGGACAGACAAATGCATGGGGAGAGTGTGATTCCAGACAAATGAATGGGTTTTAGACAGCAAGGAGGTAGGTCTGACTAAAAAACAGACAAACTGGTAGAGAAGCAATTGGGGAGGGGAAGAGAGAGGCAGAACCACCCAGAATGGAGGAGTTTGCGTTTTCATTATTAATCTGGATCTCTCGAAAACACTGTGCACGTTCTTCAGTCTAGAATATGCATTATATGTATGTCCAAAGTTCCCAGTCATTTCTTTCTAGTATTGGCTGCTTCAGGAATACAGAGCTGAACTTCTGGTAAAAACAAGTGTCCAGCCGTCAATGCTCCCAGTATTGTAAGATCTTGTAGGCTCATTGAAGACCTAATCAAAAGCCTGTGGAAGTCAAAGTTAAAAAATGAATGAAAAGGGACAGATAGAGACTTACCTAGAGGCACCTGAATACTGCAGTGATGGATGCATTAAAATACAGCAGACAGGGGCTTAGAGAGAAAGGCAGACTTGAGCTGATCAAGAGCAGAGAGGTAATAAGGGGAGAGAGACACTAAAGGAAAGGAAGAAAAATCAACAGGAGAACTAGAACAATGAACTAAACCAACAGCCAAGTTAGAAAATAAAAATGTGAAGAGAGTTTTTTTGAGTGACAGAAGCTTCCCCTCTCTTTCTTTCTTTCTTTCTTTCTGATTATTCTGTCAGATTAGAAGAGCTGTGAGATTACATGTGAGTTGGATTCAAAACCTTTTGCCAATTATTTTAAAGCAAAGGAAATTGCTTGTAAACTGTCTGTAAAGAAATCCACCAATGTAGGACATCTGTGAAGCTGTTGGGAATACATTAGAAGAAAACCAGTTTTCTAGTTCCATCAACTGAACTAGAATCCAGTGCTTTCAATTTATCTCTGGAAAACACAGCACGTGTTCTTCAGACTAGAACGTGCATTCTATGTACGTTCAAAGTTCCCAGTCTATTCTTTATAATATTGGCTGCATCAGGAATACAGAGCTGAACTTCTGATAAAAATATGTGTCCATCCATCAATGCTCCCAGTATTGTGAGATCTTGTGGGTTCACTGAAGGCCTAATCAAAAGCCTATTGAAGTCAAAGTTAGAAAATGAATAAAAAAGCCATTAGGGCCTAGTCATGTGAGGGGTTGGGCATTCTCAACTCTTACTGGTGGCAGATCAGACCTAATTATTTACACTCATAATTCATCAGTTATTTAAAATTACTGATGTGTGTAAGTGGATATCAATAAAATTCCCCTGCCTCTGCTCAGAACCAATGTTTGTATTGAGGGACTGTTCCAAAGGTACAAATTATATTAAGCTAGTGAATTATGGAAGGAATTTAGTAGGCGGCACTCAAACTTCGAAGGACATGAAGAGTGTAAGTGCTAACTTTGAAATGTTTAAAGTAATGAATCCTCTGTCTGTTATACTGAAGGGCTCTTATTGCATTCATGCATTATTAAGGTGTAAGACATTTGTTGAAAAAAATCAAGAATGTTTTGAAAGCACTAAGTAGATTAGAGCAAAGAAACTGGTGGTAGAGGAGTTTCGTTTGGTTATAAAGAAAGCTGTAGGGACTTCAAACTTTTACTCTATTGTGTGTGGTTGTGTTTAATTTTTAACTACCTCCAGACTCTGTGAATATCACTGTGTGTTAAGAACACAGGGATTCAATGTCAATGTTAATACTAACATTAACTATACGTTTTGTATGTATTATAGATAAATATGTGGAAAAATACCTGTGCTTCATTATGACTAGGATCTCTATTACTACAATCTTATGCTTGATTTAAAAAACCCAGAATATTTTTAGTGATAAATGGTTTTAATCATTTGCCACAGTATTTGACTTTATACATTCAAAGCTTTCTGATGTATTGATTCGTACAATAGATTGTAAGTATTGCATTCATATCTTTGAGGATGCATACTGAATTGTTCAAAAAGTTTATCTGACAGGAGACCTTTCTCTCCTTCAGACTAATTAGGTGATGATAATTGGGTCTCTCTAGGAAACACCAAAGTAGGGAGAGCAGCTGGATCCAGTGTGCAAAGAAACCCAAAACCAATTACTGGTTTAAAATTTTATAAAGCTACACAAATATTCTCTCAGCCTGATGAGCATAACAGAGAAACTCCAGTTTTGCCTTAGTTAGAGACTTTTTAAATGTAGAGAGAGATGATAAAATTGTTGTTTGCAACATGAGGAGACAGTTCCTATACGTCTGCTTCTTGGAAACCTGAATCTCTGTTTGCTTTTGTCATAGTCTGCCATTTTTCAAAAGAAAAATCGAAGCGGGGGATTTTCGAAAACACCTAAGTAACTTAGGAGCAGGATTTCCATTGCCTTTTTGTGGAACTTGTGTTCCGTGTGACTTATCTCCTATTACAACCTCTAAAGTGAAATACTTTTTCCTTGGATTTTTGGAGACCTTGTGACCTTAGTTCCCTGGGTGACCTTTTAACTGAAGGTGAAATTCTAATCATATTTAAGTCAATGGCAAAACTCCCATCAACTTTGGGGGAGCCAGGATTTCACCCCAGGACTCCACAAGTGATTTGGAATGTGGGACCCTACAAATGTTGCTGTTAGCAAGAAGTCAAGCAGCCATGTTTTTCATGTGCAGGTAAATATGGTTGTTAAAATAACATCAAATGAGCGACAGACAGTCCAACTGTAGAGTCTCGATAGTTTGACTTTCAACAGGGTTTGTTCAGGAATGGTAAGAATCAGCTTTATTTCCTCATTTGATTTATTTTAGTGTTTGCGTGTCTCCTTTGCTATGCTCAGTCTGTTCTCTTTATCAAGAATCCCCAGAATCTTTTCAATGGATCTGTTAGTTGAATGACTCTACTACATACATGAGTTCCTGACTCTGAAAAGCAGTCCCCAAATGATACGTTGTGAATGAGATTGTCAGAAGCCCTCAGCACTGGCCCAGTTCTGCTCCCACTGGAGTCAATGGGAGTTGAGCTATCACTTAGCTTTTGGAAATCTCATTTTATAAAACAGATTTTAAATGGGTGAAAATGTAACCTTGTACTTAGAATGTAAACTCTTTAGGGCAGGACCTGTCCTTTGGTTCTTTTTTTGTACAGCACCTCGCACAGTGGGAGTCTTGATCCATAACTGGGACTCCTATTCACTTCAATACATAATACTTAGCTTACAACCATTCATGCAAACAGCAGGTTTATGAAAACATATGATAACAGCAGGTTTAGGATGAAGTGTTTGGTTTTGGTAGAGATGATTGTTCTATTTTCTACATTTTGATTGTCATATAAAATGCTTCCCTGACATGTGATCAGCAGCAATGATATCATTTGCGTCTATGTCTCCATTGCAGGCAAGTTGTGTGATTACAACACACAGAGACATATGTGAGCTAGCTGTGACACTGCAGTGGCACGGGCTTCTGTGCCAACTGCACAAGCCCACCAGGGATCCTGGTTTATATCTAGCCTATACTGAAGTCCATGTTGCTGCAGAGTTGCTGCTCTTGATACACAGGTGAGGTAAGTTGATGCTAGCTTAGGTCTACACATGTTTCAATCACAAGCCCTGATTGCAACATAGCCTCTGTTATGGTGATTGAATGGCTACTTGATTAACTTAAAAGAATTTAAGCTGGCAGAAGTGATATTGTTGCATTTTACAGAGGATATGATTTCAGATTGCTCTAGTATGACTTTCTTTAAAATGTCAGTGAGAGCTTTTTGCAGAGTTTTAGGGACCTCCTATGCAACATGGCCTGTCTGCTTGTGACAGACCAGGCCGGGTCTGGGCACAGATGAGGGTGTCTGCTCAGGACGAATCGCTCAAACTTGGGGCTCCTTACAGCCCCAGATTGGAGACCTTCCCAAATAGGCCACAAATCAATCACACCGAGCTCTTCAGCTGCCGATCTGGCCAGCCAGAAGCCTCTCAAGCAAAACCCCTCTGACATTCCAGCTCTTCCTGTGCCCCAATCAGCCCTGGGCCTGCACACAGGTGAAGGGTTTTAGAACTCAATCTCACCTACCCCAAGTGGGTTCTTCCGGTCCCAAGAAATCAGCCTCAGGTCCCAGTCAATTTATCCTCTGGATCTTACCCACAAGATCACACTGAGCCAATCCTTCAGAATCTGAAATCTAAAGGTTTATTACTAAAAGAAAGAAAAGCATGAGAGTAAGGTTATTAAAGAAAATATATTACATGCATCGAATCACCCAGTTCTCAATACATGCTCTTAGCAGA
Organism: Pelodiscus sinensis; assembly: GCF_049634645.1. Lineage (NCBI taxonomy): Eukaryota > Metazoa > Chordata > Testudines > Trionychidae > Pelodiscus > Pelodiscus sinensis. The sequence continues at coordinate 10,886,211 of NC_134720.1, read as the reverse complement.
GATGTTATAAACTGCTATCTTAAAAGTCTCTGATGTACATCCTATGTCAGGACGAGTCCACGGTTCTTCCTGGCTTGTTGTTCCCTGAAAGGCTGCATCTCAGATCAGGAGCTGAACTCAAGACAAGATGGAGATTGCCACATGGCACTTATATACCTCTCCTAGCCTCTTCCTGGCCAGAGCAGGTCACATGGTTCGGGGATCTATCCTTGTTTCACATGCTTGTAGCCATTATGCCCTGGCTAGGTTGCAGGTAGCCAGACACATTCCTTCAGGTGTGTCTCTGGCATTTAAAGATCTATTGTCCATGGAGCCTCACTAATTAGCCTAGCCATTGAACGAACATTCCTGGCACATTGCTCTGCCTCAGACAGAGAATTTTCCAGCATCAACCCAGAGTACATATTTATAACTCCACATAGAGGGTATGTCTACACTACGCTCCTAGTTCGAACTAGCGGGGTAATGTAGGCATACCGCACTTGCAAATGAAGCCCGGGATTTGAATTTCCCGGGCTTCATTTGCATAAGCGGGGAGCCACCATTTTTAAAACCCCGCTGGTTCGAACCCCGTGCAGCGCGGCTACATGGGGCTCGAACTAGGTAGTTCGGACTAGGCTTCCTATTCCGAATTACCGGTACACCTCGTTCCACAAGTCCATGAATAGCATATACAGAATCAGTAGAACATAAGCTTTCATGTGAGACCTCACATGGCCCCCTTTGTACCAACTTTTGGGGGCAACCTCCTCCCTCCCCCATTTTAAAGCAAAGCCCTTTAAAATTCAATAATGTGACACTGCAGGTTTCTGATTCTTATTGAATTGATGAGAGCATTTCACTTGGGTTTTGAAAATGTCCAGCCCAAAGAAGTGGGAAACCAGAGAGAGTTTTCTCCACATCTTAGAAAGTTTTTCTTACATGCACCAAATTGAATTCTGCTGTAACATTGTTTCATCTTGTGTTGACTTTAGAACAAAGATTTTGTATTGTAATACTGTCTTCAAAATACATAGTGTTCATTTATGTTGTATGTACATACATGTGTGTGTGCATGAGCGCACACACACTATCACTTTCCTATTGAGTGGGAAACAGGATTGCCAGACTAAAGGCATATCTACATTATGACAGCTGCAGTGCTGACGCTATGCTGCTTGTAGTGCCATAGTGTAGATGCTTCCTACATCAACCAACTGAATCTTCCCTTTGATGTAAATAACCCACCTCCTTGAATAGTGGTGGTAGTTAGGTCAATGGAAAAATTTATCTATCAACCTAGATGTTTCTACAACTGGCTATGTTAGCTTAACAGCATGCACGAGTGTGAATTTTTCACTTCCCTGAAGAATGCAGCTAGAGTGATTGAAATGTAAGTGTGGACCAGAGCTGTGTCTGAGCAAAGTGCTGGTGGATAGTGAATGTCATAATAAAATCAGTAATGTCCAATGACAAGATAGCACGTTAACTGAGTAACTTAAGGCACATCTATACTTCCAGCTACACTGGCACTATTGCAATCAATGCAGCAGGGCCAGTATAGTTGGTCTGGTGAAGTCCCATCCAGTGGGTGGCAGCACACTCGCCCATTGACTTCTGTACTCCAGCTCCCCAAGAAGCATAAGGCAAGTCGATGGGAGAGCATCTTCTATTGACACAGAGCGGTGGCTTACATTGGCCTAAGTTATGTAACTTAGGTCAACTTACAGCTTTAGTTAGACCAGCATCTATTGATCATTTCTAAATATGTCAAAAAAGGTATTTTTTTGAATAATTCTCCACTAAGCCAATAAATACTGAAGTTAGAATAGTAAAAATACAAATGTTTCTTCTGCACACACATATAGCTCCCTACTGATTCCACTGACATACTGATAGTTCATTGGCTGTTGAGGGCTTTTGGAGATTTGTGCATACACATTCCAGTGGGATCCTCTGGAAAGTAAGTACTTTTAAAATGCTGACTCTATGAGTATGTCTAGACTACACGGCTCTGTCGACAGAGCCACGTAGATGAGTTTACTAGACATAGCAAAGTGAAGTGGTGATTTAAATAATCGCCGCTTCATTTACATCAAAATGGCCACCGCACTGTGCCGATCAGCTGATTGTCGGCACAGCATAGTAGTCTAGATGGGGATCAGCCGACCCCAGGACCCTTTGTCAAAAGATCCTTTATGCCTCGTGAAACACCCTAATTGTGAATGCTGAACACATGTAGGTCTGGACCTAAGCTCTTGAAAATTTTCCCCAAATATTCAGACTTTAGCATACTCCTTTCATGCAGTTTCCATACCTTAGAAAGCAGCAAATCCTGTGATCTTCATTAATCTTTATGTCCATTAAAGGTATTTTCCATCTTGGCTTCTCTATTTCTTCTACTTCTTTAATAAAATGTGATCACTGCAGCTTTTTACACCATCCAGTTTAGTGGAACTTACACTGTGAGTCTGGTATGGTTTTGTTTTCAATGCTGATAATTGCAAAAAATGAATCTTGGAAAACATAATCCCAACTATACCTATAAAATTATAGGAGTCTAAATTAGCTGTTTCCACTCAAAAGAGAGATCTTGGAGTCTTTGTGGATAGTTCTCTGAAAACATCCAACTCAATGTGCAACAGCAGTTAAAAAAGCTAGCAGAATGTTGGGAACTATTAGGAAATGGATAGGTATCATATTGTCTCTATATAAATCCATAATACATCCACTTCTTGACTACTGCATGCAGATCTGGTTACCCATCTCAAAAAGATATACTCGAATTGGAAAAGGTTCAGAAAAGGGCAACAAAAATGATTAAAGGTGTAGAACAGATTCCATATGATCAGAGATTAATAAGAGTGAAACTTCTCAGCTTGGAAAAAAAGATGACTAAGGGTGGGATATAATAGAGGTCTCTAAAATCATAACTGGTGTGGAGAACATGGGGTATGTCTACACTACCCCGCTAGTTCGAACTAGCGGGGGTAATGTAATCATCCGCAGTTGCAAATGAAGCCCTGGATTTGAATTTCCCGGGCTTCATTTGCATGAAGCCGGCCGGCGCCATTTTTAAATGCTGGCTAGTTCGGACCCCGTGCCGCGCGGCTATACGCGTCACAGACTAGCTAGTTCAGATTAGGCTTCTAATCCAAACTAGCTGTACACCTCGTTACTATATATTTGAGAGAATGTGTGTCTGTCTGACTGACTGTGAATCTGTTTGCTCAAGCACTCCTCATAAACGGTAAGAGCTACAATCACCAAATTTGATATGCAGTTTCCTCTTTTCATAACTTAAAACAAGGTAAGAGTTTGGTTGTGCAAGGAAGTAGGGAATTAAGCTCCTCCTCCACCCTCCAATTTTTATGGGAATGCATAAAAGAACTCCTCCTAAACAGTAAGTGTATGTCTACACTGCATTCCTCTTTCAAGAGAGGAATGGAAATGCAGATGAACGAAATTGCAAATGAAGTACAGATTTGAATTTCCCGTGCTTCATTTGCATAATCACATCCAGGAGCTTTTTCGAAATACTCTATTTCGAACAAAGAAATGCTGTCTAGATGTGGTTATTTCTAAAGAAAACCCTTCTTTCAAAATGCAAATGAAGCGTGGGAAATTCAAATCTGTACTTCATTTGCAATTTCGTTCATCTGCATTTCCATTCCTCTCTCGAAAGAAGAATGCAGTGTAGACATACCCTAAGAGATAAGACCACCAAATTTGGCATACAGCTTCTTCTTATCACAACTTCTGGCAAGGTAAGGGTTTGGTTGTTTGCGGGAGCGGAGCTGCAAAATCCCATTTGTACTGGGATGCATAAACAGAACTCCTCCCAACCAAATTAGATCTACAGCTTCCTCTTATCATAACTTACAGGAAGGTAAGGTTTGGTTGGAGGGTGGGGGCTGCAGTTCCCTCCCAATTTGTACAAGAATGCATAAAACCATACAGAAAAGAGACAGAATCAACAGACAGATGAAAGGGGCTGGCTAGGGGCTCTTTAGAGAGGGTGAGAAGTTGAACAAAGCCCCCAGATTGCTGGCTATTCCCCTTTGCCAGGGAGCAAAAGGAAAGTGCACAGTTTGCTTTATTCCTCACTCTGGCTGGGGAGCACAGAGAACAGACAAACCTGGACCTACCCCAGCCAGGGGAACATGCACCCCTCCCCCGGCTTTGCCTACTGGAGCTGCAGCAGCTATGGAGAGGCGCTTCTCACCTGGCCGCAAGCTGCTGTGTTCAGAGAGGACTGGGGTAGTCCTCTGTCCCTGGGACAACCTACAAACTGAATCCCTCCGGCCCAGCCCCACCCCAGACCTTTAAATGAAGAAAAACAAAAATTAATTTAAGGAGCCAAGCAGCACTGGGTCCTTAAACTCCGTGTGCTCTGTGTGAGAGCATGTGCGTGTCCCAAGCATTTAATGGGAAAAGTACAATCACTTTTTTTGGTTTCTTTTTTGGGTTGCTTTGTTTTTTTTTGAATAAACAATTTGGCAGTGGGAAAGGCCCTACTGTGTTCTTTCTTTGAAGTATGAAATATCTGTCCTGGGTTCCTTACATGACGAAAAAGAGATTTTTTCTTTAATGCCCTTAATGCCATGCAACACTTAAGGTGCATTGTATTTTCCTAATCCAAACATTTAGCTCATGCATTGTTTACACCAAGCAATACTCATATGAGGCTTGAATATTTGAAAAAGAAACCAAAGCACCTTCTAATAAGGGATTGTCTTCTTGTTAGACATACTGATTTTTCAAAAGCGGTCTGCTTTCTGTAATGCATTATAATTATATGACAGAAGACCAGTGGAGAATATGGCATACAGCTTCCCATAGGTTTCCTTTCTGAGATAAGAAAGATAAACATTCTGCTTTGCACCTTAAAAAAAAAACAAAAATCCCTCTGCAGTTTCCTGAGAGGCATTTGAAAGTTGGATGATGTTTGGAGCTATGTCTTTTCATTTCCAGACAATGATCTGTGTCATGTGGGGAAATGGGGTGTACAAAGTAAGGAAGCCCCCTGGACTGAAGTGTACGTCCTAGGCTTCCTGAGAATGTGGCTTCTCCCTGGGCATGCACACTGTTTTATCTGTGCAGATCACTGAGAGAGAGAAAGGCTGTTTATTTTTGCAGGGCTCTCTGCTCTAGGGAAAACAGGGGATGCTTTTAATGGGGTCTCTGCTCTCTCTCCATGGGCCTGCTCCTACTCCACTGAAGTCAGTGACAAAACTTCAATGGGAGAAGGATCAGATCCTTAGCCACTTACGGTATGCATAACTTGACTCTGGATGACCTGGCTGTGGGAAATATGTTCCCTAGATTAGCTTCCCTGGTGTCAAAAGAGACGCACTAGTTACCGAATATAGCAAAATAGCAGTACTTCACTCTGGTTTATTCCACCCAGTGACAAACTTTCTGAATTGCTGAATTGCTCTCCTCCTCATTCCCTGCTCCCTCTCCCCCATTTCTTTCAGGCTGGGAAGAGTGTATTCCAGTCCTTCAAAGCTTGCCTTAGGTAAGAGAGTTAAATATTTACTGAAGAATAACTCCACTAATAGAAGCTGTAAAAGCTGCAAAGAAAGATGTAACATTCCTAATAGTAGAAGCTAATAAAATAAATCAAACAAGCAGGGGAGAGTTTCAAGTGTTGCTCTGTTTACATGCATTGGTTCGCTCTCTCATTTATAATTATTATTTCTTACTAAGGATTTGTAATGCACTGATATCTGCTGTGTGTTTTACTAATGCAGCAATTAAAATGCCCAAATAGACTTTGCTGGCTATACTCTACTGAAATTTGGAGATGAGGGAGGAAGAATAGAGGCTGTATGTAACCAGCATATAGTGGATTATTATTTAGATAAAGCAAGTAAGAAACAGACACCATGCACCGAGGATCTTACAATCCAATGAAGGTTATTCCACTGGAAGAAATTAACATTTTATCATTAGAATTCCAGTGACCCATAAATAGGCTGACCTCAGAAATATGACCAGAGCTTCTGTTGGTTGATTTATGCTATTACAATGAATCCAAATCTATTTTTGTACAATGTTTTTACTTGTGTTCCCACTAATCAAGGAAGCAGCCATGTGAGTTTACAATTTGCCTAAAATAACACACATGATCCTGATAAACAGCTTTCCTGCCGATTAGCAGAAACTCAGAGATCAAAATTCACCAGAAATGAAGCAGTGTAACTGAATAACTTGACTAACTGTGCAGTAAGTACTGTATCGTTTTCAGTGCTTACTGCACAAGCTTGAGCGGGACTGTAATTTAGTAATAATCTAGTACTGGATACTATAGCAGGGGCTTCCACTGAACCAAAGATATCTTTATTTTAAAACTATGACACCACCAGAACAAATTGAACTCCATACTGTATTGATTTATTCCTCTCCACTGGGTTTCACCAGCTGGAGGTACCCAGTAGCAGAATGAACCAATACCATGGCTTTTCTCCCTGCAATAAATTAATCTTGTAGAAAGGGCCGTGCACTATTTAAACCCTATATCTGCTGTCAATGTTCTGCACAGGACTGAATTTCACCCTATGTCAAAAATACTAAACAAAAGACAGAAGAGTGGAATTGGTGGGGGGGGGGTTGTTTTTGTTTTTTAAATCAAAGCATATTTTGGCTCAAATATAACATGTTTTTGACCTAAAGCAATTATTTTTTAAGTACATTTTCCTTTTGGTCAAGATTTTCCAGATTCTTAATTAAACACTGTTATTTGTTTGTTTAACACCAGAAAATATACTGGCTCTACTGAAGTCTATTCTATGGCAAACACATTCAGAATTTCAAATCTTACCTTTGTTTCTCTAGTAAAGGTATAAATATCTGGTGGAAAAGTTTCCATCTGTAGACATAAAGCTTAACAAATTCAGTTATGTTGGTAAACAAATTCCAGATCTAGTGAGGAGTGAGTGTCTGCCAATTAGCCCACCAATCTATACATTTGTCTTTACAACAGTTACATCAGAGTAGCATGAAACCTGGCATACAAGTGATTACCTGTATATTTACTTAAGCACTAAAGAGGGCAGCTTCTGATTTCTTTCCTTCAAAACTGGGTGTTAAGTCTTGGATTGTAAATATACCATTTACTAAACTGTATATTTTCTGTTATGGGTTGATTCTTCCTGTGTTCATTCCGAGACAAATGAGTGGTTGTTACAGGAAAGTGCTCTAGTCGGGTGATCCTCCATGCCCATACCTTGTGATCACATAACCTTTGGCAGATTATGAAAATTCTGGGTCAGGTACCTTGGCAAAAGAAAACAAAGTCAAAACAGGAAAGCAGTTTTAAATTGTAGAGGGCAGAAACTGTAGAGAAATACTAGTCCTCTTGAAGCCAAAGAGCATTTTCTCGCTGACCTCAGTGGAACCAAACTTTGATTCTACATAATTCTGTAACACTTGGTGAAAGGGACCAATTTCTGCACTGACTTAGGCATGCTACAAAAGCTGTGGAATTATGGGGCCAGACTGAAGTGCCACCCTAAGTATAATATCCATTTCACAGAGGAATAAAGTGAGGTACAGAGGGCCCAGTTCTTCAAGGTGCTCAGACCAAGATCCTCAAGGATATTTAGGTGTCTAACTCTGGGTCTGGGTGCCTTTGATTCTGGGCACTCAGCACATAACAGGATCACATTTTCAATTGGATGTCTGAAGCTAGGTGTGTAAGTCTATATTTGGATACCTAATACACACATTGCTGTCTTTAAGAACCCAAATTTTAAAATGTAGCTCTGAATGACTTGTGGTGTCTCAGCTAATTAACTAATATTGGTAAAATGCTTTGAGGCCCCAGGATGAGAGGTGTTATGTAACTGAAAAATATGAGTATTAATGCATGTAACATTAGCTTGTAGGGACTTAATAAGAATTCACCAAAGCAATGTTAATAGTGAAATAATTTAGCATTTAGGGCTGATCACGCTCCAGCCATGTTCCAGCCTTTGTATAACATTCTATATCTTCAGAGCATTCTGCACCTAAGAACTTTGGTTCTTAGGCCAAAATTTTGGCCAAAAGGAACAGGCTTTCAACTTGTTTCATTCTCTAGAGCAAGAGCAGTGGGGTGACTTGGTCCTAATGCCTTGATAAATGTAAGGCCACAATCTTTCAAATGTGGGTATCTACTTCAGACAGCCACATTTTAAAATTCTGACCTACCTGATGTTGCCCAGGCTATTCAAGTAGCAAGACTCTCCATTCTGGATTATCAGTAGCATTGTCATTCTAATGGATCATGTTGGTTCTCAAAATCCATTCAGTATTTTGGGAACATTTATGTTTAGTGTATTCCTAGCATTAGACAGTGAACAAGAAAAGAACATGCTTTCTTTCCCTGAGCTGTTTTTTGAGTCAGATAACATCAAAGTTTAAAAACAGCCCTTTATCCTGTTCATTAAAATAAGAACAACAAAGCAAAATACAGTTATTTTAATTCTTCTGAACTTGAAAAATGTTCCCAAATGCTGACTGAATCTATTTAGTGTGGACTGTACTGAACAGAACTAACTCTAACTAACATTAATTAAGCATTCTTATGCACAATACTTTATTACTGCATTTAGGCACTTATGGGTCTGAGTAAATGAGGACAGATTGAATTAATATCACCCACAAGAGGGCCTAATCCTGCAATGCTCTACACTTAATAAGTTCTATATAATATTGTGAAAATCAGTAATATCTGAATAACTACCAGAAGTGCATAAATTCACACTTAAGGCTGCATCCTTGTTTGTAGCCTGTCTAATGCAAAGAAGGCAAAAAAAAATGTTATCAAGCCACAAAAGGATTCCCATTGACATTAAAGCTATTCTTCTAACTCTGCGTAATTCTCACTGGAATCAATAGACGGTTTTCAGACAAGAGTCCTATACCTAGAAAGAAAGAAGGCTTTATCCCTAGAGAAATGTCATGTCACTACATGTGGGCTGCGTCTAGACTGGCTGCTTGATTTTACACAAAAGCACTGACGTTCTACTGTCCGAAATCAGTGCTTCTTGTGCAAATGATTTGACGTTCCCTGTGACGTAGTGGGGGTACCTGGCTGATTTCTATGGGTCTGTGGTAACCCCACTGGCTGCCACCGGTACCACAGCCCAGAAGGACAGGGATGGGTCATTATGCAAAGAAGGTCTCAACCTGTCTGACCAGTCACCCCCCATGGAGAGGAATAAAGGAAGGTGGATGCTGCCCTGGCTGGGGGCAGGGCTGGAGGAGAGTTAGTTAGTTTCTGTCTGGGGGGTTTAGAAGCCGGAACCCCCCCCCCATATCAAGGGGGGCTGAGCTATCCTAGGCCTGCCCTGTAACCTGGTGACATCTGTGCTGTGCTGTATTCTGGAAAGGCAATAAACGCCCTCTGTTCTACCAGCTGGTGGTGTCTATGCATGCCATTCCGGGAGTGCAGGAGGCGGGGGACCCCAACACGCCGTCACACTGGTGTCAGGAGCGGGATGCACTGCACCCCGTGGATGGAGCTTCCAGCGGCGAGCGACAAGGCACAGTAGAAGCAAGAGCCCTGGAGCCAGGCATGCTGGAGACAGAGCGAAGCGGTTCTGGGGAATCGTGGGGCGCTGCAGCACTAGACTGGTGAGTCTGCACTGAGGGGACCAGCGGGCCGATGGTCTACGCCCGACTCTTGAAGGCAGAGTTGGTGGGGCTGTGCAGAGAGAGAGGCTTGCCTGTGCAGAAAGCAACCAAGGCCCAGCTGATTGCCCATCTGGAAGAGAATGACCAGCCACAGGGCCAGGATCTTGTCCCCAGAGGGAGCAGCCAGACCCCCCCTGAGACTGTGTCAGGCTCAGAGAGGGGGAGGAGCACTGGAACCCACCGGAGAGATGAGACAGCTTCCCCCAGGAGGCCTGCAAGCTGTAGCCCATCTAGGGCAGGGGCCAGCCCAGCAGAGCTGCGGCGGCTGGAGATCCAGCTGCGGATCAAGGAATTGGAAGTAGAGGACCGAGAGAGGGAGCACCAGGACCAAGAGAAGGAGCGCCAGGACCGAGAGAAGGAGCGCCAGAACCGAGAGAGGCAGCGACAGCATGAGTTGGCATGGCAGAGCGGAGTACCGGCGGGGCACCGGCTGTGCCAAGAGTGGATGGGCCCCAGGGTCCCGGGGCGGCCAGACGCTTGCAGAGGCTCGTTGTGGCCCAATTGAAGGACATGGGCAACATAGACGGGTTCCTCAGCTCCTTTGAGAGCGCCTGTGGACTGCAACGGGTCTCCCCAGCTGACTGGCTGCAGGAGCTCATCCCCGCACTGAACCAGGAGGCGGCCGGAGTGCTCAGTCAGCTGGAGGACCTACAGCCAAGGGATTACAACCGAGTCAAGGAGGCCCTGCTGCACAAGTTTGGGCTGACCCCCGAGATGTACAGGAAGAAGTTCCGGGGGGTGCAGAAGGAACCACGGGAGACCTATGTGGACCTGGCCTCCCGCCTGGCGCAATACTGCCGCAAGTGGGTGTCTGGAGTCGGAGCCCAGACAGCAGAGGAGCTGCTCAAGCTGGTCATGACGGAGCAGTTCTATGAAGCGTGCCCACCCAAACTGAGGCTGTGGCTCAAGGACCGGAGACCAGAGACCCCCCAGGAGGCTGGGAGGCTGGCAGATGAGTTCACGGAGAGCCGGTCCGAGTGTGAACGGGAGTCCCGGAGAGAAAGGGAATCGTGCAGAGACCGGATCTCGGCTGAGCAACGGAGGGAGTCAACTATGAGGCGAGCCCAAGGAACAGGTCGTCTGTGCCCCAGAGAACCAGCCAGGGCCTAGACAGAAACAGCCCAAAGCCTAACTTGCCATCGCTGTGGGCAAAAAGGCCACAAGAGGGCTCAGTGCACCAGGTCCCAGAACCAGGGACTTTCTAGGGTTAACTGGCTGGAGCAGGAGGAAGGGCAGGCTGCCCCAGAGGCAGGGGCTGGCTGGCAAACCTCAGCTCAGAGAGAGGGGAAGGATGCTCAGTGCACCTCCCCTGGGAGGTCTGATCCTCGGGAGGCGGATTTCTCCATGTACCGGGTGGGGGCAGGGCGGCCCCTGCGGAGCGAGTGCCTCATAGCCCTGGAGGTGGATGGTAGGAAGGTGACGGGTTTCTGGGACACGGGGGCGGAGGTGACGCTGGCCCGATCCGACATAGTGGCCCCAGGGCGGATACTACCCCACACCCAGCTGACCCTGAAGGGCATAGACGGGTCCCCATTTAAGGTGCCTGTAGCCAGGGTGCATCTGAAATGGGGGGCCAAGGAAGGTCTCAAGGAAGTGGGGGTGCACCCGCACTTGCCCACCGAGGTGCTGATGGGGAATGACCTAGAGGAGTGGCCCCATGAATCCCAGCGGGCTCTAGTCACCACCCGGAGCCAGAGCCAGCGAGGGGCCGGCAACCTGGATCCAGGGAAGGACTCCCGGCAGAGTCCTCAGGGTCCCATCCCAGTGGACACGGGGTCCAGCCAGGCTGGGACTCCGGACCTAGGCAAAGGTGGGGAACAGGTCCCAATCCCTGCCCCAGCGGCTGAATTCCAGGCTGAGGTGTAGGCAGACCCCTCCTTGTAGAGGCTGAGGGACCAGGCTGGCCTCCGTGCAGCTCAGCCCCTGGGGAGAGGTGGCCAGGAGAGATTCCTGTGGGAGCGGGGGTCCCTGTTCCGGGAATGGCTTCCCCCCAGGAAGGTGAGGGCACGGGGGGGTCCAGCGGCAGCTGGTCGTCCCCCGAAAGTATCGCCTCAAGCTGCTGTATTTGGCCCATGACGTCCACGTGGCAGGCCACTTGGGGATCCAGAGCACCCGGCTAAGGCTGCTCCAACACTTCTACTGGCCGGGGATGTTTGCGGCTGTGCAGCAGTACTGCCGGTCCTGCGACTCCTGCCAGAGGGGCAGGAAGGCCCAAGACAGGAGGAAAGCGGCTTGGGGGCCCCTACCCCATATAGAGGACCCCCTGGGCTCGCTGAGAGAGTTATGGGAGGGGAAGGCCCCCCTGGATGGAGCGTCGGGTGTGGAAGCCAGCCTGGCTGTCCAGAGAAGGCTCGCTGGGCTCATGGCCAAGGCCTGAGAGACCCTGGACAGAGATCAAGGCCAGCAGAAGGGTGGGTGTGACCCCCGAGGACAGGCCTGGACCAGTCCCCCCAGAGCGGTGCGGCGAGTGGACAGAGGGAAGCCAATTCATGTGAGGCCCCGCCGCGGCTGGCCCAAGTCAAGGGGAGCACCCATGTCCCCAGGGCAGGTTCCCACGCAGAGGACCCGAACTTCCCTAGGTCACGAGCGGAGTGACCCTGCTCAGTTTGCTCTCGGAGGGGGGAGAACTGTGATGTAGTGGGGGTACCTGGCTGGTTTTTATGGGTCTGTGGTAACCCCACTGGCTGCCGCCAGTACCACAGCCCAGAAGGACAGGGATGGGTCATATGCAAAGAGGTTCTCAACCTGTCTGACCAGTCACCCCCCCATGGAGAGGAATAAAGGAAGGTGGATGCTGCCCTGGCTGGGGGCAGGGCTGGAGGAGAGTTAGTTAGTTTCTGTCTGGGAGCATGGAGGAAGCAGCCTCGCCAACAGGCTGGGGGGTTTAGAAGCCGGACCCCCCCATATCAAGGGGGGCTGAGGCATCCTAGGCCTGCCCTGTAACCTGGTGACATCTGTGCTGTGCTGTATTCTGGAGAGGCAATAAACTCCCTCTGTTCTACCAGCTGGTGGAGTCTGTGCGTGCCATTCCGGGGGTGCAGGAGGCGGGGGACCCCAACGCGTCGTCACATTCCCGTTTGGGCAAAAGCCCTTTTCCAGAAATGTTTTTGTGCAAGAGGGCCAGTGTAGACAGCTAAAAACTGTTTTGTGCAAAAAAGCCCCCTTGGCGAAAATGGCGATCGGGGCTTTCTTGCGCAAAACCGCGTCTAGATTGGCACAGACGCTTTTCCGCCAAAAGTGCTTTTGCAGAAAAGCATCCGTGCCAATCTAGATGCTCTTTTCTGCAAATACTTTTAACGGAAAATCTTTTCTGTTAAAACCATTTGCGGAAAATCATGCCAGTCTAGACGTAGCTGTGATGTTTATATACTGGTTCCTACTATGAGCCAGTTTCACTCCTATGATCCCTGGAATACAACCTGCACTCCAAAGGAATTCACCATGGTGCAGGGAAGCTATGAACTCTGGCCAAGGCTCCATGGAAGCCTGGCTCACAGAAGATCCTGAGAGTTGTGCTGAACCTCTGCATCTCCAGCTATCTTGGCCTCTTTCCCCAAAGGCAGCATCCCTTATGCTAGCTGTGGACCACAGCCTAGCAGCAGTTGCAGAGGAACTAGTTTACCACCCAGTGGACTTGTCACTGCTTGAAGCCCACAGATCAGATTCTGGCTGGCACTAACAGAGCCCCAAGGGTTATATCCTGCCATGTGTAGGCTGCAGAATGAAGTCACCCGTGTTTATTACTGCATTCATCCATAGAGTTTAATTCACTCTCATAATTGTTGTATATTTGGTGGACTTTTAAGGATAGTTTCAAATAGATGAAAAAGGAAATTAAGTTACAGTGAAATTGTTTTTGAGGAAACCAGCTCATAAAAAATAGGAATGGGCCTTAATGTTCAGGTGGATTCAAATTGGACCTAAACCCAAACTCTTTCTAAGGGTCCAAAACAGTTTGGTTCATTATTTTTTTCATATATCTTCTGATTTGAATTTCCTATGCCTGGTCAAGTCCAGGAGTGGAAATGATAGAGAACTACAAGCGAGACTGTTATCCTGATATTTCAGGCTTAGTCAAAAGTAGGATAGTCTGGAAATCTCACATGAAATCCTACTTCTGGCACATTTTCAGCTCAGTTTTACATATGGAAGAGGCTGAAATAAGATTCAGGTATACAAACATAGTTGGAGGTGTTTATATGCACAGGACTGAATCTCTGGAACTTAGGGATGGCTCCATTCTAATTGAAATCCATAGGTCCTTCTTGTTAGAAGGATAATTGTAATACTTTGGGGATGGGAGGGAGTTTCACTAACTCATAAATCAACAGATTGCTTAGAACATCACAAAAAACTGATGAGTATCTAAGAGCCTCATCTGGCTTACACTAGAGTCACGATTTAAAAATATGTCTACACTTAAACTGCTACAGTGGCATAGCTGCAGTGCTTCGGTGTAGACTCTCACTATGGTGATGGAAGGGTTTCTCCTATCACTCTATTAATCCACCCTCCTGAGAGGCGGTAACTAGGTCTGTGCATTTGAAATTACTGGGAGTTATGCATAATCTGAGGTTTGACCAAAATGTGGCTTTTTACACAATGAATTACTCAATTTGTCCAGAAAAATTGAGGTCTTGATTCTGAGAAGGAACCAGTGTTATAGAATCACTTCCAATCCCCTTTAGCTTCTATCACAGACTGATACACGTCATAAGAGGCTTGCTGTTTTTTATCTTGTTTCATTAATGAGAAAGGGATTTTGACCTGCCACGCTCAGATACAGATGAACTTGCTAAAATGGAGTCAAAAGGGGCGGAGACTTAGCTTTTCTCCTTCAGATCAAAATGGTAACATAAATTGAAACCTTATTCTCTCTCAGAAAAACATAAAAATTAAATTAGCCACTAATTATTTTAAACCACGCTTAATAAAGGTATAAAGTATTTTAGCTTGGAGGTGGTCAGATACTCTGAAGATGTTCCAAAACTAGTGCAATGAGCATGGGATAAAGAAATTGATTTGCTGCCCAAAGATTTATTAATGCAGCCTGGAGTTACACCTCTGAGCACTATTATTAAGTTGACCTCACCTCCGGCATAGACAGATAAATTCTTCCATTGCCACTCTGGGAGCCGTTTTTCCATTGATGCAGGATACAGAAAGCATCTACACTACCAATGCTGCATTTGTGGTACTGCAGTCTCCATAGTATAGAAATGCCTGCAGAGTTAGGGTTCACACTCTTCCAAAGCATCAGATGTGCCTATATTTAAATGTCTGAAAAATCAGGAAAAACAGAATGAAGATACACATCAGCTACATCCCACAACCTTAACTCTGACCCCCTGGAGGTGGCAAGAGCTACTGGAGATGTTCTGTTGGTATGTTTCATTCACGGCTGCCCAATAATAGCAAATATGATGAAAAACTAAAAAAATGTGCCCTTTTGTATCAGATTAGTTTGCTGTCATAGTCCTTAGAATTTTTTTATCTAGTTTGTCTGCTTTCATTCAAACTGTCCCTCACTGTGTTCTATGTCTATACTACAGATTACTGATGGCACAGCTATGTTGGTCAGGGGTGTGAAAACGTATGATCCCCCACTGAAAGCTATGTTGACAAAATCCCCTAGAGCACATGTTGCTGTACTAGCAAAACTCTGGTTTTTGTGCCTGTTGTGCTTGGAGGACAGTGGATTAAACTACACCAGTAAAGTGTATTTTTTCCAGTATAAATTCATCCACACTAGGAGTGCTTTGCCAGTATGTATACCAGTGTACATACCTCAGTAAAGTTATCCTAGTGTAGATATGTAGTCTTAGGGCTTGCTTACATTTAAAATGCTACAGGCAGCTGAAGCTATAGTGCTTCGGCATAGACACTCCCTCCACTGATGGGAGGGGTTCTTCCATCTGCACAAGTAATTCACCTTCCCAAGAGGCCAATGGAAGGTCAATGGAAGAGCTCTTCTATCAAGCTAGTACTTGTCTATGCCAGTATTTATACTGGCTTAGCTACATGACTCAGGGGTGTGGATTTTTCACACTCCCTAGCAATGTAGCCGGATCAGTCTAACGTTTTAGTGTAAGCCAAGTTGTAGGGCAATGGTTCCCAAACTGTGGATTGTGACCCCATTCAGTAGAGAGGTTTGTGATGAACCCTCCTGTGCAGAAGACACCTTTTTGCTCTACATCCTCTGTTCAGCATGACCTTGTGCACCATACATACAAGGTCATACTGTGCAGAGAACAGCATTCTGAGAGCAAAATGGCTTCCTTCATGAAGCATGACCCCACATGTTTGGTGTGAGTGAGGTCACATTGTGTGGAAGATGCTATTTTGTTCTCCAAAATGACATCCTCCATGATATAGATAAGAGGATTATTCCAGGAGTAGGTGGGTAAGATTCTGTGGCCTGCACTGTGCAGGGGGTCAGACTAGATGATCATAATGGTCCCTTCTGACCCTAGAGTCTATGAGTCTATGTTTGGGATCCCAGGAGGAAGGCCTTTATTAAAATGGCAAAAAGTTTGGGATCTCCTGCCTTAGGGATAGCTGAGTAGATTATTGCAGGGTGAAAGGGCTCTGAACAATCCTCTGCATCAGAGAAATCCCCATGGTATGTTCCCAGGTGCATCCGAAACTCCATGAAGGTGAATGTGGTGTGACACAAGAGCTTGAGGGATGAGAAATGACTCATTCATCTCAATGAGCATTCTCCTCCCTCCACTAAAGTCTGCCATAGTCTGGATTGTGGAATATAAATTTTCAATTGAATCTCATAAAAACATAAGAACGGCTGTTCTGGGTCAGACCAAAGGCCCATCTAGCCCAGTATCCTGTCTGCCAACAGTGGCCAACACCAGGTGCCCCAGAGGGGGTGGACCGAAGACAGTGATCAAGTGATTTGTCTCCTGCCATCCATCTCCAACCTCTGACAAACAGAGGCCAAGGACACCATTTTATCCCCTGGCTAATAGCCTTTTATGGACCTAACCTCCATGAAATTATCTAGCTTCTCTTTAAACTCTGTTAGGGTATGTCTACACTACCACCTTAGTTTGAACTAGGGTGGTTAATGTAGGCATTTGAAGTTGCAAATGAAGCCCAGGATTTAAATATCCCAGGCTTCATTTGCATCTTGTCGGGCGCCGCCATTTTTAAATCCCCATTGGTGCGGACTCTGTGCCCGCAGCTACACGCGGCACAGAGTAGGTAGTTCGAATTAGGCTCTCTAATTCGAACTACCGTTACTCCTCGTGGAACGAGGTGCACCAGTAGTTCGAATTAGAAAGCCTAATTCGAACTACCTACTCCATGCCGCATGTAGCCGCGGGCTCGGAGTCCACATTAACAGGGATTTAAAAATGGCAGCGTCCGGCAAGATGCAAATGAAGCCCGGGATATTTAAATCCCGGGCTTCATTTGCAACTTCGAATGCCTACATTAACCACCTTAGTTCGAACTAGGGAGGTAGTGTAGACATACCCTGATAGCCCTAGCCTTCACGGCCTCCTCTGGCAAGGAGTTCCACAGGTTGACTACACGCTGCGTGAAAAAGAACTTTCTTTTATTAGTTTTATACCTGCTACCCATTAACTTTATTTGGTGTCCTCTAGTTCTTCTACTATGGGAACTAATAAATAACTTTTTTTTATTCACCCTCTCCACACCACTCATGATTTATATGCCTCTATCATATCTCATATATACCTCTATCATATCTCACTCTGAATGTGGATATTACAGCTAATTTCTTTTAAAAAATCAGAATGAGTATGGTTTTAATTTGGAGCCCATTGAAATATTGATTCCAAAGTACAAAATTTCTGCTCTCAAGCAAAATTTCTCAAAGAATGCCTTGCAAAATGCAAGCGGAGAACTGCTAATCTGCACAAGAAACAAGCTCAGAAAGCTGCCAAGAGTAGGATTCAAGCCCTCGGACATGGGTGGTGCTCAAATTGGGCAGCCACAGCATCTCACTTGAAGCCACCTGCTCACCCTATAGGTAAACTCTGGTTTGCAATAGAGTCCTTGTCCTGCTCTAAATTCCCTAGATCATCAACTCGGCTTGAGCCACACTGAAGACTCAGACTTTATC
The DNA here is from genome assembly GCF_049634645.1 of Pelodiscus sinensis. NCBI lineage: Eukaryota > Metazoa > Chordata > Testudines > Trionychidae > Pelodiscus > Pelodiscus sinensis. The sequence continues at coordinate 10,868,444 of NC_134720.1, read as the reverse complement.
CTGATGAACTTTTTAATGATTGCTTCCCCAAACTGTCAATGACTGCTCCATACTAGATGAAATCAATACACATCAGGTGGTAGCTATTTGGGTGGGATCACAACTATAGCTGAGAAGCCAGGTATTTATAAAAACAAAAGTAGTAAGAACCATACATTTTGACATCATTTTTGTTAGAGGTTCAGCGTCGCAGGAATCCGTCACTCAAACAACCTTAAATTTGTATCACTATCTAAACATCCCCAAAAGGCAAAGAAATTTGCAAGACAATCCACAAAAGTATATGGATTTTAGAACATTTAGACTGTTAAACAGTATATTGTTCTCAGTCATAACAATGGAGCTACCACCCAATATAATCTGTAGTCCAACATTATTAATTAGCAGATTTAAGATGATCCGCACACCATAGAGCTGTTGTGATTATTTTATTTGGACCCAGCACTTGATAAATTCTTTGTAGTGTAAAAAAAATGTCTGATTATTGGTATCTAGGCAGTAGAAAGATCAGCTTGCCTCTCAAGTTGTCATACTCTGCAACCTTTACAACTTCCTAAACAGACATAATTTCTACTTTGTCTTAAAGGGGAAGACTAGCCTGTTTGTTTTTATTTGCAACATTCCGGTAGGCCAGTGACTGCAGGATAGCGGTAACCTAGGATTATCCTGCAGAGCTGTAAGTAGTGAATCCATAACAGCCAACCTGAACTCTGCTGTGGGCTGCTATTTAATACCACAAGAAACTATTTGCATTTCATCATGTATTGTATGAGTTCAAGAGCTTTCCTTGGATCAGGCTGTGATTGCAGATGAAATAAACTACTACACGGTGAAGTGAAATTTGTTTTTTATAGATCAGTTCTCTAAACATGAATATACCGTGGTAAAGAATTCAATCCATTCTAGGGGATAAGACGCAGAAATAAAGATGAGTTGAAATGTATAAAGGAAGAAGCCATGATCTTGTTCCCATTGACATCAAGAACAAACCACCTATTGATTTCAGTGAGAGTAAGAACAGGCCCAAAATGAATTGGGACCATGAAAAGCATCTTTATGCTGTATGCTGGAGTTTAGCCTTAATTTAAGGGGAAATCTGTGCTCTTTAGAATCTGCCTGACCCTGCATTCCTTGCACCAAAAACTCCCACTGGGATCAGTACAAAATCAAGCCCATTTGTGATTTCCCCATGGGTCCTCTTGAATTACCCTTCCCTCTATATGATTTCAGTCCAATTCATAATAAAATTATGTGTTCCTTGTGAAGCCTGCATTATGGATGTATGGCCATCATGTTCCTGTGCAATGCTTGTTTTTTTTACTGTAAATGCAGAAATCCATGTACATTTGGGAGCTTGTGAAAACAAGTCTGAAGCTGCTAGATTTTCACTTTCACAATGTAAAGAAAAACTAAGTTGCTGGCTGTGGAATATTCCCTCTTTTGCTCAAGTTTTTAACAATGAAACTAATTCACTCAGCAGAAGATACCTTCTATAGAAATGTGTCTCTGTGCTACTGTCACATATCAAGGAAGATATTCCAAAGATAATTATTAAATGCTAAGAAATGAATGACTGAGATGTCAGTGCGAATTCTAGGGGTATGTCTACATAGCAACATTATTTTGAAATAACGTTATTTCAAAATAACTTAGTCCTTGTCTACACATCATGCAGTTATTTCAAAATAATGTCGAAATACTGTCAAGCTGGAGGACTTCTTACTCTGACTCCTGTAACCCTCATTATACAAGGAATAAGGGAAGTCGAAGGAAGAGTGCTCTATTTCGAAATAAGTGCCTAGTAGATGCTCCCTATTTATTTCAAAATAAGCTACACAATTGACGCAGCTCAATTTGCATAGCTTATTTCGAGTTAAACCCTGATGTATAGACGCACCTTAGGTGTGTGTACAAGGAATGCAGGATTATGATTATTTATGCTTGACACCCAAGAGAATGAACAAATTAACTTAACAAATTAACAAATGAACTTTCAGAACAAATTAAAAGACACTAAATAAAGCTCTTAGAGTTTACAGGTGAACGTTCCAATCCTGAAATTGCATATGCATGTAACTCTCCTTATGTGAGTAGTTCCATTTAAATCTGTGGAACTGTTGTTATTCCTGGTAGTTAGCTTACACCTGGTAATAAGTATTTCCAGGCTCAGGCCCTAATATTAGAAGTGACATAGGGAAAACTGGGCAAGGATGGAAAATGATTACAGCAATAGAATCACATGGTTACTTAGTTTTGTGCTCACAAAGTTTGTATGTATTATATAATGTCATATATGTATATGGTATTTACAAAGTATTTATGCATAAGTGTATGAATGAATACATATATGGAACTAACTTAACTATAAGTGCCAAGAAAAATAGCTTTTTAGAATGGGTCTTAAATATATTTTAATAGACTAATCTAAACCTGATGTACTTCTATTAATGTCAGAAAATACTTTCGTTTATTTCCCTCAATATATTTCTTTAATTCTCATTCTTTTTAGGGTAGAGTACAGACCTTAAAATGCAAATATTATTTTTTGCAATTGTTTTGCATCAAGTAATCCAGAGATTTAAAATAATGCTTTACATCGTCATTGGGGGGGAGTGAAGGACTAGAAATACTTACAGTTGTAACAAGAGTGTTCTCATTGCCCTGGTGCAATAGTAATTATGCTGAAAATAGGAAATAAGTTTCTAAGTACCTATAAAGAGAAACATAAGGGCAATTCCATTTGGAAGGGATATGAATCACATTCCCTTTCTTTTTGTCTTTCTAGAGGTCAGCGTTTGAAAGCCATCTCATTTTTAACTGAGTCAGAGCAGGAAGCAGCTTTCAGGGTCTGATATTGAAGTCAATTTGAGTTTTACCACTGTTTTCATGGAGAACAGAATCAGGTCCTGATCTGTCAACGAAAAGAACAGCAAGGTTCTGTCTAACAGATGCATGGTTTTTCTGCCATCTAACTGCTAGAATTTGTATCGTAACCCCGTTTCTCATTTGAGCAGAGAAAACTCAAAAGGTGTGTTTGCTTAATGCTGTGCCTGGTAAAAGTTAAAACTCCCCATGCTAACCATGCACGTATACCTTCGAGCTGGGACACTGAAAGACAACATAAAGGGATTAGGGTCTAAAAAATAAACAAACAGGCTTTTTAACCTGTCTCAGGACGGGTAGCAACAAGAGAGCTTTCCAGATCTGAGGGAGTCACTCTCTTTGCTTACATCCAGCTCATTTCGTTGTAGCTTGATGGGGCAGAGTAATTGTAATATGCAGTATTTAGAGAGACTCGCTAAAAGGAACAAAAAAAGTGAAATTAGTTTTTCATTTGGACGCTTTTTTTAAACTTTCCAGATAGACATCCGTTCTGCTCTGTATACAGTGGTGAGTAGCTAAAGAAGAGCGGAGCTTGGTTTAGCTGACTATTATTATTATTCAATTTATTCTGTATAGGTTTAATATTAGATTATATGCTGGCATGTTGTATTATATGTTTACCAAGGCGCCCAGAATATGTCAGTCATTATATGCGCTCAATGGGTGTATACAATTGTGTGTGATCACCGAAATATAGTCTGTTGGTATTTAAGAGTTCCGCTGTGGTGCCGTAGCATTGCAATTCATCCAATAAAGAAATGTCCAGGTTGCAATCTTAGTGTCCATCTGACGTCTTTGATGTTTGCTTATATCTACTGCAGTGTTAATTACAACGGGCTAGTTGGCAAAGTTGTGTTTGTGTTTGTGAATTGCAGTAACTATTCGGCAAGACTTCAACAAAAATCGCTTTGATATATTCGTTTGTCTATTAAAAACAGCAGTACCCAAATGTAATATAATAGACAACCCAGCTGCCTTCTTGCAAGCCTCTTTTCGGTACTGATTTCCAAGTGAAATGAAGTGCATTTTATTTAGAGGCTAAAACCGTTGCTGTCCATCAAAAGCGGGTTGGCTTTAATTTCAGCAACTTGTACTCTCCTGTCCGGCGCTCCACGTGTCTTGTGGTTTGTGTTTCATATTAACAGAAAAGAAAAATCGATATTTAGAACCAATTCAGGCCACAATTATTAATTGAGCTGCTTTGTCACTATTTAAGAATGTCCTTGTAATTACAGAGACGCAGCCTGTACTGATTTCCACTCTACAATAAAGCGTTATTATTTAAAGGGTGCATTGCTATTGGCTACATCGACGGTTGGCGGGTTGTAATTTCTCAGGCTGAAGGGTTTATAGTCTTGTGTTTACCGTAAGCCATCCGATAAATCGAATTCTTGCTTGAGACTTCTTAGCAACTCTGAACAGTTAGACTATTTTAGAACTGTACGTGAAAACCAGAAAGTCTTTTTTTAAAACTATTATTGCGAATTGCTTTGTTTGTCCGGGTGTCTGAGACAACTTTTCTTTATACTTACAAAACATTTAATCTTAAATCCTGATACAAGTCAGATATGAAAAACACAATTTCTCGCCAGAGTAAATCAAGCTCTGTAAATCCTCATGACTGGGACTAAGATTTCCTGAGATGGGGTCATTTAAATAAAAAATATTTCCCTTTTCACCGTTTCCTCCTCATTCTCGGAGGGAATTTGTGATCAAAATCCTTCCAGTGCCCTACACCTTGCTATGAAGATGTGATAGTAAGATAATTTTGAATTGCAAGGAACTGAGGCCACGTCCTTCTCCAGAAATTTACGGCGGTTTTGCCATTCGCTTTAATCTAGTCCTTGCAAATATATGTCAGTCTATGAATTGCCCCGGATCTTCCCCTCCGCCCCGCTCTCTGTACATTTACGCCCTGTGGAGCTTGGATTTAGCTCAAGGAAATTGCTCTGTGTATTTCTTCGTTTGTTTTGAGTTTATTAAAATTACATAGGGCTTGGAAATGATAATGTAAAGAAACTGGCTATGTGTGATCATGATTAATCTAGTCGACACCAAACAGACACACAAATGTTGGAAGTTCTGCGTGCTCTGGGTGCCACTTAAAACTGAAGAGTATAGTAAGCCCCTGTGCTACATAGATTGTTTGTCAGGATGGACACATTCCTAGCAGTCACCGTACAAGCCTCTAATATGTTAGATCTCGGTTAATTATAGAGCTGAAATATCCAGTAAAAAACCCTCAACGACTCACTTATTAGCATGGTTTCTGATTGAGATCCGGAGTCTCCGAGTAGGCTTGAATTAACATTGGTGAGATTTGAGTGACCGACACCAAAGAATTTCTGTTCTCTTCTAGTGCCTGGCTTTAATGGCAACATTTCTTTACTAGCGTGTAGGCAACTACTTTGATCAGACTCCAGTATACTCACCTTCTCTGCTAATGAAACCTGGTCAACATTCCCTGCCTCGATTCTACGAGTCTGCCGCTCGGTTTGATCTTAAATCCCACTTGACAGGGCTGACAACAAAGAAATACCTAGGATGGCAGAGTTTCCTCTTCCCAGAATGAATCCTTTAAAGGAGCAGTGCGCCCAGTTTGAGAGCAGAAAAGAGAGGAATCTGCACTTTGGAGGAGGTGATGACACACAAAACAATGCTGTTACACCTGCACCAGCAGGGAATGCCTGCGAGGAAGAGCAAGCAGGCCAGCGTGGGTGGCCGCAAGAAATAGATAGCCCAAACACCGCAGAAATTAACAGACCTCTACGAGTGAACACAGAGTCCCCATGCAGCAAACCTAAGTGCTACTCATGCACAGCTGTCTCCCAGCTTCGTTTTCTTCTGGATACAAAGAATGTTCGTGTTTTAACCTAATGGAAAGTCTTGGCTTGTGTATTTGGGAATGTGCACGTGGGCGATTAATGAATCACTAATGTTATTTCTCTATATTAACTGCACATCGGAATTAAAGAAAAGCCAAGTGTGTATAATGTAGATATAAAACACACACACATAAGATATGTTTTAAATCGTTATATTGTATGTATATTAGATATATATATAGGATCTATACAAATATATTATGTAATTAATTATGCATAACCAAATATAGACCAGCAGAATTTGTTATTTTTGCATATGTTTATATATATATATTTGTATTGAGATGTTCTGAGTTTTAGAAGGTATTTCGACATGCCTGTAGACCGACATCCGATGCTGTGTCTACTTTAGGAGTGGCAGCGTGCCTAATGTGTGTGTGTACAGGTACGAGTCCGAAAAACAGGACTACGTAGCGCTTTAAAGACTAACCAGATGGTTTATTAGGTGATGAGCGTTCGTGGGTCTGGCCCACGAAAGCTCATCACCTAATAAACCATCTGGTTAGTCTTTAAAGCGCTACATAGTCCTGTTTTTTGTTTCAGCTAGACCAGACTAACACGACTACATCTCTATTACTGCAGTCCGAGTCCGTGTGCGTACCGGGGAATCTAGAGACGCACATAAGCATTTATGTGGATATTATTGCAACACTTACAGGCAGCCTCCGGGGTATAAGTGAGGTTACGGGGTATAAGTGTGTGTGTGAGTGTGTATCTGTGCGTGCGTGCAATGATTCCGTTTCCTGTCCGCTGTTGAAGATGAGGACCGCTGCGACCACACAGAAGGATGCTCCGTAGCATCCTGAGCGCGCGGAATTGCGGAAAGCTGCGAGTTAGTGAAGTGCGGGGCTCGCTAATCCGTCACCCTGGGAAATCTCCCACCGGAGACAGGGCTTTCCCAGGGTAAGCATTGCAGGGACCCGGGGTGCTAAGGTGAACGGAAGCTCCGAGCCAGACACAAACGCTTGCGCTGAAATGCCCAGAGCCTCGCTTTTCACCCGAGCTCAGCATCCGGATAGGGACAGTCTTCGGACAGCTCAGTCTTCAAGGACGGGCCCGGAGAGCCGCAGCTGTGCAGTCACAAATGGCAGATCAGTCTTAAGGACGGCAGCGAAGGAGCACGCAGGAACCTCCTTGTTGGAACAAACGGCAGGTCCTGTGCACTGCTCCTCGGGACCAGCCCACATGAGTGGTTGCGAGTCACCCCAAAACAATGTCTGAAGCAACCCACCTCCACGTGGGCCTAAAGGTAGCAGCCTCTGTGACTGGTTTTGTACAGTACCTTCGAGGCGCTTCTTCAGGGTGCCCAATACGCGCTGCCCTCGTGCTGCTCAAAGTCGCTTTACCTGAAGCGAGAAAGGGGAGACAAAGTGTCACGGGCGTATAAAAAAATCCAATTAACCAGGGAGAAACAGTTGAACTCTGCAGTCTGGAGATCTGCCAGGAAAGCTGACGCCCTCGGATCTCCCCTCAGTTCTTTCTAGCGTCCCTTTGTTCGCTCATCTGCGTGTCCCTTTAAGGTTTGTAGGTAAACAAGCGCTGTTTTCGATCATGCTCCCATGCTCTGGGTGGAGAACGTCCATCCCCCGCACCAAATCCGTCAGCCTTTACTTTTCCAAATCGGGGTTTTTATTCGTGTGTGGAAGGGCTGTGAGAACCGGGCCCCCATTTATTGTGCAACAGATTTAACAGGTTTGGGGGATGGTTGTTACTTTTTTCGATTGTAATCAGTTATCTGGGCACTGTGCCAAAAGGGAAAAAATGCGAATGTACGTACACACATGAACGGGAAAGCGTCCTCTGCATCACAGTCAGTTCCCACTTACAGCTGTGGATTTCAGTGTAGGGCTTTGGATTCGGTTTCTAAACTGGGATTATACGTTTGCAGTTTACTGCAAGATAGGCATGTGGAACTCACTTTCCTGGTGCACGCCTGTCAGCCAAACAAACCCAAAGAACACGCTAGATTTGCCACGAGATGAGGTTGCTTCCTTTTACAGGCGATAATATGGTAGCCCTCGGGACCTCATGTGCCTATAGTATTTAGCATTTCCCCCTCACTTGGTTGGACACCTGGAATGATAATTTATCCACCTTTCCCTGAGAGATCATCTCTGACCATCAGGAACGCCCCAAAATCTCCACCTAAGATAAATACTCAAAACGGTGGCAAAGAAAGTCGCAAGAAGGCTTCTTACAAATTGAACAGGGAAGTTCGGGAGAGCTCGACCCGCGCGCTTTCCATAGTTTGATTTTTGTGCCGCTCTTTCTCTTCCTTGCTCTGGGAACCCTTTGCTAAGTAGGCTAATCACTGGGGTGTAATTATGAAATGTGACTGAGACATGAACTCGACCATGCCTCGCAAGCTCCCCGCTATAGGGGAAAGGGCTCCTGACGAAAGCGGAACTTGCAAATCAGAGAAGAGCAAGTCCTTGAGTGCCTTGGAAATCTGAGCCGCCAGAGCCAGAGACGCGTTGCTGCCTCTTGAAAAACAGGCAGGGCTAGAGAGATATTTACCAGCTCCTCGGGGAAAGGAGCTCTGGGTGTCCGCCGGCGTTGGGCGCAAGTTTGCTCCAAATCCGTCCCGCGCAGGGACTGACTCGGAGGCTCTGCCCGTGGGTTGCTCCCGCCGCCGGGCCGGGGGACACCTGGTTCCCCTCCAGCTGGGAAGGAGCGTGGGCTTGGGGGCCATGATGGCCAGCTACCAGGACCCCGACGAGGACCCTGTCGCCCTCCTGGCTCATGACAGCAACGCCGGCAAGGAGGGCGAGCGAGCCAAGGCCGAGCTGAGCCCGGAGAAGGCGGCCGAGAAGCCGGACCCCTCGCAGAAGCCCCCCTACTCGTATGTGGCCCTGATCGCCATGGCCATCCGAGAGAGCGCGGAGAAGCGGCTCACGCTGTCCGGCATCTACCAGTACATCATCAGCAAGTTCCCCTTCTACGAGAAGAACAAGAAGGGCTGGCAGAACAGCATCCGCCACAACCTCTCGCTCAACGAGTGCTTCATCAAGGTGCCGCGCGAGGGCGGCGGCGAGCGCAAGGGCAACTACTGGACGCTGGACCCGGCCTGCGAGGACATGTTCGAGAAGGGCAACTACCGGCGGCGGCGGCGCATGAAGCGGCCCTTCCGGCCGCCCCCCGCCCACTTTCAGCCCGGCAAGAGCCTCTTCGGCAGCGAGGGCTACGGCTACCTCTCGCCGCCCAAGTACCTGCAGTCCGGCTTCGTCAACAACTCGTGGCCCCTGGCGCAGCCGCCCGCGCCCCTGCCCTACGCCTCCTGCCAGCTGGCCGGCGGCAACGTCAGCCCGGCCGGCGTGAAAGCGCTGCAGGCGCCCGGTTCCTACGGCCCCTATTCTCGGGTGCAGGGCATGGCCCTGCCCGGCATGGTGAACTCCTACAACGGCATGAGCCACCACCATCACCCGCAGCAGCTCAGCCCCGCCAGCCCTGCGCCGCCCACCGCCCCAGCCCCCAACGGCGCCGGCCTGCAGTTCGCCTGCGCCCGCCAGCCCGCGGAGCTCTCCATGATGCACTGTTCCTATTGGGAGCACGACAGCAAACACAGCGCCTTGCACTCCCGGATAGACATCTAGAGCCCCCGCCGCTCCTGCCCCGTCCCTCCTCCGGCCAGCGCGCTCCCTGGGCCGGGGGCGCAGCGGGACAGTGTAAGCCCTGCGCCGCGGGGGCTCGAAGGCAGCGTAAGTGTTGAACTTTCAAACCTATAGCTGCGGCGAGAGACCTGTGTGCGTGTAAACTTGTCGAGCGATGTCCGGTCTGTCTGATTTGATACGAGGGGGGGAACTTTCTTCTGTTCGTTAAAAGAGCGTGCCATGAAAATGGACAGTTTTGTCCTCAGACCTATGCTCCGCGGTGTCATTTGGCACTATTCTTTCTGGGCATTGAGGAAAGTAAATTGTGAACAAAAGAGAAATAGAAAAGTCACCAATTCAATTTCTGCTAGTTGTAGATTTGTTGCTGGAAAGGCCTATCCGCTGTGTGTCACAGGACTTTTATAGTCTGGAGAGAATTGCACTTCTTCAAAGTTCCGCCTTTTGTCAAAATAATACTTCTTGGCGACTGGTTTTAAAGCAGGACACATTTTATAGCAACGATGTTGATATTTGAAACAAACAAAAAATAGCAAGAGTAACTTGTGAAATATTTCGGCAGTGAGATATCTATATATATGTATATTAAAAATAGAAATGTCCTGTGAGGTCTTAAGAGTAATTTTATACAAGTCTAAAATAATATTTTGAAGTTATAAGAAAAAAGGACGGTTTCCTAAAATAATTGGGATTTTCCATGCGCATTATTATTAAATAAAAGTTAAATTTTATCTTCATATTTTTGACCAAAAACCTCTTGGCCCCAGATGGAATCTTTAGTAGATTCTGCGTTTAACTGCTCGGCCTCTTTCTTACAAAGTTTTGGTCCTTTACTTTAAATAGATTAATGTGAAAAACATAGATGTTTATAAATATTGGGGCCAGTTCATAACGATTTTATAAATGTTTATGTAAGCTGATAGATATTGTGGCATAGTACCATTTGGGACCAACTTTTCTAAAGTAAACTAGCACTTTTATTGTATTTTCTAGCATTGTAAAGTCTCAAATAAAATGTTTTTTCTTTCTTTTAATATTGTTTTATTTTCCTTCAGCCCTGCGTGCTCAATTACTGATATGCAATTCATTGAGAGATTCAATGAAAAATATTTTAATTGGCTTGAGTAGTTGCAGAAATTCCTAAAATTCTAATGTAAAATGCAAAAATGTTGATGAGATCAGGCATTGCATAGTGCATATTACCCATCTACATAGACGTGTGTAGAGTGTATAGTAATATGCATATTACTTTTCATATTTTATACCATATTTTAATCACTGAAATGTTCTACGCAGCCAAAACTTAATAACACTATTTTATATATACCGATGGACTATAGAACGTCCCTCTTTTCTTGTTATCATACAGAAATAGTAAACTTTAGTCTCTTTCCTATATCCAGAGTCCGATCCTGGACTCCTAACGCAAACAAAATTCCGTCTGAGGTTTTTTATCTTCATCAGGAGTTTTATCTGAGTAAAGATAGGAAAATGCGGCCTTAAAGTATATTCTGCGTTCACAAAGTCAGTGATTTTGAGCCGCTCCAAGTTATCTATCAGAACAGAGTAACAATTGCTTTGATTTCACGGATCTGCTGAGATTATATTTGCAGAGGGAGACAATACGGATTTCACGTCTTCTTTTGCAGCTGGGTAATGCGGGAATAAGCAGCAGCACTATTTAGATTAAGGCAATAACACATTCGAACCGCAGTTTGACTCAGTCCTCTTCTCTGAAGGGTACCTATTTTCTAAAGGAAACCTACACTGCTTGCATAACTGATAAACATAATAATTCACAAAGCTACGGAGTTATGCTGGAGACAGAACTGTTTTGGTTTTGGAAGGTGCTTGGAAAGCATATCCTCTTTAAAATGCTGTGCATTCTTCACATGCCCGCTGTTTGTTGTGACTTAGAAAGCATCCCAGCAGCAATTCAGTAATGTAAATAACAGTATATGCTGTGGCAGCTGCTTTATTCAAACTGTTATAAGGTGGCAGTGAATCCTTTTTGTAACTGGGCAGACGAATTTCATCTGTCCTCGGAACTGACCTGGTAGTATTTACTGAGCGGCGTAGTGGTGATGTTAGCAGCTGTTTCTGGCCTTGACTTAGCTCAAGGTCTGTCTGCTTGCTGACGGCAGACACCTTCCTGGGTTCCACGATATTTTCTTAACTTAAATGGAGACTGACCAAAGAAATTCTCGGGCAGGATAAAGATGCTTCCCATCGATTTTTAATTAATGAAAGTTCAGTGCAGTGAAGATAGGGGAAGTTACTTATGTTATTGTTTTATTAGATCTGTTATTCCTACTGGTAGTAATATAGTCACTCTCCTACCCTAATTTAAGGGGGAACGAAAGGAAGAATGTGCATAGATGCATCAGGGTGACTGACGAATATCAGTAACCTGGCGTGTGGGGGCTAGCGTCTGTCCTCGTATAAAACTCTAGCGTTTCTTTCAAAAAGCTAAGTGTTTTCGAAACCCTCTCTTGAGCTAAAAGAAAGCGACTGCCTGCAGAAATGCTGTAATAGCTCTCTATGCCGAACAGGGTTAAATGATAAGAGATCACTACAGTTAGACAGTTTCACAGCACCCGTAGGTACGGGTTATTATTTTCTGTGTGCTGTTCAATAAGAATGAGGGTTTGAGTGTGTCAAATTGTGCAGGTTAGACCCGTAACTACATTAGTTGGGGTCTGATCTGGCAGAAAGTCCAGCGCAGACTGACATTTCGGCACCAAACCGTAGGAAGGCGAAGATTCTAACTACTGAGTTCTCTCCGCCGGCTCCGGCGGGCTAAGAGGTAGCCTTGGGTTCAGCGCATTTCTCGTTCCTGCGGTAGTGTCCAAATTCCATCCTGATTCCAAGGGCTTCCTGATCTCCCTTCACAGCAGCTCAGCGACGCCGTTTCCTCGCTGGGTGAAACCATCCATTTTCGGTGGGCACGCAGGCAGGTGTGAATGCGGAAAGCGGGCTTCCCGTCCATGCCAGGTCACTGCTTCCCGCGACAATCAGCCCCGTGGTAAGTCCCCTCCCCACAGCCAGGCGTCCAGGTGCCCCGGCCAGCCCAGACTGGCGTCTAGTCCCGTGAGTTCTGTCTCTTCCGGAGTAAGGCTCTGGGCTGCAGAGCGCATAGGAAGCCAGCCCTGTCCCAACCTCAGTGCACAGGGCACGCGCTGGGCGAACGGGCCACTGTCCCTTCCTGGGCCTTACGTTTCCCGGTGTGTGGCAAACGCAGGCTGCATAGAAGCAGCGCACGCCCCAGTGTCTCCTCGGGAGCTTCCTGTGGTGGCTCACTGCTCAGCCCTTCTCCGCGCCTGGCGGAGAAGTGGCCGCGGCCTTGCCCACAGAACGGGTCAGGGTCACCCACAGCCTGTGCGCGGGGGCCCACGCCAGCCAAAGGGGCCCTAGCGCAGCTGGCATCTTGAGTGCAGCGCCCTCTGAGCACACGCGAGGGGGAGAGGTCGGGCCAGAATACTCCTTTGCTGTAACTTCCCCCATGTCAACACGGCACCAGGGGTAAGAGTGACCCGAAATCCACGTGGATGCACCTTGGCCAGGAGCAGGGAAGGGGGCTATCCGGGTGCACCGGTAAGGGCTGAACAAACTAGCCAATTTTCTGCGCTCTAGGTCCCGTTAGCATGGCACAGGCCTTGTCTGAAAACGAGACTCACACCCCTCAGCCACCAGCTATTTCTTCAGATCGGCCCTTTCGCCGTGCACAATGCGCACAGGTCACCTTCCTTCGGGGAACTAGACACATGCCAGACCGGCTCCTGTGCGGCGGGCAGTCCCTCCGGGGCGTTCCAACCCGGAGGCGCTGACTCTCACTGATGGGCTGGGACTGTAGCCCCTCACTCAACCAAAGCTCCCTTTGCAGTCACCGGGAGCTCATTGAGAGGAGCGACTAGAGACTCAGGCCCGCCGTTCATAACACATCCAGATACCCTCTGCCTCCATCCCATTCCTTTTTCTTCCAGCCTTTTGACAGAGGGGTAGGGGCTGTTAAAAGTAATCGCTGGGGAGGAAGTAGTATGAGGTGCAGAAGCACGTCTGCGTGTTTTAACTGCGCCTCTGGGCAGCAGTATACCAGGGTGTCTTCAGTTCCCATCGTGTGCTAATTTATCTTGAGAGGGCCCGATCCCACGCCTACTGAAGTCAGCAGGAGTCTGGCCCTGGAGCTCCGGGGCGTTAAGTCTCAGAGTTGCTTTTTATTTATTTGGATTTCGTTTTGATCAAATGCAAGTTTTCACTCCTGTGGTTACAGATAACACCCCCTCCTCCTGTCCCCAATGTGTTATCACAGAGGGAACAAAATGCAACAAATGAGGATGAGAGGACAGTCTGAAAAAGTCAGTACTTTATGGGCCTGTGGAAGCAGAGTCGGCGGTGAAATACTGTAAGTGGCCAGCCTAGGCCACGGGAAAGTAGTTAAGTACATAGATGGGTGAAGTCTCCTCCTCTCTTCCTAGGACTGGTCTGTAGGAAAATCATGATGCAAGTTTGGCAGGGAAAAGGAAACGAAGCCCCCAGGATTAAGGAGAGCACTATAGACCCAGACAGGACAGAGACTCATAAAATCATAGGACTGGAAGGGACCTCCAGAGGTCATCTACTCCCGTCACCTGCCTGTCTCTCTTTTTGTGCCTGTCACCCACACAGGCGTGTAAGTACAACCCACCTAAGCGGTATTTACTGACTTCTTCCTTCTCCAGGCTGCATTTGGTTAGAGTTTAGTCTGAAGGTAAAGTGAGTGTTCAACATAAAGTCCCTCCTGTGGATTTCAAGGGCCTTCTCAAAACTCCCAGTTGACTTGGATGGGTTTTGGATCAGTCTCCTAACGCGGAGGAGTTCATTATTCTCCGCAAAACACGTGCTATCTCTGATTTCAGCTCTTTGTTCCTTGTTTGAGCGCTATGTGATGTAAGAAAATGTCTGTCACTTGATCAGAAGAACGAGGGCGCACTATGAAATTACAACTGATGTATACTGTCTGAGGGTGATGGTTAGAGGCCCCCAGAAGTAGCATTTCAGTGCCGTGTGCTTCTCTTTTGGCGTCTTAGTTTCCGCCGTGCAACCTGAAGTGTTTTTGTGGGGACAGGTCCGATTCTTATAGACAAAATGACGCAGCAGTCTGTTACACACATCCCATTTTAAGGGGACGTGATAAATCCGGTTAGTTATCCTAGAAGGAAAGCTGGTCTGGACTATATAGATGATTGCTGGTTGAAGCAGCAGCTGAACTGCGCGGTCACATCAGATTCGGATAAAGTCCAGGACAGAAGCTTTCATTATTCGAGTTTTGTTTCAGGTATCGGTGTGGTAGAATATTAATGTGGCGATAGGTTCTTTTTGCTCCCGCTTGTGCTCAGATCCTGCTCCAATTTGGACACAGACCCACCGCATCTAGTTTGAAGAGTTTTGCGGGAAAAGCAGCTGATAGAAGCCAGGAGAGTGGCTGTGCCTAGCTTTCATTTACTGTCGTGAGCGACAGAGGGGCAGGATAGCTAAGGAGCGGCCAGTGGAACATCTGTAACTGGTCATGAGAGAACCTAGTAAAGGAAGCCAAGAGCGATTTCAACCATATGCATCCAGTGAGATCTCGGAGGGTTCGTTGTCTTGCTGCCTAGCGTCCTAACCGAAGGTGTTAATAGTGTAGGGCAGGGTTAGGGTCGGATAACTGCAAAACTAGTTGGAGTCACAAGACCAAACAACCACAGCTTAGTACAGTGCGTCAGTGTTCTGCGTGTTGTTTTAAATTTTCCAGCTTCCGCTGAGCCCTGCAACCAAGCAATGGAGTGAAAATCAGAACCTCTGTCCATCGCTCTGGTTTGCTTGCTCATTAAATTATGAGAGCTGCAATAAATGCTGCTTGGTATTCCACCAACTGCTCTTTGGCCCACTCGGCTGGTCCTAGTAAATCCATAATCGATATGTTAAATATGGAATGGTTGTTACTTTGTGATTTTCTATTGTAACATAAATCCGAAACGCATGTTCTAATACGTACAGGTCTGGATTCTTAAATGAAAACCTGAACATATTAAAACCCAGAGTTTTACAGTAGGGAATCGTTTGTGGTCGTTTCCCGTCCAAGATGACCTATCTAAAATGACCACGTGCGATTAAAACATCATTCTACAAGCTAGGGCATATGCTGGGATCTTTCTCACCAAATAAAAAATGGTGGGTTCCACAGGCGTGTTTGAGCACAGCAGCCCAGGGCAGAGAGCTGTCACTCCTCTTTCAGTACAGCAGGTTTCTGCCCGTCTTTAAAAACGGCGTATTCAAGTCTGTCTTTAAATGTGACTGTGCTGACTCTCTTTCCTCTGCAGTCGGTCAGAACTGCTCTTTTAAGATTTGTAAGGAATGTTTTTGCAATTCAGAAGCGAGGAAAGGGTTCGGTTCTGCAGGCCTTACTCGAGCAGGTTTCCCATGTTAGGGAGATTGTGCCTTGGTAAAATCCTATAGAGTTGGCTCTAAGAAAGGGAATAAAACATGTCAGGGAGGGGTTTTGTGACTCTCAAACCAAAGGGGTTTTCCTTTGGAGTGCTCGGTTTTGTTTCCTTTAAATCTGAAGCACAAACTACAGCCCAGGTGCTTCTGGTATTTATGAAAAATCCCTGAAGCTGCTCAGTAGTTGAAACCCTGTCTGCAGGGCCTTTCCCATAGCCATAGGACATTAGACACGCGCACTCCCACCTAAAGCTCTTCATGGAGAATAGAAGCCTCCCTATGTGACCTGGAGTCAGAGCCACACAAGGAAATGCATCGCTGGTCTTCATATAAGGGCCAAGAAACTGGCTACATTGCGGGGCAGGGTGTATTCCAGTGGCTTCGCATGATTCCGGGGTACAAGGTGCATTTTATGTATGAGGCTTCTTTTAAAAAATATGTCGCCTAGTTCCTCCAGAATTCACGCCCCCGATGCAGGAATCAGCGCTTGCATTTCTCTGGCCTGTGTTCTGCAGTAGGTCTGGCTAATGATCATGATAGTTACTTCTGGCTTTAAAATCTTTTTAACGTTCCCCCAATCTCCTAAATGTGCATTTACCTGAGAGAGCTGGAGCTACCTCGCTTCAGGGAAGCCTGGATTTTATTTCTCCTTCGAACTACTATAAACATACGCGAATTAAACACCATACTCCTTATTTGTAAGTGGCTGGGAGACAAAGAAAAACAAAAAGCCAGGAAATTCTAAGTTAAGCCTGACTCTGTGTCCTTTTGTCCTTTTGCTCCCCCAGCCCAACGGGCGTAGATAAGGATGGAGTGTCGGCCTTAACTTTGTATTTCCTGGTTTATGTGTGGCGTGTTGCGCAGCAGCATCCTCACTCCAGTTTCTTTGAGTTTGAGGTATATATGCAGTTCTGGCCAAGAATCCTTCGGATGCCAGTGAATGTCCCATCTGTGAGACATTAGATACTTGGTAGCTGATAGAGTATGTGCAGGAGATGTTACACGTTAGACTTAAGCTTTCCTGCTATTTTTAAGTTACCGAGCTAATTATTCCTACCATTGGAAACTATGTAAGAAGTTTGTTTGACACTGAATTGCCTCTATCGCCTTCTCCCCAGTAGAGTGTGATCAGCTGCAGCTGCTCAGTCCGCGCACACGGTTCTAAATCAGGTTACTAGTGACATAGGTTCCGCTCGGAGTATGCCCAGAGGACGGAGTCTCGCTCCTAATGTATCCTTGTCGCTCGGAGCCACTTCGCATTTACCGCAAACCCATTTCCACCCCGCGCGCCAGGATTCGTACAGGAATTTACCTGCTGCCCTTCCTGGTACGGGGGTTTGTTTTCATTCTTCCTTTCTGTATTTCATAAACAAAGGTGGCAACTGCATGTCGCCCTTTGAGCGTCTCGAGCGCTCGCCGGTCTGCTGATAGCTACGGAGCGCCCCCTCCCCTTTGCGCGGCTCCTTGCTCTTGTACCACGTGTAGCGCTTCGCGGGAGAAAGGAAGCCGAGGGGCACGCGCGAAGTGAGCCCCACACTGCTTCAAATGTTCGGAAACGCGACATTTGCGTGTCCAACCTTTTTCTTAAAACTAGGCAGGAGCAAAGCCGGTCTCCCTCGCGCTGGCGGAGCGGTGTCAGCAGAGCGCACACCTCCCGCGGGGCTGCGGAGCTTTGTGCCCGGTGCGTGGGGGAATAGCCCCCCAGCTCTCCCGCGAGGGCGAGGACTGACAAGCGGAACTTCCCGCTGGAGCCGTGTCCCTCGGGGCTTGTTTCTAAAGCATCGCGAGCGAGCGCCCAGTCCGAGCGGGGAAACAGAGGGTACGATGCAGCCCTGGGGAGGTGCACTACGGCGGGTGCACTACGGCGGGGGCTGAGAGCAGCCGGGCGTCAGAGCTCGGCGCTACTGCAGTTCGGGGCCGCTTGGCTTGACTGCGCCCGGGAGTAGCAGGCAGAGCCGCGCGGTCATTATTGAAGCGAAGCGTTCACCGAAGAGATCGCTGAACTAGCAGCCCTGTCTGATCCCACAGACTGGACCGCCCGTGGGCCATTGCCAGCCAGGGGACTTTCGGAGGTACATCAGTACCGAGGGCCACAGGTTGCCCGGTTTTAAGCTCCGAGTGCCCAGGAGTAAATCCTGTTGCCGCCAGAGTCATTATAACATCGCTGCATTGACCTCACTGGGAGCAGGGCTATGTCTCAGCAGCAGCCCCGATCTGTATAGTGCTGGGCAAGGCCTGTGCTGAGGGTTGGGGTAGGAAGCCAGACGCTTTGATTTCTCTCTCACACTGTTTAACTCCGAACCCGGAGCTTCTTTCTCCCGCAGGAGTGACTGGGAAGCCGGTCCGGCCCGTCGCAGTCTCTGAAATGGGCTGTGCCCACGAAAGCTCATGATACCATCTACATGTTTTGTTAGTCTATAAAGTGCGACCAGACTATTTGTTTTTTTTAAAAGTTTATCCTGTACAGACTAATTGGGCTACCCCCTGAAGATTTCAGGGAATGGCAGGTCAGCCTGGGGACTTTAGCTCCCAAAATCCGGGCTTAGGTTTTACCAAGGGTGTTTGCAACGACTTTTTTGTACCAAGCAATTAACTATGGCGTTAGCACTTTGCAACCGGGTGTTGTAAACAGCCGGGCTACCTGAGTGGTGCCCTTGATTTTACCATTGGTTTATCAGGCTGCAGTCTCTGCCAGATCTGAACTAGATAGGACTACTGTCGAGACTGCGTTAATATTGTAAAACCCAAGGCTGCTTTTTGCACCAGCCGTCAGGGGAAATCCAATGGAGTGCATTCCAGGGAGTCCGCAGGAGCTGTGCTTGCATGCGGACTGCAGAATCGGATCCTCGAGTTGTGAGGAGACAGAGCAATCATTTAAAATATCGAGCCAGCTGCCACCATTTCCTTACCCACAGAGCGTGTGCGCGCGGGGGCTTTTCTACAGTCCGATGCAAGAGCTCTGGGTAGTGAAATCACAGCTTGCGAAACGACAGGTTTGGGTTTGCAGCAGCGGGATAGACGGTGACAGCAAGAGAGCCCAGAGGCGGCTCCTAAGGAATCTGAGCCTTTGCTCTCCTTGTAGCAGTCAAACGATGTGAAACGAGGAATTTTCTCACTCCAGCTTGGCCCAAGCATACATATCTTTGCTTTAACGAGGAACGAGGACGAGGAACCCCAAACCCGCCCTGAAATCAAAGAAGGGTTCGCCTTATAGAAGGATTGGGTCCCGACGACTCGATCCTGGGAGATGCCGAACACCCCTTTCTTCAGGCTAGTGCATTCAGGGGTTGTGCTCCAAATGCCTAAGACTGTACCTTTGTGCTCAGATGAACAGCCCTAATTCAATGGGAGAACGACCGAATTACTCGCTTGGGTGGGGATTCAAGCGTTGTAGGAAAAATTTAAGAAGCGGGAGTGGGGCAGGGAGTGACTGTAGCTGGTTAGTACCTGCTGACAGCCTGGTGCTCTGTGTTTGCGGCGTGACTCAGTGCGTTGGCGGGTGCACCTAAAGTTAAACGCACTAGTCACGAGCGGGCTGTAGCGGTTAGATTGGACCCTGGGCGAGGAAGGTTGAGGCAAGTCCCGTTTGAATGACAATGTTGTCAAACGCGGGTGAGCTCTGGAGAACTCGGGGCCTGATCCTGCTTTTCGGCACATGCTTTCTGCCCGCACCCAGCATCCCTGCTCTGGAAGGGTAGGCTTGGCTGCGCAGAGGCCCGTTGCTTTGTCTTTCTGCCCTTCTTGCCCGACCTGAAACCAGGAGAGGGACTTGACCCTTTAGTTCACCCCCCTGGTGATCCATCCTGTGTTTAAATCTGAGCTGATGCTCTAAATAGCCTTCCGAGTGTAATTCATTGAGGAAACGTCTCTCAGCGACAGCCTGTGAAGATTTTTTTAAACTGTTGTGTAAGAACCTTTAATTCTTTCTGACATAAAACGCAAGCGAGTGGGGCGACACTTGGCAGTTTTTGAAGAACTTCCTTTTGGTCACAATACAAACGAAGGCTTTGATCCTCCAGTTCTGTCAGTGGGAACGGGAGAGGCCCATCGGCGTCAGCAGGATTTTTGTCTGAGCCGAATCGAGAGCAAACTCCCACGTCAGGTTATTCGCCCTATGCACCCTCTTAGATGTGGAAGCTTTGGACCCGTCTTACAAGCCTTTCTCACGTGAGTAAATCTGATAGCTAGTCCTGCCTTGACAAAGGTTTGCAACAGCTGTTGGGTCGGGGCACTTAGCACGGCTGTGCGCCATGCATTCTGGAACTGGATAGTAACTGCCGGTTGGTTCATTGGGATTTGATGTCACAAGGAAATAAAGGGAATGGCTAGCACCTCACTTACACAGTATGCCAATCCCATAGTCTCGAATGTATGCGGCAGCCTTTTTTTCTCCCCCTCGCAAAGGACTGATAGGTAAGAAGTCAAGTGAGTCCTGTATCTGTGCAAACCGGCGGTAACTCGGCTTGTGTCTGGCAAACGTGAGCGAGGCTGGGAGCCAGAGGAGGGTTTATTTTCCGGGCATGATCTGAACTTCACCTCCACACACTATTTGTCTCCTCCTCGAACGTGCCCTCGGAACCAGGCGAAGTTTTGCCGGAGGAGCGACAGAATTTTACCCCGGCTGCGCGCTAACGCCTCTGGAAAGCGGCAACCTGTCACTCCGCTCGCCCCTCGCCCCCGGCCTGCCTCGGCCGCTTTCTGGGCTCCTCCGCTGTGCAAAGCCAATGCTGCCCTCTGCCCGCAGCAAACAGCCACTGCACGGGGCCCGGCGCTCCGGCGGCGGATCTGCTGCCACGACTGGCGCGTGGGCTGAGCAGTGACTCGCTCACGTGTCACCCCTCCGGCCCGGCCCGCTGGCCGGCCCCGGCGCTCACAGGCCCGGGCGCGGCAGAGACAGGTTCAGAGCCGCAGCCCGCGCAAAGCTTCCTGGCGCCAGCCCGCCGTGCCCAGCGCCGAGTGGGTGCCGGAACTACTTCCGGGCCCGTGCTCCGCGAGTCCCCCGGCCTCACCGAGAGAGCGCGGCTCGCTTCTGTTCAGCGCACACCGGGGAGAAGCGTTCGCGGGGACCCGGCCCCTGTCTTCCGCAAGGGAGCGGGGCGGACACAAACAGCGCAGGTGTCCTTAAAGAAGGGGGTGTGCTTTGTGAGAGTGTGAACGTGTGTTTTCAGGTGCGAGTCTGGGGGAGGAGGTGAGGGGAGTGTCAGAGAAAGGAAGAGGGGCGTTGGAGAGGGGTGTGTGTCAGAGAGAGAGTGTGTGTGAGGGGGGGTGTGTCAGAGAGAGAGTGTGTGTGAGGGGGGTGTGTGTCAGAGAGAGAGAGAGAGAGTGTGAGGGGGTGTGTGTCAGAGAGAGAGTGTGTGTGAGGGGGGGTGTGTGTCAGAGAGAGAGTGTGTGTGAGGGGGGTGTGTGTCAGAGAGAGAGTGTGTGTGAGGGGGGGGGTGTCAGAGAGAGAGTGTGTGTGAGGGGGGGTGTGTGTCAGAGAGAGTGTGTGTGTGAGGGGGGTGTGTGTCAGAGAGAGAGTGTGTGTGAGGGGGGTGTGTGTCAGAGAGAGAGTGTGTGTGAGGGGGGTGTGTGTCAGAGAGAGAGTGTGTGTGAGGGGGGTGTGTGTCAGAGAGAGAGTGTGTGTGAGGGGGGTGTGTGTCAGAGAGAGAGAGAGAGAGTGTGTGAGGGGGTGTGTGTCAGAGAGAGAGTGTGTGTGAGGGGGGTGTGTGTCAGAGAGAGAGAGAGAGAGAGTGTGTGAGGGGGTGTGTGTCAGAGAGAGTGTGTGTGTGGGGGGGTGTCAGAGAGAGTGTATGTGTGAGGGGGGGTGTGTCAGAGAAAGGGAGAGGGGGTGTGTGTCAGAGAGAGAGAGAGTGTATGTGTGAGAGGGAGGATGTGCATCAGAGAAAGGGAGAGGGGCGTTGGAGAGGGGGTGTGTGTCAGAGAGAGAGTGTGTGTGAGGGGGGGTGTGTCAGAGAGAGTGTATGTGTGAGAGGGGGTGTGTGCATCAGAGAAAGGCAGAGGGTGTGTGTGTCAGAGAGTGTGTGTGTGAGGGGGGTGTGCATCAGAGAAAGGGAGAGGGGGTGTATGTCAGAGAGAGAGTGTGTGTGAGGGGGGTGTGCATCAGAGAAAGGAAGAGGGGGTGTGTGTCAGAGAGAGAGAGAGAGTGTATGTGTGAGAGGGGGGTGTGTGCATCAGAGAAAGGGAGAGAGAGCAGTGTGTGGGTCAGAGAAAGGGAGAGGGGGTGTTAGAGAAAGGGGTGTGTGGGTATGTCTTGACTGCAGGCTTCTTTCAGAAGAAGCTTTTCTGGAGGAGATCTTCAGGAAAAACTTATTTCAAAAGAAAGGGTCCACACAGCAAAAGCACATTGAAAAAGTGATCTGCTTTTTCGCAAGATAGCTTCCACATTTATTGGTCTCTATCTCACATTTAAGTTGTGATTACTATGGAAGGAGCAGCCACTAAGGCACCTGTTTTTTTTTTTTCCTTGAGGCCTCTTCTTTTGGAAAACAAACAAACAAACAAAAAAACCCTCTCTTTCCTGTGTACACACACACACCTTTTTCTGAAAGAGCTCTCTCAGAAAAAGGCTTCTTCCTCATAGAAAGCGGTTTACAACTGTCAGAAAACCCCTGTGTTCTTTCGACTTCCTGTCGAAAGAACGCAATTGCAGTGTGGATGTAAGTGTATTTTTTCTGGAAAAACAGTCGTGTTTCCAGAAAATCTCTGCAGTGCAGACATACCCAGAGAGAGGGAAAGAGAGGGAGGGGATGTCAGAGAAAGGGAGAGAGAGGGGGGAGGGTGTTAGAGTGTGTGTGTGTGTGTGTGTCAGAGAAAGAGGGGGGGTCCAAGAAAGAGAGAGAGAGAGGAAAGTGTCAGAGAAAGGAAGAGAGAGAGAGGTGTGTGTGTGTGTGTCAATCAGATACGGGGGTGTCAGAGAGAGGGAAGGAGAGGGGTGTGTATATGTGTGTCAGAGAAAGGGAGAGAGGGGTGTGTGTGTGTGTGTGTCAGAGAGAGGGAGAGGGGTATACGTGTATGTACTCTCCTTCCCTCTCTTCCTCTCTCTTTCTTTAATGATGCCTCAGTTTACCAAAGAGCCAAAGCCCAGTGGTAGAGAAATCTCTCACCTCGCTCTAGTTTTCAGATGCTTAATTTTTCTTTTAATTCTTTTTGTGCCAAATCAGAGAATTAGTGTCCCCCCCCAGTCACTGAACTTGCTTTCACACTTGTCCTTTACCCGCTGCAGAGGAAACTAGCTGACCCTGCCATGTCTTTGCTTTTAACAGGCAAGTGTGACAGTGGCTTTGCCCAGCCTGGGGACTTGCTCCAGGCCCAGCCTTCCAGAGGAACACTTCTCCTTTGCCTTGCTTCACTATGATCCTCATTTTTCACCCTGGATTCTGAGCTGTCTATGGGTGGTTTTGTTTTCCGGAAGTTTCTGTGGTAAGACCTAAGGTGCTTTATAGGGCACTTTTCTAGTAATACTAGGGTAAGAGGTTGGAACAATTTGTACAGTGGCAGGGAGGGGTGTGTGCTGAGAGCTATTGCACGAAACTGTAAACCCTGGATATAATAGAAACCACTTCCAGCCAAGGGGTGCTTCATCCCTTGCTTCCCCCTCCCCTCCCCCCCCCACACATCTGTCCAGCTCCAGCAGCGATGGTGGCATCAGCCTTCCCTTATTTAAACCCTTTGCCTTGTCAGGCTGGTGATTCAGCTGCATTTATAGGGAATTGTTTTGGAAACCTGAAAACAGATTCAGTCTCCCAGTCCCCTGCTTTTTCTCCTTGCCCATCTGTTTTTAGGCAGAAACCTTTGAGAACAATCAAACAACACAACAAAAACAGTTGGGGTGGGAGGAGTCAGCCCTGATTGTTCAAAGGCTCACTATTCTTTCAGGAATAGGCCCATTGATTACAGTTGGGTTACTGCAGTAATGTGAGTTTAAGGCTTTGCACTGGGATTTTTTGGTCTCTAGATTCAATTCCCAGCTCTGCACCAGAGTTGATGTATGACTTTGGGCAAGTCACTTAGGCCAAACTTGAAAAAGAGGCCTGGGGAAGATTTACAAGTGCTCAGAACCTGGAGTTGGAGGCTGATTTTTCAGAAATGCTCTGTAGCTAACTTGCACCTACTGTGCTGAATTTTCCTGAAAACTGGGCCAGTAGTTTCTGCTCCCAGATTTGTAAAGAGGGGGACAGAGCCTGTCTCTTGCTCATATTTGCCCAGCATCAATCACAATGGGACTCTGCTCTATAAATATACAGCGAACAATGATGGAATACAGAAAGGATTTGATGCTAGAAATATCAGAGGATGTTAGTGAAAGAAGCCATGCGATGTTTAAAATATGGACACATTCCTTTAATCCCCTCCTGTGCTAGCTACTCACTGTGTGCATACCGGAACACACAAAAGTGGGGCAGTTAGACAGAAGATGACTTTAAGTAACAATCAACAAAATAATTGCTCAGACTGTCTTAATCAAATGAGTTTATTTTGGTTTTTGAGCTGAACTGAAAACAACTGCTTCTTGGGATTGCTTACAGTGTATTGGTAGCAGCAGCACCTCAACTACCACTTTGGAAAAGTTGGAAGAATTTCATAGGTCTAAACCAATAGGATTCGACAGAAATGACTCTTGAGGGCTTGTCTCCACAAACCAGCAATGCACACTAACATGTTGTGCATTAATTGGTCTCTGTAAATCCTGCTGGTGTGCATTAACAGTTTTCTTGCACTCTTTAGTGTAATACTGTTTGAAATAGCACTAAAGCACATGAAGGAATGTCAGTGCACACCACTTGGTCTATAGAGACCAATTAATATGCAACATATTAGTGTGCTTTAAAAATCAAACCCAGCAGGTTCACTGCTACACTCCATAGATAAGCCTTGAATGTCATGATGGAAGATCAAATCAGGGACAAGAAAGCAGAGGCAAGGAGTGAGTTCCTACCCTTTATTTGGATAGAAGTTTTATATATTTTTTAAGTTTAGAAACCTGATGTGTGTTTATTAGTCAACTAAAATTCTGCAGGATTTGAGGGTGTGTCTCGACTACATGGCTCCGTTGATGGAGCCATGTAGATGAGTGTACTCAGCAAAGGGAAATGAAGCAGCAATTTAAATAATCGCCACTTCATTTACATCAAAATGGCCACCGTGCTGTGCCGATCAGCTGATTGTCGGCACAGCACGGTAGTCTAGACAGGGATCAGCCAACCACAGAACCCTTTGTCATCAGATCCTGTAAGCCTTGTTTCATGAGGAGTAAAGGATCTGACAACAAAGGGTTCTGGAGTCAGCTGATCCCCGTCTAGACTACTGTGGTGTGCCGACAATCAGCTGATTGGCACAGCACGGTGGCCATTTTTATGTAAATGAAGCAGCGATTATTTAAATCACCACTTCATTTCCCTTTGTCGAGTACACTCATCTACCTGGCTCCGTTGATGGAGCCATGCTGTCTAGACACACCCTGAGTGATGGTGGAGGAAAAGAATTCATTCAAAATAATGAATGTGCACATTGTCTCTTTTAGAATTTGAGTTTCAATAAACGTTAGCATTTATTCCAGCCACTCTCGAAAAAACATGGTTGAGGGACTTAAAAATACCTTGATAAACAGCATCATTTAGATGTCAAACCTTATTATTGTACAAGCAAACTTAGTATTTTTCTAATGTGTATCTTTCAGAATGTACATTCTCTAGGGAGAAAGAGTTAAGAAAAAAACACAAACACAAGTGAAATGTAAGCACTGCCATATTTTCCTTTAGGCTGTCCAGCTCCAGGTGTACATAGGATTCTTTTCAGGAAACCTCATTATTGGGGATTTCACACTTAAGTTAATTTTACTGATGCCTGCAGATGGCTCTGAGCCTCTAACATGGGCCCTCATCCTTGTGCTCTTAAGTGTTTTGAAAAGTGCAAAGAAGTGAGCCAAAATGTATTACATTAAATCAACATATACACAGATATAAAACCTGAAGCCAGACACACTTGTTAACCTGACACAAAGGACGTGATCCAAAGTCCTCTTAAGTCAACGGAAAGACTCTTATCAACTCCAGTGAGCTTTGGATCAGGCCAATGAGAAAGTTAAGTTTTTCCTCTTATGGAGATATTAGCTTCGCCTGAGAGTTGGGTGCACAGAGCTTCTCTAAATAAGGGAATATTTCAGAGCCAGAAAACAAAATAATAATTCATGGCAATTTTAAAATAGTGACTAGAAATGAAACACTTTATTTTTCTCCTAAAAATTAATTTTTTAAGTAAGGTAAGCTTAATTAAATTGAGTACAGTGTTAATGGTGTCATGCAAGTTAAGATGTATACAGACCATCATTATATCTTTGGGGAGCATTTTATTGACAATAGACTTTAACTTTTTGTCATCTGGCTAAGGGAAGGAAAAAACAAGTAAAACGGTCTTATGGTTGAACTATCTTTCAGGAGAGGTGTTCACCAGACTTTTCATAGGTAATCATGTTTAAAGGCATACCATAAATCCAGTCAACTGAAGAAGTTAGTTCAGAGTATTTTCAGCTATTACACCTGCCAATATTTATTATGTTAGTCACATTTTCCTATTTTGCCATTCTTTCTTGTTGTTGTTTTGAAAGCAAACAGCAAAGGGCACTGGTAAGTCAAACACAAAGTGCTATCAAATGCTTAACTAATTAACTAGAGACCAATCATTTGTCACTAATCTTAGGTGGAAAAATCAGACAGAAGTGCAATTTTTAAAAATGTTAACCATGTCACGTACTATGCAAATCAATTAACTTTAGATATGGTCAAAATACACATATTTTGGGGAATAAACTTGGCAAGTTTCCTCTGCTGTTCTTCCTGCTGTGTTATTGTTTGTTGTTTGTGAGCATGTGGCTGATTACTGTTTCATTCATGAAAACGTTCATGAACTGCAGCACAAACGATTATTCATCTGGAAATTCTTCCTTGAGGTGCAATGTTCATTATTTCCAGTTTAACATACTCCTATTTCAAAATAAAACTTTGCAGCAAAGAATTGACTGGTTGTATTCAATGTTAACTTGTTTCTTTAATAACCGTTCTTGCTATGTTTGCTATAAAACACATGTGTTTAAAAACAGTTTGCTGGTAGTCCCTCTATTCTTCTCAAGCCATGCTACAGTGAAACAGGAAAGCCATACAATTGATTTGGATCAGCAGCAGGACATCCCATTAATATCAATGGATAATACATGCCTCTGGCACTTTAATTTGTGTCATCATTACATATTTCCATGGCAACAATCTAATGTCACCAATGTGAGATTAGAAGATGTGGAGCCTGCAGAAATAGAGTTTTCAGAGCAAAAGCTCTTGCTATAAATCCAAAGGGTATACAGAAATTAACTAGCAAAGTATATTACTCAAATGTTCTCTCCCCTGCCATCAAATATTTTTCTCAATTTTTAGTGTGCTTTTAAGACGTTCACAAATTTTGAAAAGAAACTGGAAATATTGAATGTACCAGATTAATTTATTGTTAATACAGTGCCATCAAACATTTATTTTCCTTGTGCTCTAAACCTGCTGTCACACAAAACATTGTCTTTTCTTTTTGACTGCCCCACCAATATTAATCTTGTTTGGGAAACCTCCAAATTCACCTTTTTTGATAAACTACTGTACACTTCAGCCCAGATGAGTGAAGAGCTGGCTGGGACAATCACAAGTTATCCTGAAATAGAAATGGAAACCACTTGTTTAAACATCCTAGATTCCCAAGACTCTACAAACGATCAGTGAAGGGATTTTTTTTTTGAGCAAAGAGGAGAGTAAGAGGATTATAGGGAAGAATGTCTGCTTGGGCTGCTACAAGCACCATAAGATTTCATTTTATTTTTTCCCCATCAGCTTTTCCGTTCCTTGCGGAACAATTTTCGGCATCTGAATCAAAGAGCATTATTTCAATTTTGTTTTGTTTTGTTTTATCTTAGCCTTTTTCATGTTTTCATTTAAAAAGTGACAGATTTGGTAAAACCCTCAACTGTTTCCCATTAGAGGGGGAGAGTTCACTAGTGTATCTTCCTGATGTTCCACATTACACATCGTAGAGTTTAAAGCAGAAAACACTCTAAGTAGTTACAGTTGGCTTGATGTGTAAAGTCCTTGTTTCTTTATCTTTCTGAGTTCTGGAGGAGGGAACAGAATGAACATTCTGGAAAAGGATGAGCAGGTTTTGGTTGCACATACTTATCTCTTTAAGTTAATGGGCCAACTTTTGAAGTAAGTTCATTACATTTAACGGAACAGGTCAACTTTCTGAATGGTCTAGCACAGTGGTTCCCAACCTTTTCCAAATGGGAACCCGTTTTGACAATTCAGAAAGATTTGGTGGCCCAAGACAATTCAAAAAGAAGAGGAGGTGGGGGGAAGAGCCACCTGGAGAGACACTTGGCGACCCTTTTGAAATGTAATGGCGACCCATATTTGGGTCCCGACCCAGAGGTTGGGAAACCCAGGCTAGCATGTGTACATCTACACTACAGTGTTATTTTGAAATATCTCATTTTGAAATAGTTAATTCAAAATAAGTTATTTCGAAATAACGCATCTACACACAAAATGCATTTCGAAATAGCATTTGGCTATTTTAAAATAGCCCATCCACACTGAGTGGACACTGAATCATATTTAACGTTGGCCGGAACCAGTTTCGGCAGGGAATCAGGTCAGGAGTTACTTTTTGTGGCTGCTGCCTGAGGTTATCTCAGGCCTGTGCTTAAAGGGACTCCCCCCGCTTTCCTGAACAGCCGGTTCTCAGGTTTCCCTGCTTGCTTGCCTACCTTGATGAAGAACAGCAAAGCATTTTTTTCTCTGCATGCTCTGATTGCCCTCACTCGGGACACCACAGCACTCTGCAACATGGAGCCAGAGCTGCCCCTGGGCACTCTAGTGCTTCTCTTGGACACATTGCTCTGAGCCTGGCTCACTTTCTGCAGGCTGCCATCCGGGAGGTCCAATGTGGGGCTGTCAGTATCCAGGAGGCTCTGCAGGAGAGCTTCCACCCTGAGGAGCACTAACAATCTCCCTTGTGTGCCCCACTAGAGGCTTGTGCCTCATTCCTCCCTCACCTCCTTCCACTTACCCCTCCCTAACCCACCTTCCTGATGTCAAAGAAAATACACGTATTTTCATGAACACAA
The DNA here is from genome assembly GCF_049634645.1 of Pelodiscus sinensis. Classification (NCBI taxonomy): domain Eukaryota; kingdom Metazoa; phylum Chordata; order Testudines; family Trionychidae; genus Pelodiscus; species Pelodiscus sinensis. The sequence goes on along the minus strand of NC_134720.1, from coordinate 10,839,453 downwards.
AGTCTCTTTATTTAATAAAACTGGCGGGGGAGAATGAAACTCTGGTGAGACTGGGGAAAGGAGGCGGGAGAAGGCAGGGGAGTGGATGGGAGAGGGGAGGGGGAAACCTGGGAGGAGGGAGCTGGAAGGCAGAAGCAAGGGGAAGAAGGGGGAGGAAAAGCTCAGGGTTCAGGGTTGGGGGTCTTGCCAGGCCAGCTGTCTCCCAGCACCACAGGTGTGGGGGCCTCCGTGTCTCCAGGGGGTTGGGGAGGGGATAGAGGATGTGGAGGGAGAAGTGGGAGGGGCAGAAGGAGTGGGAGGAGGAGTGGTAGCTGGGGAGGCAGCAGGAGCTGGACCAGCAGGAGGCAACACATTCTGCACCACGGTCTGCAGGTGCTGGCAGATGGCATGGCCCTGGGCAAGCTGCTCCCGCCGGAGCTGCAGGTCTTCTTACACCCAGTGCTGGAGGGTGAGGGCAGGGCTTGTAGTGCCCCCAGGTGCTGCTGTTGGTACTCCTCCACTGCACGGGTGGTCCTGCAGAGCCCTTGGGTGCGGGAGCATGTCCCGAGTGGTGTGGTGCACCCTGCAAGCACAGCTGGTGAGGCTGTGGAGAAACAAGAGAAGTGGTCAGTAATTCATGGGGGGACAGTGGGTGAAGCCCAGCCCCCCTCTGCAAGGTAAGGATGACGGTTCCCTGCACCATCAGAGCCAATGTGCTTCCACAGAGGCCATGTTCGGAATGTCTTGCTATCCCCAGGAGGGGGAGCTGCTCCGAGACCACACCCATGCCCCTGTGCTATATATAGTGTGTGTGTGGGGGGGGGGGAAAGTCCCCTGCTTCTGTGTAGAGTGGTCTTGTGGAGGGAGAGTTTCCTGCTGTCCCCCACCCCAGAGTCAGGAGAAGGTCATGCCTCTTCACACAAGCATGTGGCTAACAGGGTAAGGCCCCTTTGTGGCAGCCAGCTGGGGCCACATGCCCAGGGGTGGCATGGCACATGCTCGCACATGCACAGGTTGCTGCGTGATCCATGGACAACAAGGCCCACACACGCAGTCCCTGGTTTCCGTCCCCTACCCTGCATAAGGGGACAGTGATGGCACTCACCTGTTGTTGCCTCCCTGGCCTCAGATGACAATGGCGACAGGTCTGCTGGGGTGGCTCAGGGGTCCTGGCTGCTCAGCATGCTCCGTCTGGTCTGCTGCAGCTCCTGGCTCTCCTCCTCCTCCTCCTCCTCCTTGATGCCCTGGTCAGGGCCCTTTACCCCAGGGTTGACAGCTACCTGCGGGGCACAGACAGTCCCACCCCCCAGGATGTGCTCCAGGGCATTGAAATAGGGGCAGCTTGGTGTGTGCACCCCTGGTTGGGAGCTTGTGACGGCGCGTTGGGGGTTCCCCGTCTCCTGCACCCCGAAATGGCACAAACAGACTGCACCAGCCGGTGGAATAGAGGAAGTTTATTGCCTCTCCAGGATACAGCATAGCACAGATGTAGTCTGGTCACAGAACTGGGCTAGGATGCCTCAGGCCCCCTTGAGTTGGGGGGAGACTGGGCCCCTAAACTCCAGCTCCTCTCCCTAGGCTCTCCTCCATGCTCTCCCACAGTAACAACTAAATTCCCTTGCAGCCCTGCCCCCCAGTCCAGGGCAGCATTCACCTTCCTTTGTTCCTCTCCATGGGGGGTGTCTGGCCACTGGTTCGACAAGTTTGGCCTTACCTCTGCCTAGCGAGGTTTTCCCTGCTGGGTCTTGCTCCAGACAGCAGAGGTCACCACAGCCCAGCAAGTACCCCCACTACGTCACAGTTCTCCCCCCTCCGAGAGCGAACTGAGCAGGGTCACTCCACTCGTGACCTGGGGAAGTTCGGGCCCCTCGCTACGGGACAGCGCGTCGGCCATGATGTTGGCGCTCCCCTTGACGTGGATCACTTCCATGTCGTAGTCCTGCAGGAGCAGGCTCCACCACAGCAGCTTGGCGTTCGTCCCTTTCATCTGGTGCAGCCAGGTCAGGGGGCAGTGGTCGGTGAACACCGTGAAACGCCGGCCAAACAGGTACGGCTGCAGCTTTTGCAGGGCCCACACCATGGCCAGGCATTCCCTCTCTACGGTCGCGTAGCTCCGCTCCCGGGGCAGCAGCTTCCTGCTCAGGTACACGATGGGGTGACGTTCCCCTTTCTCGTCCGCCTGCATCAGCACCGCCCCCAGCCCGGTGTCCGAGGCGTCCGTAAACACGATAAAGGGCTTGTCGAAGTCTGGGTTTACCAACACTGGGGCCTTGGCCAGGGCTCCCTTCAGTGCACAGAGAGCCCTCTGGCACTGCTCCGTCCAGACCACCCTGTCGGGCCTCCCCTTCCTGCACAGCTCTGTGATCGGGGCAGCGATGGAGCTGAAGTTGGGCACAAACCTCCGGTAGTACCCCGCCATCCCAATGAAAGCCTGGACCTGCTTCTTGGTCTGGGGCACAGGCCAGTCCCGGATGGCCTCCACTTTGGCCGGCTCTGGCTTCAAGCAGCCGCTCCCCACCTTATGGCCCAGGTAGGACACTTCGGCCATTCCAACCTTGCACTTCCCAGCCTTTACGGTCAGCCCAGCCTCCCTCAGCCGATCCAGTACCTGGCTGACCTGGGCCACGTGGTCCTCCCAGGACTGGCTGAAGACGCAGATGTCATCGATGTACGCTAGGGCACAGTTCTCCATTCCCCTCAGCAGCTGGTCCACCAGGTGCTGGAAGGTGGCCGGCGCCCCTTTGAGGCCAAAGGGTAGGACCAGGAACTCATAGAGCCCCAGCGGCGTGATGAAAGCCGATTTCAGTCTGGCCTCCTGGTCTAGCGGCACCTGCCAGTAGCCCTTGGTTAGGTCCAGGGTGGTGAGATAGCGAGCTCCCCCCAGCTTGTCCAGGAGCTCGTCGGGCCTTGGCATCGGGTAGGCGTCGGACACCGTGATGGCGTTGAGCTTCCGGTAGTCCACGCAGAACCGGATCGACCCGTCCTTCTTGGGAACCAGCACCACGGGAGAGGCCCAGGGGCTGGAGGACGGCTGGATCACCCCCAGGGCCAACATGTCCTGGACCTCTCTCTCCAGGTCCTGGGCTGTTTTCCCTGTGACTCTGAATGGGGAGCAGTGCACCGGGGGGTGAGTGCCCGTCTGCACCCGGTGGACAGCCAGGTTGGTGAGACCCGGCTTGTTGGAGAACAGCTGCTGGTGGGAGCGCAGCACCTCCCGGATCTCGGCCTGCTGGGCCGGGGTGAGCTGGTCCGAGAGGGAAATTGACTCCAGCGAAGAGTCCTCTCCGGTCCCAGGGAACAGGCCCACCAGGGGATCCTCCCCCTGCTCCTCCCAGGGCTTACACATGGCCAGCACCAAGTTCTCCCTGTCCCAGTACGGCTTCATCATGTTAACATGATATACCCGCTGGCCGCGTGTCCGGCCCGTCAGCTCCACCACGTAGTTCACCTCGTTCAGCTGCTTAACCACCTTGAAGGGGCCGTCCCAGGCGGCTTGCAGCTTGTTCTTCCGCACGGGGATCAGGACCATCACCTGGTCCCCGGTAGCGTAGGCGCGGGCCCGTGCATTGCGGACGTACCAGACCTTCTGCTTCCTCTGGGTCCTGCTCAGGTTCTCTCTGGCCAGGCCCATGAGCTCGGCAAGTCTTTCCCGGAATGTCAGGACGTATTCCACGACCGGCTCACCCTCCGGGGAGACCTTCCCCTCCCACTCGTCTTTCAATAAGTCCAGGGGGCCCCTCACTCGCCTCCCATATAACAGCTCGAACAGCGAGAACCCCGTGGACTCCTGGGGCACTTCCCTGTACGCAAACAGCAGGTGGGGTAGGTACTTGTCCCAGTCCTGCGGGTGTTTGTGCATAAAGGTCCGTAGCATCTGCTTCAGAGTCCCATTGAACCTCTCCACCAACCCGTTGGTCTGGGGGTGATACGCCGAGGCCCAGGTGTGTTGCACCCCACTCTTCTCCCACAAGCACCGGAGCAGGGCCGACATGAAGTTGGATCCCTGGTCCGTGAGAACCTCCTGGGGAAACCCCACCCTGCTGAAAATGGTCAGCAGTGCGTCTGCCACCGTGTCTGCCTCGATGGAGGGCAGGGCCACGGCCTCGGGGTAGCGGGTGGCGAAGTCCACCACCACCAGTATGTATTTCTTCCCTGTCCGGGTCGCTCTGTTGAAGGGCCCCACAATATCCATCGCCACCTTCTGGAAAGGCTCCTCTATGATGGGCAGGGGTCTCAATGCAGCTTTCTTCCTGTCTTGGGCCTTCCCCACTCGTTGGCAGGAGTCGCAGGACCGGCAGTACCGCTGGACAGCTGCAAACATCCCCGGCCAATAGAAGTTTTGGAGCAGCCTCAGCCGCGTGCGCCGGATCCCCTGGTGTCCCGAGAACGGGATGTCATGGGCCAGGTGTAGCAGCTTGCGGCGATACCTTTGGGGAACCACTAGCTGCCGCTGGAGCCCCCACTTGCCTACCGTCCCGGGGGAAAGCCATTCCCGGTACAGAAATCCCCTCTCCCACCGGAACTTCTCCTGGCAATCTCCTCCTAGGGGTTGAGCGGCACCCAGGTCAGCCCGGTCCCTCAGGGCCTGCAAGGAGGGATCCACTCGCACCTCCGCCTGGAATTCAGCGGCTGGGGCTGGGACAGGGCAGTGGTTCCCCCCACTGCCTAGGTCCAACTCTAGGTCTGCTGGGACGGGGCCCTGGGCCCCCTGTTGGGGAACCTCCTCGAGTTCCGGGCCGCAAGCCCCTCGCTTGCTCTGGCTACGGGTGGTGACCAGCGTCCTGTGGGGTCCGTCTGGCCACTCCTCTAGGTCACTCCCCATTAGCACGTCGGTGGGCAAGTGCGGGTGCACCCCCACTTCCTTGGGGCCCTCCTTGGCCTCCCATTTCAGATGCACCCTGGCTACAGGTACCTCAAAGGGGGTGCCGCCTATGCCCCTCAGTGTCAGCTGAGTGTCGGGTAGCATACGGTCTGGGGCCACTATGTCGGGCCGGGCCAGCGTCACCTCCGCCCCCGTGTCCCAGAAACCCGTCACCTTCCTGCCATCCACCTCCAGGGGTACGAGGCAGTCCCTCCGTAGGGGCCGCCCCGCCCCCACCCGGTGCACGGATAAATCTGTCTCCCGAGGGTCAGACCTCCCAGGGGAGGTGCACTGAGCATCCTTCCCCCCTCCCCGAGCGGAGGTTTGCCGGCCAGCCCCTGCCACTGGGGCAGCCAGCCCTTCCTCCCGCCCCAGCCAGTTAACCCTGGAACGTCCCAGGTCATGGGACCTGTTCTTGCGCCTGGTGCATTGAGCCCTCTTGTGGCCTCGTTGCCCACAGCGATGGCAAGTTAGGTTGTGTGGGCCCATTCGGGTCGGCTCTGCCCGGGCTCTGGCTGGTTTTCTGGGGTATCGACGACTGGTCCTGGTCCCTGGGGCTCGCCTCGGAGGTGTCTCTCTCCGTTGCTCCGCCGAGAACCGGTCTCTGCGCGATTCTCTTTCTCTCCGGGACTCCCGTTCACCCCCGGACCGGCTCTCTGTGAACTCATCCGCCAGTCTCCCGGCCTCCTGGGGGTTCTCTGGTCTCCGGTCCTTGAGCCACAGCCTCAGTTTGGGTGGGCATGCTTCATAGAACTGCTCCATCATGACCAGCTTGAGCAGCTCCTCTGCGGTCTGGGCTCCGACTCCCGAGACCCACTTGCGGCAATATTGCGCCAGGCGGGAGGCCAGGTCCACATAGGTCTCCCGTGGCCCTTTCTGTACCCCCCGGAACTTCTTCCTGTACATCTCGGGGGTCAGCCCGAACTTGTGCAGCAGGGCCTCCTTGACTCGGTTGTAATCCCCTGGCTGTAGGTCCTCCAGCTGACTGAGCACTCCGGCCGCCTCCTGGTTCAGTGCGGGGATGAGCTCCTGCAGCCAGTCAGCTGGGGGGACCTGTTGCAGCCCACAGGCCCTCTCAAAGGAGCTGAGGAACCCGTCTATGTCGCCCACGTCCTTCAATTGGGCCACCGTGAGCCTCTCCAAGCGCATGGCATCCCCGGGACTCTGGGGCCCATCCACTCTTGGCGCAGCCGGGGCCTCGCAGGTTCTCCGCTCTGCCATGGCCAGCTCATGCTGTCGCTGCCTCTCTCGATCTTGGCGCTCCTTCTCTCGATCCTGGCGGTCCCTCTCTTGATCTTGGCGCTCCTTCTCTCGATCCTGGCGGTCCCTCTCTCGATCTTGGCGCTCCTTCTCTCGGTCCTGTACTTCCAATTCCTTCATCCGCAGCTGGATCTCCAGCCGCCGCAGCTCCGCTGGGCTGGCCCCTGCCCTAGATGGGCTACGGCTTGCAGGCCTCCCGGGAGACGCTGTCTCATCTCTCCGGTGGGTTCCAGCGTTCCTCCCCCTCTCTGAGCCTGACACACTCTCAGGGGGGGTCTGGCTGCTTCCCCTGGGGACAAGATCCTGGCCCCGTGGCTGGTCATTCTCTTCCAGCTGGGTAATCAGCTGGGCCTTGGTTGCTTTCCGCACCGGCAAGCCCCTCTCTCTGCACAGCCCCACCAGCTCTGCCTTCAAGAGTCGGGCGTAGGCCATCTGCCCGCTGGGCCCCTCGGTGCAGACTCACCAGTCTAGTGCTGCAGCGCCCCACGATTCCCAGGAACCGCTTCGCTCTGTCTCCAGCACGCCTGGCTCCAGGGCTCTTGCTTCTACTGTGCCTTGTCGCTTGCCGCTGGGAGCTTCATCCACGGGGTGCAGTGCATCCCACCCCTGACACCAGTGTGACGGCGCGTTGGGGGTTCCCCGTCTCCTGCACCCCGAAATGGCACAAACAGACTGCACCAGCCGGTGGAATAGAGGAAGTTTATTGCCTCTCTAGGATACAGCATAGCACAGATGTAGTCTGGTCACAGAACTGGGCTAGGATGCCTCAGGCCCCCTTGAGTTGGGGGGAGACTGGGCCCCTAAACTCCAGCTCCTCTCCCTAGGCTCTCCTCCATGCTCTCCCACAGTAACAACTAAATTCCCTTGCAGCCCTGCCCCCCAGTCCAGGGCAGCATTCACCTTCCTTTGTTCCTCTCCATGGGGGGTGTCTGGCCACTGGTTCGACAAGTTTGGCCTTACCTCTGCCTAGCGAGGTTTTCCCTGCTGGGTCTTGCTCCAGACAGCAGAGGTCACCACAGCCCAGCAAGTACCCCCACTACGTCACAGAGCTGCCCCCTGTGTCCCTGGCATATGCCTGCCGAAGCTCTTTTATTTTCATCCGCACCTGCTCCTGGGTGCGGATGTGGCCTTTGCTGGCTATGCTGGCAGCTATCCTACCATAGACAGCCGCATTCCTCCATCTAGTGCGGAGATCATGGACTTTGGAGGATTCCCCTCAAACCTCAATGAAGTCCATGATCTCCGCACTGGAACAAGAAGGCGCCTGCCTTTTCCAGCCCCTGACAGGCTCCTGGGAGCTGGCAGACTGCTCCTGGGGACCAGTGGAGGGCTGGCTGCTGGTGGCTTGCTGGCTCATATTGGGGCCACTGAGTCAGGGGCAAGACAGACTGTTTGTTGGGCTGGCACGCTTGGAGCTGGCACACGCACTGTGGCCAGACTCTACCCCTTTAAGGGCTCTGGGGAGAGGGGGAGAGAGAGTAGTTTTCTTGGTTGTGGCTAGAGTGGCCAGCAGGGCACCCTGGGAAGGGCTGGAGGCCCTCTATTTAGAAATAATTTTGAAATAGCAGTTGGCTTGTGTAGACGCTAGTACAGTTATTTCCAAATAACAGCTGTTATTTCAAAATAACTTTGCTGTGTAGGCATACCCTCACTGTCTAATTGTCAGTGTTCCACTTGCAAAGTGTACACAGGCTCATACATATGTGGTTAATGTGGAGCCTTATTATAGACAAAGTCCTTTTCTTACTAAAATAATGTCCCTGTAGTCAGATTTGCAGTTTGCATACTGTCATACACTATAGTTCAAACCCACTGCTCCAGCATGTGTACTTCTGTGTACACGTTAGACACCATCAATACATCCTATAGGAAAGGGAGCAAACTTAAGGAAAGTCTAGCACAGGGGTCTCAAACTCAATTTACCTTAGAGCAGCACCAGTTCTCAAATACTCCTAGCGGGCAGAAGTGCACCCCCTTCTGGCAGGGTTCTTGGGGGGGGTCTCTATACATTTCCCCTCCAGGTGTCTCCTGGCCCCTCCTGCTGGCCCATGCATTCCCCCCACCATGTGTCCCCCAGTCCCACCTGTCACCCCTAGGTGATTTAAAGCCCACTGGGGTCCCCTGCCACCACCACCAGTAGTGCAGCAGGGCTAGAGTGGCTTCCTGCTGCTAGTTCCTTGCCACTTCCAGCTTATCCTTGTGCCCTGGAGGAGGTGTGTGCAGAGCCTATCGGTGTAAGCTGTAACACTACTAACTCATTTTGTGACTAGATATCAGTGATGCCAACTCTCCAGGTTTGATCACAAGCCTCCTGATAGATGGGGCTGTTTTTTTTGTTTGTTTCTGGAGAGCTCAGCCATATTATTAGAATTAAGGCAAGTCTGGAAACTTGATGCCTCATGCACTGCCATCAACTGTGATTGCTCTGACTTAGTAGATTATACAGCTTGCTTGTCGCTGTATAGTGTTAGAAGAGAATCCCAGCCTTCTTTTTCTTTATTTTTCTTTTTTTTTAAAAGAAAACTTTAGGTCTCATGGTTTGTGGAGAAAAGCTAGAAAACATTTCCAAGTTCAGCCAAAGACCTCAAACACCAGCTACCAAATAAAAAGATCCCCAAATGTAATTTTATCTGTGATTTCAAGAAGCCATTCTCTTTTTGGGGGTGGGAGGAGAAGGGCTGATTCATAAGTTTTGAATGCTTGTGGTTGACAATGCAGTACAAGCAAGTTGATAGTGTCTCCTCCCGTGTCCAGGAGCCCAGAGAGAGACCAGGATCCTATAAAAGACATTAAACTGAGTCGTCATCCTGACACCCCCATCTTCTTGTGCTGGAATGTCCCCCATTAACAGCCATGCCCTCATACTGGAATCCCACCTGCACCCCCCACACTCTGCTAACGTCCACATCCTCATCTAGGATTCTCCGTTCCTACCCGGGGTAACTGAAATTGACCCCCCAAACCGGCCCTGTAGGCTATAGAAACATGTCAGCTTGGACATGCAGTTTGCATTGCAGCAGAGGCAGTCAGAATGGCTTCCCAGACTGAGCAGCACTCTGTGGCTGGGACTATGTGGGTGCTGGGGCCTGGGTTCTTCTGGGAGCCTTGTGCAAGGATTCCTGCATGCTGCACCTCCCCCTCAAGCTGGCAGCTGCATGGGGAAGTGCTTGGGCTGTCCCATTTTGCACAAGATCCTCATGCCTCTCCGGGAGACCCCCAGGTCTAACATTTTGTAGTTTCTTGTGTGCCTCTGGGAGAGGCATAAGGATCTTGCGCAAAACAGGATTTGCACAAAACGGAAGCGGCTACATTGCTTCTCTTTGCACAAAAACCCCTTGCGCAAAAAGAAATGGCAGAAAATATGCTAATGATATTGCAACTTATGCTAATGAGTCCCTCATTAGCATATTTTCTGCTGCAAAAACTCACAGTGTAGACAAAGTCATACTGGATAGGCAGCAGAATGAATAAAAGCAAAAAGAAGGTTTTTTTTCACAGGCTACATCTACACTGTCCCATAGTTCAAAATAAGATACACAATTTCAGCTATGCAAATTGCACATTTTATTTTGATCTTATTTTGAAATAGCTTATTTCATAATTTAGTGCTGTCTACACAGTGCTAAATTTCAAAATAACCTGTTATTCTGAAACATCCTTTACTCCTTGTGGAATGAGGTTTACAGGGATGTCAGAAGAGTGAGCCTGAAATAACGGGTTTGCTGTGAAGAAGTGAAATAGCTATTTCGGGATACTCCAGTATCCTGAAGTAGTGTTGCAATATAGATGTGGCCACATAGTGCCCAATTAACCTGTGTAACTCATTGCCATTGTATGTTATGATGGCCAAAACATTCAAAAATTAACTAGATAAGACCATGGAGAATAGGCCTATCAGTGGTACAGTCCCATGCCCTGAGTACTCCCTAAACCTCAACTGTTAGAAGCCGGGAGGGGGGAGGCCAGGGATGGATAAACATTCTGTACTTTTCCCCTGAATTTCTGGTATGAGTCACTGTTGGAGACAGAATACACTTCTGGTTCTTCTTTCAATGTTTGAAGTTATGTCAGATTTATCCTATTTTTTCATATGCTGGCTCAAGTGGACTAATTATGTCTGACTGTAAACATATTTTAGAGATTGGAGAGATCATTTTCCAACAGCAAAAGAATGAATTGTCACCCATTATTGGACATGGACACATCTACTTACAAACAGTTTTGATAAGAAAATATTGAGGAATACCATGATTGATGAAAATTTCTTCTAGACTACGTGGTGAGGTCTCTACTACATCTTGAAACTTCTGGATCACTTGGGATGTTGTCTTGTACATTGTTGCAGTAGTCCTCTCTTGTTTTTAATTTCACCTTCACTTCTTTCACACAGCCTTCTTTTCTCTTTGATAAAAGATACTTTATAGTGTTAAGTGGCAATAATGAGCCATGCTTATTATATCCTCTCTGACACTATGTTGTCTGTCTCACACACTTTTTCTTTTATCTCTTTATATAAAAAGTTTTCTTGCCATGCAACAGTATGATGTCATCAGGTTCTCTGGCTGTGAAAGGGTCCACAGAGAGGGGGGTTGGTGAGTGTAACGAGCAGGGGGTGCAGCTCCCTGCTCATATGTAATGTCTTCACCCTAACCCTTTGCCATTGTATCAAGTACTGCATCTATGTTTGCATTTTAATATTGTGACTTTTTAAGATGAGATTTTTAAAAATGATCAGTTGGCCTAACTCTGTTCACATTGATTGCTCTTGAAAATTGTACCCATAAAAGTAATCAATTATACACAACAAATCAATATGTAAAGCAAACTGTGTTTACTTAACAAAAGTTTTAAGTAGTAAATAGTTTGATGGATAATTCTGCCAGTAAAAACATGCATGTGATAAAGAGGTTTTAAAAATAATCCTTTTTTTATGACTGAGTTACCTTAAAGTACCTTATAGGTCTTAAGTACCTATAAACCAATGTACGGAGTTTTCCATATAATGGTAAATCTTCATTTTATGTTTCTTAGACCTAAAGAAGAATTTGATCAAAGCAGAGTTTAGGATGGGTTGAGATGCAAATGAGGAAAAGAAGATATAGGCAATGGAAAGTGTCCCCTTTATTTCTCTCATTCATGAATCTGCAAACAGAGAATATCTGCTAGGTCACACTATACTAATGGAGTTACACTTTATTCATATAATAAAATACACTTTATTCATATAATAAAATACAAAATAATCCAACTCAAGGATTTAGCAGTGTAACAGAGTATGCTGGAGCCATTCTTTTAATTTATTTTATGTGAATTCACATGTTCACCAAATTTATTTAAAAAAGGAATTGCATGTTTATAAAATAAGTTATACAATGTATTTCAAACCTCAAACACAGTGAATTCCAATGAAACAGAAGATGGCCTGGGACAAACCTGGGAAAGAGTCACAGTCAAAGTAGTCCCTGATTTTTTTTTCAGAATAATACTTGTTTTTCAAGTTAAAGGAAACTTTTGCTTTGAGAAACACTATGGATCTGATTCTCAACAAGTTCAGTCATTGCATTGAAGTTGATGGAGTCATACTATACTGGATGAGAATCTGCACTTTCATTTGTTCATTCCTTTAGCAAGGTCTCTTATTTTATGCTATACTCTGTGCCACGATACTAACTAATAAAACAGCTGTGATGACACATTTGTACTTTCCATACTGTATTTGCCTTCTCCCAGGCAGAATGATGATTTTCTGTGTTAATAATTTACTACTTTCTATTAAAAACCAAAAAGAAAATCCATCTATTGGAAACCCATTTGGAGGAAAATGGCTTAAGAGCAATTGCATTGTATGATTAATGGGAGGAGCACGTGCATGCATTCTACCCAGTGGATCTGTCACAATAAGAATTATTTTTCTATATCACTTACATTACAGTCGAAATATGAAATGAACTCCATGTGGCAGCTGCCAAAAGGTTGGGGTGAGGGTGCCGAGGGGGGGAAAGCAGTCTCAGAAAGTTTCAGTTATCCCTTGGAGCTATATTACAACATATACTACTCCTAATTGAATCAGTGTGAGAACCTTTCCCCCTCCACTTAAATCAGTGCAAGTCTTTGTCCACTTCCCTCTTCAGACACATGCATCTGATATGAAGAAAGATTCAGGGGACACAAACACCTTGGGTATGATCTTATCATTTTGCTCAATATTTTAATATTTTAACTGCTAACAAAGGAAACTTTGCTTCTCACCCTTTCCAGTCCTTCCCTCCCATGGAAGCTTTTTCACCAGGGACTGATCCTATATCCCCTGCTTTGCCAAGAGAGCAGTAGGTTAGTTACTGTGAGTTTTGCCCAAGAAAGAACTGCTATGTGTGAACCTAAATCACAGTGAGGTGAGTACAGTTTTCTAGTAAACTTCCTGTGAGTAGCCCAAGAGCCTTACAAGTACTAACCAGTCACTGGTGGGTTAATGATGATGATGATCACTCTGTGAGTGTGGCTATTACATCAATTAAATGAGTCACATCAAACTAGCTGTCTCTTTAGGAAAGAAAGCTTACTGCTCATTCAAAGGAGAGGAAGCATCAAGAATAGCAAATGAGAATGGTTCAGAACTAAGGATTGGTTAACATAAGAACAAACCAATAAAGTAATACAGGGAAGACTGATGTCAAGTTGGGCTAAAGTGTTGTTTGGTGCAACACAGGTATCAGTTTTTGGACCTCTGTTTGATGTGACTTAAATGGAAATGTAAACTTTCTAATAAGAACAAGGTTTAATTTGTGAAAGCAAGGGGATAGGAGTTAGGGCTTGGGTTCTGTTTCAGGCTCTAACAATTCCTCAGTAATCTTAGCAAACTTCTAACCTGAAGAATGTGCTTCATTTTAACCTCCTATAATGAGCCAAAAATAATCACTATCTCACGAAGGTATTAAGGCTTAATTAACATTCATAAGGCATTTTGGGAACCTCAGATGAGAGTTGTTTGATATATTTTAAAAGTGTAATTATTATTAAGTAACAAAATTAAATAACTCCTCAAAGCAAATGACAATTGATATCCAAACACATGCCTGGGGAAATACCCACATATGCAAAATAATATATGGCCCTTGTACTAAATACATGGGATGAAGATGCATTATGAGGACTCTGAAAAGGTCCTTGGATTAAATGTCTACTCTCTCTGAAATGTCTAGATACATTTATTGGAACAATTACTACCAGATTAGATTGTCAGTGTGCATTATAGTTAATACAGTATGAAGAAAGTGAGTGACTGGAGATCAGATAGAAGGGTTCCAACAGGAGGAAAGAACACAACATCGACAAATAAAGTGCTAAATGAAAGAGCAGGGATAACCAAAAGTAGAGAAGGGTAGAGCTGCAAGAGAGAAGCAGACAAAGGAAAGAGAAAAGGAAGAGAAAGGAGAAAAAGGGTGAAACTAACCGTAACAGTAATATTTTGCACCTGATGTATCTAGTTCCTTTCCCCAGAGGCTCTCAAAGGGCTTCACTAAATGGAAAAAAAGAAAAGGCCCATCATAGCCTCTTGATCCATACATAGAAAGACTTTGTTTGAATGTATCTCACCTCTCTGGTCTGGAAAAAGGGGATCCAGCTACATCTGCAGCACAGTTCCCTCTTTGTCAAGCAGCAGTGCAGGACATGAACTGGGCAGGCTGTAGGGGTCAAAAATTCTTATCTCTTTGCTCCATTGAAGGGTAACCACCCACTTAGGACAGCCCTGTAACCTGGAGCCATCTATGCTGCTTGAGAGCATCATTTTTTCCCTCTCTGTCATAGGGCAACTTGGTCACGTCCTCATGTCCCCCTCTCTCTGCCTCCGTGTTCCTACGCCACCCCGACCTGCCCCTCCTAGTCGGACGTGTCCTTCCTAACCAATTCACACCTATGGTTACCCCAAGCGGAGTGCGACGGGGGCCCGGGCCCACCCTCTCTCCAGACCCCAGCCCAGGGCTCTTTCCCCTCACCTGGCTGATGGGGCTACCTGCCACAACTCATCAGCCCACAGGCTATCCAATTACGCCCTCCCTGAGCTACTTCCTCACCCCCGCTCACCCTGGTGTTCCATACGTTTCTTGCCGGGAGTCCGGACTCTCCTCCTCTGGGTCCCCCACCGCCCTTCCCCGTCGGAAGGCTCCAGCCACCCTTAGAATGCCAAGAGCACCGCTCTCCTCCTCCTGGGGCTCAACCGTCCCCCTCCCCAATATTCCTGCACTGGCGTCTTTTACCTCTGCTCCTCCCCCACCCCCGCGGGCTCCACCCCTGACACCCTCACCGGCATCAGTGTTCACTTGCGCCGGTGCCTCCCCCGGCAAATCACCTGGGGCGCTGGCCAAGCCGCTGACCGCGCGGCGCACTCCTGCCGCTGCCACAGCCTCCCGTGCCCGCTCACCGGCTGCGTGGTGTGCACCTGATGCCGCTGTGGTCTCCCCGGCGGCGTGGGGCACCAGTTCATCTCCCTCCAGCTCCTGGAGGTGGCCGAAGGTAGTGCAGGATTGCGTCACCCCGTCACACCCTCTTTCCCCATGGAAAGGAAAAAAGACCAGAAGAAAAGTGAACAGCAAATTTGGACTGGACCCTCAGAGTTTCCTGCCCTGCCAAGGAGGAGGGGCATAAACCAGAGAGCGGACATGGTGAAAATGAGAAAAGATGAAATTGTAACACAAAGGCTACATCTAGTCTACACTCCTCTGTCTTCAGAGGGATTTAAATTAGACATTTTGAAAGTGCAAATGAAGCGGGGATTTAAATATCCAATGCTTCATTTGCATAATCGTTTATGGCACTTCTTCAAACAAGCGCCATTTCAAAAGGGAAAACACAGTTTAGACGCCGTTCTTTCGAAAAATTGGCCTGTTTTTGAAAGAACTGCATCTAAACTGAGGTTTCACTTTCAAAACGGCACTTGATCAAAACAGCGCCATGATGTGATTGTGCAAATGAAGCACAGGATATTTAAAATCCCCACTTCATTTGCACTTTCGAAATGTCTAAGTTACATCCCTCTGCTGACAGAGGGGTGTAGTCTAGATATAGCCAAAGTGATTTACAGAGGAAAGTTACTTAGGAGGACACATGCAAGGGCAATAGTTGCTCCATGTGAATTCATAGCCATAAAATCAATTCATTTTTAAATATGCTAATATTTTTCTTCTGTTCAGTTACGGGCTTCCTGCTGCAAACACTCATGCACCAATGGTTGTTTGTTGGGACTCCATGCAGAAGCAGCTAAATACACACATGGGGGGCAGGGGAAACGTTTGCAGAACCAAGCACCAATAAACGTCCAGGTCCTGCAAGTGCTCAATGTGCAAAAGTCTCTCTAGTCTAATGCCTAGTGTTATCAGTCCTTTTATGATTGCTCTGGAGTCTCCAGGAATTAAGTATGAATCTTTAATTAAGGATTATGCCATGTGATGAAACCTCAATCTAACCAAAACTGGCAACCCTAAAAGTCACTAGTAGAGGTACACACAGAACCTCTCCAGGAACAGGCCCATCACAAATAAGCGGAAGACATAATACACATTAACAGTCTATACCTGCTCCCAGAACCATTAACACATTTATATGTAAACAAGTGCAGTGACCACACTACCAAGCCCGTTATCTTGAAATAACAGGCTGGTTATTTCAAATAATAACTCCT
This sequence comes from Pelodiscus sinensis, assembly GCF_049634645.1. Classification (NCBI taxonomy): domain Eukaryota; kingdom Metazoa; phylum Chordata; order Testudines; family Trionychidae; genus Pelodiscus; species Pelodiscus sinensis. The sequence continues at coordinate 10,823,677 of NC_134720.1, read as the reverse complement.
GCTTTCCATGAGGAATAATGCTTATTTCAAAATTGTTATTTTGAAATGGTATTAATGTGGACAATCAGCTGCTACTATTTTGAAATAACCTCCAAAGGCCTCTCACAGCTGCACTTGTGGCTGCTCTTGCCACACCTGATATCTCCAATGCTCCCCTTCTCCTGCATAGCTTAAAGCAGCAAGACAAGAAACAGAAACCTGGATATTTAAAATTCAACAATGTTTCCTTGCTCCTGGTGAATGGAAGAGGAAAAAAACCTCCCATTCAGCTGTAAACAAAGTAACGGAAGTGAGTTCACTGTCACTGGAAAGTACAGGACTCCCATGAAGTAAGTCTTAGTTCATTTAAGGAGAAAATACGTCCCTGCCATAGTAGAGAACTATACTTTTCAGCTGGCAACATTACAGGAGGCTTTATCAATGCAGCCCTATTCTGTCTTCCATTTCAGCAGTATAAATCAGGAGTCACTCTACTGAGTTACTTGAGATTTACATTCAAGTAACCAGATGTAGAATATGGTCCATAGAATTCAAAGAGGCTTGTTCCCTCTGATGTCAATGGCAAAATGTCTATGTATTTCATTTGTTTGATTGGGGCATGCTAGAGACAGGAGAAAGAATACTGAGCCAACATCTCCCAAATAAAGATTTAACAGTTAGACAAGAGATTGATCAATAGATACAGACAAGCTCCTCCTTTGTTTCAGCTACACCAGACTAACATGGCTGCATCTCTATCACTGTCCTCCTTTAGGGAACGTCTACACAGCAGTGTTATGTCAGAATAACTAACGTTATTCTAAAATAACATAATCTTCATCTACACTACAACATAATGTCAAAATAGTGTTGAGCTGGAGGACATCTTACTCCTATTCCTGTAACCCTCATTTTATGAGGAGTAAGGGAAGTTGGAGAAAGAGTGCTCTTCCTTCGACTCCCTACTGTGTAGACAGTGCCTAAAGCCAAAATAAACTATTTCAACTTAAGCTACGCAATTGGCTTTAGCCCTGCTGTGTAGACATGCCCTTAATGATGATGTCATTTCTACAGATAGTGTTTCATAAGCCCCAGAAGCACTTGGTTCCTCTCCGCTCCTTCCTTTTAAAACTTTTGCCCCCACCACTTTCTTTCCCTTTCCAGACAATCGTTACTTCCTTCCATCTCCTCTTCCATGTCTTGATATAAGCCCTCTATATTCTACTTCCAATAACTATAAAAATTCCTCTGCCTAGGTCAGGCATGTCCAAAGTCCGGCCCGCGGGCCAATTGCGGCCCGCGGTCGGATTTAATACGGCCCCCGCTTCTCCCGGCTCCCCGGTGCTCCTTTCAACTGGCGCGCACAGCGCGCCGCTTCGGGCCACGCTGCCGCCGCCACCGCGGTCCTAGACCCTGCCCTGTAGGGCACGTCCGCAGCCCCGCTCCCCCGCTTGGCTGCGGGTTTGCCCTGTCCCCCGGGCCGCCGTGAGGCCAGCGTGCCCTGCGCTCTCCGACCCCGCGGGCCCTCTGCTTTGGGGCTGAGAGTGCGGGGACAGCCCCCGCTTCCTCCCCCTCTCCTGGCTCCCTGGCGCTCCTCTGAACTGGCGCGCACAGCGCGCCGCTTCTGGCTGCGCCACCGCCGTCCATGGCAGCCGCTGCGGTCCTAAAGCCTGCCATGTAGGGCACGTCCGCAACCCCGCTCCCCCGCTTGGCTGCGGGTTCGCCCTGCCCCCGTGCCGCCGTGAGGCCAGTGTGCCCTGCGCTCTCCTGTGCTGCAGTCCAGATCTCAGTTTCACCCTTCACATTAGTGTAGGCAAGTTTTTTTTTTCAATTGAGATGAATACATTGTAAAATCTCAGTTAATGTCAGTTGGTCTAAATCAGTTATAAATATATTTGGACACAACATGGATACTTGGTGTTATGTTCCTGTTCATATTTTTTGAACTTAAAAGTTGATAATATGTAATGTACTTTACAATGTTCCTGACATATATTTCAGCTTCCTGGATTTTTTTTTCATCTGGCCTTCAGATATGAAAGGCAGAGTGATTTAACACCTGTTTAGATTTGTCATCCATGTGATGAAATGAAAAGTATGCCGTTTGCAATAAACTTTGCATAAAATAGTTAATTTGCATTTAATTTTAATGGTTCAAAGAATGTCAGGCAAAATGGTCGGCCCTCACGCATGTTCACTTCTTCAAATCTGGCCCTCTTTGAAAAAAGTTTGGACACCCCTGGCCTAGGTAGAAAGTCAATTTGATTAGATCTAGCACCCAGAACCTTTCCATCAATTTGGCCGATAGGGTAACATTTATCCCTAAAAACAATAAAAAGTTCTAGCTAAAAAATCACAAGAAAGGTAAAAAAGAAGATGGAAAAAAGCACTGAATAATGTGTTCAAGTGGCCTTGCTAAAAAATCTTAATATATTTTTTTAGAAACTTTTTTTAGAAAAGTTTTCCGTTAAAACCATTTTCGAAAAGAGCGTCTAGATTGGCATGGATGCTTTCCCGCAAAAGCACTTTTTGCGGAAAAGCATCCATGCCAATCTAGACACACTTTTGCGCAAAAGCACTTTTTGCTGAAAAGCATCCGTGGCCAATCTAGACGCGCTTTTCCGCAAAAAAAGCCCCAATCGCCATTTTCGTGATCGGGGCTTTTTTGCGGAAAACAAATCTCAGCTGTCTACACTTGCCCTTTTGTGCAAAAGTTTTGTGCCCCAAGGTCTTCCTGATCAGTTTCTGTCTGGCTGCGGGTGCTCTACTCCGGCTGCTCCAGCCCACCATACCCAGAAGATTGTGGAGGCTGGAGAGCAGCTTGGACTGGCGGGACCTATGAATAAACATAGCTGCTTGGTTTTCCAATAAAACGAGTCTTTCTTTAGTAAACAGAAGCAAAGGTGGGCAGGGACAGGGGGGCTATCTGAACTAGGAGGGGGTGGATCAGTGAACTGGGAGGGGGGATCAGAAGATACAAGAGGGAGGGGCCGCTAGTCCTCCCTGCACACACATTCCCTGTGGCTGTGCCCTCCTGTGTGAGCAGCGACCGCACCAGTCCACCTCCCGCAGGAGGGGGATGTCCCAGGTGCAAGGCTATGTGGGACCTGCATAGCACGCCCTGTGTCACAGGGGCCCCAAGGTTGCTGCCTGCCTCCCCTCCCTCCCCCCACACACCATGGCCAGACAGGCAAGGGAAGTATGTGGCCAGAGTGGGACCTCCTGATGAGTGGCAGAGGAGCCATGTGCAATCTGCCCCTCCCTGGGGTGTGCACACACAGTTGCAGCTCACTCCAGTGTGTGTGTGAGCAGCTTCTTCCTCGCATGTGCAGGCATGCCTGTGTGCTGTGTGCAGTACTCCAGGTCATGTGTGGGGTCATGCCTGTGCCCTTGCGTCTAGCCTGCTTGCAGCTGGGTGTGCCCCCTTTCCCACTGGGGACAGGACTCGTGTGTGAGCAGGACTCGTGTGGCCACGCATAAGGCTGGCAGCAGGCTCCCAGGCATGTTGAGGGGCTGGCTGATGTGGCTGCATGCTGCACCCTCCCACTGCATGTGGTTGCATGTGCCCAAACTGCAGCTGTATGTGCTGGCCTAGCAGCCCGCGTGACACTGTGCCCCCTACCTCCTGTGTGTCCACCTCCCCCACCCTGTGTGTGTCATCATGCCAACATACCTGAAGAACCCTCGGAGGCTTGGGAGATATCCAGGCTGTCAGGACTGGATCCAGGGACAGGGTGACAGTCCCACTGTCCTTGTCATCCTCCTTCATCAGGAACTAGACCTGACCCTCTGTTTCCTCCCAGTCGGGGACAGGTTCCGGGCACTGGACTCTTGGCTGCTCCAGCCCAAGGATGTGGTGGAGCTCCTTGTAGTAGGGGCAGGTGTGGGGTCGCCCTCACATATCCCTGACAGAGCTCCTTCACCTTTGCCCGGACCTGTTCCATGGTCTGGGCAAGGTGACCTCGCTCTATCAGGGACATGGCCATGCAGGAGTAGATTGTGGCATTGCATCTCTTTGCCCGGGGTTCCTGGAGTGACTCCGCCTCACCCCACGATTGGAGGAGGGTTGCAATTTCTCCAGATGACCAGGCTGGTGCGTGGCACTTGCTGTACCTGGGAGCCCAGTGGCTGCTCCCTGTCAAGGCCAGCGGGGGTCTCGGGCACCTGCTTCCTCTGCCATCTGTGCCAACAGAGAGCTGCATGGCAAGGCAGCTAGCTGTGGGCAAGCTTCCTGCCACAATGGCTGTGCAGAGGGCCTGCACCTTTAAGAGGGGACAGCAGACAGGAACAAGAAAGCTGTGATTGCCTGCTATGGAGCGTCCAAGAGGCCACCTGTGTTTTTTCCCTGGAGGCCAGTTTTTACACAAAACCCCCTGCGGAGCATATACACTTGCCTTTTTGTGCAAGAGCTGTAGCACAAAAAGGAGTTCTTCCTCGCGGGGAGAGGAATAACTGTACCGTAAAAAGGCTTCTCTTCTGCTGATTTACTTGTTCAAAAGCACGCTTGAGGTGTGGACGCTTCGCCGGTTTTTGTGCAAAAATGGCTGGTTTTGTGCAAAAACCTTGTAGTGTAGACGTAGCCTATTAGTATAATTGCTACATTTCATTTATTAAGTCTTTAGCCCTCTCACAGAGTGGATTTATGCATCATGCTGCTGTGAAAAAGTTAATAGTAGGCTGAAGTAAATAGAGAAAAGGTTGACAGTTTTTACTACTATTTATTATAAAATTACATTTTTTCAAATGTGTTTCTTTTTACCTCTAGTTTCCCTGGTTTAGTAGGACCATCTTTCTTCTTTCTTGCCATGTGCACCTGGCTGCTTCTACTGCAGAACTTGTCTAGTTCCAGAGTAATTTTCACCCCACTTTTTATTGTCTAAAAAGTACTGGAAGCTTTTCATGATTCCAGCTGAGGCTCTAACCCTTCAGGAAGACTACCAAGTCCATGAGGAACCCCAAATATTTAACTTAGTGCAGTTCCAAGTGGGTTCATGGACCCATCTATCCATGGCTGCTTGCAAGTTCAGGGACTTTGTTTAACCACTTGTGTCCAACAAGAGCATTTGTCAGAGCGATAGAGATAGTTTATTCTCCCCTTTCCCAAAACACTTGGGCTGTGTCTAGACTGGCAAGTTTTTCTGCAAAAGCAGCTGCTTTTGCAGAAAAACTTGCCAGCTGTCTACACTGGCCACTTGAATTGCCTCAAGAACACTGACGATCTCATGTAAGAAATCAGTGCTTCTTGTGGAAATACTATGCTGCTCCCGTTCGGGCAAAAGTCCTTTTGCGTAAAAGCTTTTGCGCAAAAGGGCCAGTATAGACAGTTCAGATTTGTTTTCTGCAAAAAAGCCCCGATAGCAAAAATGGCGATTGGGGCTTTTTTGCCAAAAGTGAGTCTAGATTGGCACGGACGCTTTTCCGCAAAAGCACTTTTTGCGGAAAAGCGTCCGTGCCAATCTAGATGCTCTTTTCCACAAGTGCTTTTAACTGAAAACTTTTCCGTTAAAAGCATTTGCGGAAAATCATGCCAGTCTAGACGTAGCCTTGCAGTGTTTTCCTACCCTTCTCCCTCTTCTGACCCTTTAAAATTGTCTCTAACTGGCATTGAGCTGTGCAGTTTATAGCTAGCCTGGGAATCAGCCATTGAAACTCAGCCTGGCTGCTTCGCTAGTGCTTCCACACCCCATGGCCAGGCTGCAGAGGTAGGTGTTACTTTCCTTTTATAGTCCTGCTGTCAAAACCCTGTTGCCATGCTCAGCAGCAGTGGAGAAGGAGTCAGGCAGAGCCTAAGCACAATGTTACTGCAGGCAGCTGAACTGGGAGCTAACTCCCATCTCCCAATTCAGTTTGTTCTATTAATCATTTAATTTAAAGGAGCTAAAAAGAGATGGGGCAAAGAAGTGTGGAAAAACCAGCAGGAGAGGAATACTTGAATGCTATTGCAGCTGAAGCCTGTAATATTTTAAGAGCAACATTTCTATATCCATTCTAGCAAAAATGTTTTAAAGGAGATGGAGGAGAGAGGTAAATATTAAGATTGTTTTTTGTCTTAATACAACCCATATTCTGCAGTAGAAAAAGGGATTTCCCTTTTCTGTTTGGCCATCAAGACTTAGCTTTAGAGACATAGCCTTGAACAATCCATGTCCCCATATGGAAACTGTATATAGGCCACTGAAGGACCCTCAGAAAGTAATGGCTTTGAATGTCACCAATTTGTAATGCATCAGCATGAATAGCTGCAAACAGCTATGAACATGTAATGTACACACATTACATACATCTACATACCTAAAGCTACACACCATATATACAGGTATTTGCAGAATGAGAACCTAACCTGGAAAGACTCTGGATCTCAGCACGAATCCCTAATCACCCATTTCTCCCTAAGAAGTGCTCAGATGTCAAACTCCTTGGAGCGTCTCTCTAACTAAGCATGGGTAACCTTTATTTGTTCCAGGTGTGTGTTTCCTAATTAGCTATCTGTGACAGTCAGTTACCCCCAGGAAGATCCTTCATAAAGTAGTCACAAGACAGACTGGTCTCTAATGCCCCATAAAGAGCAGTGACATGCCTGGTGACATGGATTTATACATTACTATATAGATTTTTGAGTTAATAAAATATTGTGGAAAATCATGCCAGTCTAGACGTAGCCTTGCAGTGTTTTCCTACCCTTCTCCCTCTTCTGACCCTTTAAAATTGTCTCTAACTGGCATTGAGCTGTGCAGTTTATAGCTAGCCTGGGAATCAGCCATTGAAACTCAGCCTGGCTGCTTCGCTAGTGCTTCCACACCCCATGGCCAGGCTGCAGAGGTAGGTGTTACCTATTATTGTGTCTTATAATGAGCATATGTAACCCACATACTGGCTGGGTGTGGCACACTGTCCCATCTAGTAGCACCAAGACCACTTGCAGAGAGAATAATGAATCTCCTCTACAGCTTTATCTGAGAGCCAGCTGCCTTTTTGTTCATGTGGTAGAAGCTCCAGAGATCCCAGGTTCAGTTCTGTCTGTTGTTACACATTCATCTAGGATGCTTTTCAGCATTATTCTATTTCCAAATTAAGAAACTGTCCAGTGCTGAGCATGTTTTGTTTGTTGGGTTTTGTTGTTTAGGCTTTTGGGAATGTGTTTATCCCTTTATCTAAGTGGTTCCATATTAACATTGCACTGTTTTGGCTGAGGGGGCAAAAATAAAATCTTCTACAAGAGGCAGTCCTGACATCTTGGAGCAGTGGCTTTTGCCTTATGAAACAGAGGCCCCAGTTCTGTAAAAGGGCCCGTGTGACATTTCTGCAAAAACTAACAGACTATTCTACAGTAATTCAATGACGTGGTAGCAGTGGCTGAAGCTGTTCCTACATATGACCGAGTTGCCATGAATCACATTTCCCTTCATACCCGAAAGGCCTTGAACAAACAAGCCAACAGCTGCATATAACCTCTATGCCATGTGCATTCCCCACTTCCATTGCAGTTAACAGGAGCTGTGTACACAAACAAACTTGGAGATGTGCATCGCAATATGTCTACCAGTGCTAGTAACTCTCACTAGACACCATAGACTGAGCCTTTTCCTGAAATTCATGACTGTTAAAAATTCAAAAGGTCTCAATGAGCCTGAGCCAAACTCTGTTGAAGCCAGTGGGAAGGTTCCCTTTGACCTCAATGGACTTAGGACCAGGCCCTAAAAGAGAGGTTGGATGTATAAAAACTTTAAAAAGCTTTGAAGGTGGTCTTGAAATCTCTCTGGGTGCATGGTACGTTTGCAGGTCAGTCACCAGGCTGTCGTCAGTGGTCTCACTGTGACGGGAAGGGGAGGTGACTTTTCAGTTTGAATAAGATAGTTATGGGACATGTGCTATGGGATCTCACAAGAATTTCCTATTTTGACCTTCTCCTCAGGGAGCCCATAGACAGTGTGACTGCTGTCTGGCTAGTGGATCATAGCCCACAGAAGCAAGCAGGTTTCCTTGGCTGAACTGACTTCTAAAACAGTGTTCTGCACTATCACTATAAAACTGTGGTGACTTTGATAGGCGCTACACTAGCGCTCTGCTAGTTCGAACTTAATTCGAACTAGCGGAGCGCTTAGTTCGAACTAGGTAAACCTCATTTAACGAGGACTAACGCCTAGTTCGAACTTACTAGTTCGAACTAAGGACTGTGTAGCCCTTTAGTTCGAACTAGTGGGAGGCTAGCCCTCCCCAGCTTGCCCTGCTGGGCACTCTGGCCAACACCAGGCAAACTCTACTGCCCCCCTCCCGGCCCCGGAGCCCTTAAAGGGCCACAGGCTGGCTACAGTATTTGTGCCAGTTGCAAGGCTGCCAGCACCCAGCCAGCAGACCCTGCACCTGACACCCCATGAACCAGCCACCCGATGCCCCCCAGCCCTCCCCCTCTTCCCGGGACCAGCCTGGCGGCTCCCAGGAGCCTACCCGGGGATGCAAGAGGAGGGCGCCCGCCTAGTCGAGTGCGGAGATCGTGGACCTCATCCAGGTTTTGGGGGAAGCCTCCAATGTCCACGATCTCCACACTAGCCACAGGAACGTGGCCGTCTACGGCCGCATGGCTGCCAGCCTGACCGCCAGAGGCCACCACCACAGCAGGGAGCAGGTCTGCTGCAAGATAAAAGACCTGCGGCAGTCCTACTCCTGGGCCTGCCTGCCAGGGGCCGACCCAGAGGCCTGCCACCACTTTCTGGCTCTGGACCGCATCCTGGGGGCTCATGCCGTCCCTGCCCCCCGGGTGGTGATTGACCGCGGGGCAGAGGGACCACTCCCTGACACTGAGGAGGAGGAGGAGGACGCCGCGAGCCAGGAGCCTGCAGGGAGCCTGCCCAGGACCCAGGACTCCCAAGGCACCCCACTGAGCTGCTCGCCTGTGTCGTCCGAGTCCGGGGAGGCCTCCACATGTGAGTACCATTGTGATGGCGCGTTGGGGGTCCCCTGTCTCCTGCACCCCGAAATAGCACAAACAGACTCCACCAGCCAGTGAAATTGAGGGTGGCTTATTGCTTCTCCACGATACAGCATAGCACAGATGTAATCTGGTTACAGGAACTGGGGGCTAAGAGGCCTCAGTGCCCCCTCGAGATGGGGGGATCCCAGCCCCCTCCCCTGTTCCTTCTTCCCTGCTTTCCTGACAGGAACTGACTCCCCCTCTCCAAGCCCTGCCCCCAGCCAGGGCAGCATTCCACCTCCCTTTGTTTCTCCCCATGGGGGGTTGGCTGGTTCAATCTGTATGGAGTCACCTTTGCATAATAAGGTTTTCCCTGCTGTGTCTTGCTCCAGACAGCAGAGGTCACCACAGCCCAGCAAGTACCCCCACTTCGTCACAACCATCATGCTCCCCTTATGTGTACAGGGGACTGAGGGGAGAGGGAGCCCAGGAACCATGCGCCTGGGCCTTGCCCACCACGGAGCAGCAGCTGGGTGTTATTCAGGAGCCTTGGCCTTGCAGAGGGGGGCTGGGTTTCACCCACCTGGGCCCCAAGGAGAATTGACCGCTGCTCTTATTTCACCACAGCCGCAGCACCTGGGCCTGCAGGGCGCACCACCCCACCTGCAGCAGCCGCCCGCGCCCGGGCCAGCAGGAGAGCCAGGAACCAGGAGGAGTACCAACGGCGGCACCTGCGCTTCCTGGATCACCAGCTCCGCACCCAGGACCACTGGGTCCAGGAGGACCTTCGGCTGCGCCAGCGGAGCTTGGAGGCACTGGAGGAGCAGGGCCGTTCCCTCAGAGGCCACCTCCAGAGCCTCCTCGACCGGTTCCCACTTCCCCCTGCTCCTGCTTCCTCCGCAGCCCCCGTACCTCCTGCCCCAACCTCCACACCCATTCCCCCCCGACGCCCCCTCACCCACAGTGCTGCAAGACGGGAGAGGCAGCCGGACCCCCACCCCTAAGCTTTCCTTTCCCTTCCTTTCTTCCACCCCCTTCCAGCTCCCTCGTCCCAGGTTTCCCCCTCCCCTCTCCCACCCACACTCTTCCGTCCCCCCACCCCACTTACGTTAAATAAACAGAGATGTTGTTTGCCAAAACAGGTGTCTTTATTTGACATTAGGAAGGGTGGTTAGGAAGGGGAAAGGGGAAGGTGGGGAGAGTGAAGAAGGCCCCAGTGGGGCATGCAGGGAGAGTGCAGTCCTCCTCCACCAGGAAGCTCTCCCGCAGGGCTTCCTGGATCCGGACAGCCCCCCGGTGGGCTTCCTGGACAGCGGCGGTGCGGGGCTGAGTGTAGTGGCCAGCCCTGCGGTCAGACTCAGCCATCCAGGCTGGCAGGAAAGCCTCCCCCTTTCTCTCACACACATGCTGCCACTACAGGAGGTATATTGTGCTCGGCGAGGTCCAGACGGGTGAGGAGGCATCGAAAGCGGGCTTTCAGTCGCCCGAAGGCCCCCTCCACCATGATGCGGGCCCTGGTGAGCCTGGCATTGAAGGCCTGGCGGGAGGGATTGAGGTGCCCCGTGTAGGGCTTCATCAGCCACGGCTGTAGGGGGTAGGCACACGGGCATGTCCACGTCCCCGACCCTGATGTGGTGGTCGGGGAAGAAGGTCCCGTCCTGCAGCCTCTGGCACACGGAGGAGTTGCGGTACACCCGTGCGTCATGTGCCTTGCCAGACCAGCCCACATTAATGTCCGTGAACTGTCCCCGGTGGTCACACATGGCCTGCAGGATCACGGAGAAGTACCCCTTGCGGTTGACGTACTGGGAGGCCTGGTGTTCCGGGGCACGGATGGGGATGTGCATCCCGTCGATGGCCCCCCAGCAGTTGGGGAAGTCCAGGGCGCCGAAGCCCCAGATGATGGCATCCGGATCAGCGAGGCGGACCACCCTGTGGAGCAGCACCTGGTTGATGGCCCTGACCACCTGAGGAGATACACAGCAAAGCGTGAATCAGTGGGGCGCCCGGGTGGCTGGGAGTGTTCGTGCCCTGGTAGTGCTCCGTGCCCCACTCCTGGAAGCACCCCCCCCCCCCGGGCGGCATGTAGTATGACCGGGAGAGACCGGTGCAGGGCACTTTCGCCTCCTCCCTCCCCCCTTTTTCCCTGGGGCAGCCCATCCCCTCCTTGCAGCCCCCCCCTCTGGTCCAGTGGCCGATGAGTGCAGTACCTGCATGAGCACCGCTCCGACAGTGGATCTCCCCACGCCGAACTGGTTCCCGATGGATCGGTAGCTGTCCGGCGTGGAGAGCTTCCAGAGGGCGATGGCCACACGCTTCTGGAGGGGGATGGCGGGCCTCATGCGAGTGTCCCTTCTGCGCAGGGCAGGGACGAACCACTCGCAGAGCTCCAGGAAGGTGTCCCTCCTCATCCTGAAATTCTGGGTCCACTGTTGGTCTTCCCAGCGGTCCAGGACGATGCAGTCCCACCAGTCACTGCTGGTGTCCAGACGCCAGAGGGTGGCCAGGCGGAGAGGCAGGGGGCTGACGTGCACCAGGAGGTGCCAGGCAGCCTCGAGCCATTGGTGGCAGGCTTGCAGCAGCAAGTCCAGAAAGTGCACCAGAAGGTGCAGGGCGAGCTCTGGCTCCATGTTACCACCTGCGGCGGCGTCCCGGAAGGGAAGCATCGACACAGACGGGCACAGAGACCAACGCTTTGCTGTCCCTCGGTGAGGTAGGCAAGGAAGCAGAAAAGCTGAGAACCGGCTGTCCAGGGGGGTCCCTTTAAGCACGAGCCTCAGATAGCCTCAGACAGCAGCCACACAAAGCAACTACTGACCTGATGCCCTGCCAGAACTGGTTTCAGGTGCCCTTAAATGCGCCCCTGCATCCAATCAGTGTGGACGTGCTAGTTCGAATTAGCAAAACGCTAATTCGAACTAGTTTTTAGGTCTAGCTGCGCTAGTTCGAATGAGCTTAGTTCAAATTAACTAATTTGAACTAAGTTAGTTCGAATTAGCGCTGTAGTGTAGACATATCCTAAAGCTGTTTTGAGCATCTGTGCAAGGCATCAGGATCACAGCTGGGTAGAAAAGAATAAGGGATGCTAGAGAATACTCATCTCTCCAAAACAGCATAAAGAAAGTAGCCATGCTCAGGCTGACCTGGACAAGAAGGGCTTTCAATTAAGGGTCTTGGAAAAATAGTTTTAGGCTACGTCTAGACTACAGGCTTTTTTTGGAAGAAGTTTTTCCAGGAGAGTGCATCCAAAGTGCATCAAAAAAGCAATTTGTTTTTTCAAAAGATAGCGTTCATACTGAATAAATGCTATCTCATATGAAAGCTGTGATTACTATGGATGGAGTGGCCACCAGGGCACCTGTGCTTTTTCCTCTTTCCTCTTCTTCCAAAAAAACTCCCTCTTCTCCATCCACACACACCTTTTTCCGAACGAGCTCTTTTGGGAAAAGGCTTCTTCCTCATAGAAAGAGGTTTACTAATGCCGGAAAACCGCCTCTGTTCTTTTGATCTTCTTTTGAAAGAACGCGATTGCAGTGTGGATGTAATTGAAGGTTTTTTTGAAAAATGGCCGTTTTCCCAAAAAACCTCTGTAGTGTAGACATACCTATAGGCAGGGCTCGACAAACAATGTAATCTACTCACCCATGGTGAGTAGATTACACCCCGGAAAAGCCAGAGCAGAGCGATCTGCGCATGCTCAGAACGCAGAACTGCACGGCTGTCGAGTGGGGCTCGCCGCCGTTCAGCGAGTCCTGCCCATAGGGATGAGTTGCAGTGGCAGAATTAACAGGTTGTAGGCAGGGCAATTAGCCCCACTGTGGCCTTTTGGCATGGTACCTTAACACCCATATGTGATTGACAAAAGCAGTCTATGATAAATTTCCTATCAGGGCTGGAACATGGAATACTAGATTTTAGATCTCCAGGAATTTAGCTATTGGCCACTAGGTGGAGATAATTAGTCTAGTTAAGAAATAGTCCAGTCCTTCAGACAGGTCATTTCCTCAGACTTGCACAAACTTATCTGAGAAAAGAAGATGTACTTTTATTTTCTGACCGTTTGGAAAAGGTCTGTGCTTGCAGGGCCAGGAGATTAAATCAATTCTAGGTCAGTAACAGATATATTTTTGAGTAATCTGACTTTTTTTTGAGTCTTTCGTGTCCACACTACAAAACTGAGTATATACAAAATAGTATTAGGCAAAGGTGTCAGTAATAACGTTCTCCAAATAAAGTTCTCTTTTTGTCTACGAATATGACACACAGAATTTGGCAGATGGATAACAATCCTCTGCTGAAATGTATACCTTCCTGGCTTCAAAGATCACTGGCATATTGAATCAGAATTAATTGAATAAATCTGTGCACCTGTATAGCCTAGCTGTATTTGCTAAGGTCAACGCGGCAGTATCGTTGCAATTGATTTACAAAAAAAAAATTTATTTTGGAAGAAACTGCATTTTCATTTGAAGTCTTTGATTATAGTTATTATTGATTGAGCCTTGACCATCTGTTTATAACTGATGAGCTTCATTTTAGGGATATGGAAACTTCAAATAGACAAATGTTGATGCTAATCAAAATGCCGCTTTTTGACATATCCCCCCTACAAACCTTGTCTCCAGACCCCGTTGTCCACCAGCTAAACTCTTCTTTTTTCAGTGGCACCCATGATTTCTCCCCTCAGTTTGATTCCTTTTTGTCTTCCACCCTGGTCTCCCAAACTGATCTTCTGCCCACCCCCGTTATAATCTATTCTGTGGCTGATAGCCTCAACCTGAAACAAGTGACTCTCAGGCTTTATCCATAGTGCCCCCCCCCCATTTCCAAGCAGGCCTCCCTCAAAGGTCTCAATGGTGAGAGAACTTCTGGGGTACGTCTAGACTGCAAGCTTCTTTCGGAAGAGAGCATCCGATCTGCTTTTTCAAAAGTGAGTGCCCGCATTCATTGGATGCTCTCTCACATTTAAAGCTACCTGGAACCACTTCAGCCAGGGCATTAGGTCAGCAGTTACTTCTGGGTGCTGTTGCCTAAGGCTATCTGAGACATGTGCTTAAAGGGACCCCCCTGGACAGGTGTTTCTCAGGTTCTGCTGTGGGCTTGCCTACCTCTCCGAGGGGCAGAAAAGCTTTTGCAGTGCATGCTTTGGTTACCCAGCTTGGTTGGACACCACAGCATTTTTTTCTTTTTGGCTATGGAGGTGGAGCTGCCCCTGGGCATGCGATAGCCCCACACTGTCATACTGCAGCTTCTACAGCACTTTCAGCAGACCGTCTTGATGATCCTGCCCCAGTTCGAATCCCAGCTCGTCTGCGAGTCCCTCTGCCTGAATGCGGGAGCAATGCCCTTGCCCCCATGCTCCATGGTCGAGAGACAGATCTGGAGGCTCAAAACCAGTAAAGACTGGTATGACCGGCTGATGATGGAGCGGTGGGATGACCAGCAGTGGCTCAACAACTTCTGTATTCTGAAGGCCACATTCTTGAAGCTGAGTGCCTGGCTCGCCCCTGCCCTCCAGAGACGCGACACCCACCTGCAGCCCATCCCCCCCCCTCGAGAAGTGGGTCGAAATTGCCGTAAGGAAGCTAGCCATCCCCAACAGCTACCAGTCGTTGGGGCACCAGTCTGGTGTGGGGAAGTCCACCATTGGGGTCTCCTTTATGGAGGTGTAAGCACTCTCAGGGTGTACTCCCTGAAGGGGGGAAGTCCTGGGAAAGGGGAGGGGGAGTGGAGGGTGAAGAGGGGATATGGGGAAGGGCCATCCCCGGGGCAGGGGGGGTTGTGCCGTCCTGGCCTCACACAGCCCTGCTGCTCAGGGGGGCGGCAGTCTCATTGGGGATGACTCCTGGGGTGTTTGGGAGGAGAGGAGGGGGATGGGCACCTCCCAAGGGCTCAGGCACCCCCTCTCATTCTCTGTTTTGTGTGTTTCTATGTCTCCTCTGCAGGTGGTGAGGGCCATCAACTCCGTCCTGCTGTGCAGGGCCATCCACCTTGGAGACCTGGACCTGATCATGGCTGGATTTGCTGCCCTTGGCTTCCCAAACTGCAGAGGAGCAATCAATGGGACCCACATCCCGATCCGCACACCACACCACAGCATTGGGCGGCCCAGTATATAAACAGGAAGGGCTACCTTTTTATGGTGCTGCAGGCCCTGGTTGAACACCAGGGACAGTTTTCAGACATTTTTGTAGTGTGGTTGGGCTGGGCACATGATGCCTGCATATTTAGGAACTCTAACCTGTACCTCAAGTGGGACTTCCATGTGGGGGACATACAGATGCCTGTCTGTGTCCTTGGTGATGCGGCCTACCTACTCATGCCGTGGCTCACGAAACCCTGCACTGGCCAACTGGACCCCAGCAGGGAACAATTCAATGTGCACCTGAACCAGACCCACATGCAGGTGGACTGTGCCTTCGGGCATCTCAAGGCCAGTTTCAAGTGTCTTCTGACACACCTTGACATCCCTGAAATGGTCTCTGCATGTTGAGTGCTCCACAACCTCGTGGAGAGCAAAGGGAAGGCCTTCCTCCTGGGGCTGGGGACAGGGGCTGGTCAGAGGAAAGGGTCTTTGAATAGCGGTGCACAGCTGCCATCTGCCAGGCCCATCAGACCAGAATGTACATCTCAGAGGCTCTGAGGGAGAGGTTCTCTGAAGGAGCCCATTACCTCTCCCCAGGGCCTCCCCAATGGGGGTTTATGCCTTCCCCCCTTACATCTTTCCCACCACAATCCAAAGTAACTGGGGTGGAGAACCGGGTTGGGGGAAGGAAAAAGGGAGGCTGAGAACTGGGAGTGGGGAGGGAGAAGATGGCTCAGGGCTGGGAGTGATGCGTGGAGTACCTGCAAGTGCCACCTCCGGTCTAGGGACCTTGATGAACTTGGGATTGGATGGGGCCTGGGACAACAAAGGATGGGGGGGGCACTGTAGGTCAGGGATGGCCGGGGGTGGGGTGGGGGGAGCCGGAGTGGGGAGAGCAGGAGTGAGGAAAGCAGGAGCGTGGACAGGACCCGGGTATGCCATCACTCCCCAGATGGTGGCACACACATTTTCGCCCTTCCACACAAGCTGGTCCCACTCAGTGCCATCGTGGACCTTTTGTGCCAGGGTTTGCTGCATCTCAGACATGACTGCTATGTGCTCTCGCTTGAGGTCTTGATGGACCCTTCACCGCTTGCTGCTCCCCCAGCTTCAGTCAGCTGCCTGGGGTGGTGTGGATCACCCTTCAGCTATGGCTGGTCCAGCTGTGGAGGACAAGAGGGAGAGGCGGTCAGTCATCCATGCACACACTGGCCTTGAGGGTGTGCCCTCCTCTGTGAGCAGTGAGCAGCTGTCCTTGGAACAGGGGATGGTGATGTCCTGAGGGCAAGGCCACATGTGACCTGCACAGCAGACCTGACCTAACAGGGGTCCATCCTGCCCACTTCCCCATCACCCCTCATGGACAAGCAGGCCAGGGAAGTGTCTGGCCACAGTGGGATCCCATGTGCAAGAGAGAGGCTTGGAGCAGCCTTGCCCTCCCTGGGCCTCTCCCCTCCCCATACCTGCACCTGGCAGTGCTGTCTGCAAGAGTGGGTGTCGCCTTGCGCATGTGTTGCCTTGTACATGGCCATGTGCTATGTGTGACACTCCTTGGTCTATGTGGGGTTGTGTGTGTGCCCTTGTGCCCAGCCTGCTTCTGGCAGTGGCTGGCAGGGGTAGGACATCCCTTTCAGGGGTCAGACATGTGTGGGGTCTCCCTCCAGGCTATGAACAGCAGCCCATATGTGCGCCAGGGCTGGCTCCTGAGTCCACGTGGTGCACACTGCCACTGCACATGCTTGTACATGCTTAGCAATCTGCACACTGTCCAGGCCGAGCATGTCAAGCAACGCTCAGACCCCATTCCCTGTGCACCCACCCATGCTGTGTGTGTGACAACTCACCTGATAATCCCTCCCTGGCGTCAGATGATGCCTGGGAGATGTCCAAGGCCTGGGGTACTGGCTCCAGGTTGAGAGTGACGATGCTACTGGTGTCCTCCTCCTCCTGCAGCTGATGTCTGTTGTTGTCCTCCTCCTCCTCCTCCTCTACGAGCTCCAGCGGGGTGACCACGGATGTCTGCAAGCCTGAGTCCACCAGTGCATGTGGGGAAAGCGATTGCCCACCACCCAGAATCTGGTGGAGCTCATGGTAGTATGGTCAGGAGTGTGGTCCTGTCCTGGAGTGAGAGCTGTGCTTCCTGGCCTGGGCGTACCCTTGCTGAAGCTCCTTGAGCTTTCTTGGGTGCGGGGGTGGTGTCCCCTTTGGGCCAGACCTTCGGCCATCCGGACATAAATGTCCATGTTGTGGTGCTTGGAGCTGAGATTCTTCAGGACCTCCTCCTCCCCCCAGGAGGGAGAGGATCTCTGGCTCAGTCCAGGAAGGTGCCCAGTCAGTGGTGCCCCTGGGTGGTTCCTGCAGTCCCTGGCACTGCTCCCTGGAGGGCCAGGGTGATTTCAGGGGGCTTGTGGCTCTGCCATCTGTCAGCAGGCCTGTGGCAGTCAGAGCTATGCAGTCAAGGTCCTGCTGCAAGGCCGGCTTCCTGCCACAGGGTTGTCCCAGGTGCCTGCTGCTTTAAGAGGTGCCAGGAGACAGGAACTATAGAGCTGTGATTACTGTGGATGGAGTGTCCACCAGGGCACCTGTGCTTTTTCCTGGAGGCCACTTTTTTCGAAAGAACTGCCTCTTCCGCATCCATGCACACCTTTTTCTGAAAGAGCTCTTTTGGAAAAGACATTCTTCCTCATGGAATGAGGTTTACCAATGTCGGAACAGCCCCCTTCCCCCGCATTCTTTCGATTTTCTTTTGAAAAAATGCAATTGCAGTGTGGACATAGGCAATGTTTTTTCAGAAAAATGGCCATTTTTCTGAAAAAACCCTGTAGTCTTGACATACCCCAAGTCTTTAAGGCTACATTTATACTGCAGCCTTTTGCCTGCAGAAAGTATGTTAATGAAGCGCTCATTAACATTTGTTGCACTGTCATTTGCATAGTCTCTGCTGATGCTTTTTGCGCAAGAGGCTTTTGCGCAAAACCAAGCATTGTGATGGGTCCATTATGTGCAAAAAAGGTAATTTTTTTTGTGCAAAATGGAGCAATCTATGCTGCTTGTTTTTGTGCAAAAACCTCTTGCTCAAAAAGCATCGGCAGAGAATATTCAAATGACTGTGCGATAAATGCTAATGAGCACTTCATTACCATACTCTCTGCCTGCAAAAGGCTGCAATGTAGACATAGCCTAAGTCTCAGAGTTGTCTCAGGTGTCTCCTAGCGTGGAGTGCATCCAGAATACATTGTGTATCAAAATCAGGAGATAGAAAACAGGCAGCCAGGTTGGTAGGTAGCCCTAGGCCTGTGAAGATGTCACCATGGGTCTATATGAGGTGAAGAGGAAAAGTATATGATGGAAAGAAAGGGATAGGAGATACTTATGGGAATGGATGTGATCTTGGAAATATTTGGGTTTGATCTGAAAGCTGGGCAGTGGCACATGGGACTTTTTGTATGTTTCTGAACTACTTAAAAAAAAAACCCAAACCAGTGTCTCTTGGTGGTTTTACTGTCAATTTCTGCCTCTAGAACAGATTTTTTTAACTTAACACTTGCTAAGGAGGAAAGATTATTTTACTCTACTGACCACATCTAAGGGCCAAGTAAATATATACAGCTACCAGACATTTTAATTGTAAAAACAGCAGCAAAACTTGTTCTCTCTTATTAGTGGCGTATGCACTCATTCCAGTGCCTATAGTTCTCTACAGAATGAGTTCATTGTGGTAAGTACCCAGGAGCAATGTGGGTGATTCGGCCCACAAGGGCACAGAGAATGGCACTGGGCATACTGGAAGAATCAGCAAACAATGCCAACAGTAAAAAGCTGACAAAGAAAGAGCTTTTCCCCAGAGTGTTTATTTATTAGAACATTCAGCTTTGATTTGAAAAATAACTGCTGTGGTTTGGCTCTTCGTTTTTTTAGAGATACACTTATTCTTTGGAAATATTTCACAACACGTTTCAATGAAAAACTCTCTAGACCTGTATAGGTATACTTAAAATTAATTGTTATTTCACCCACCACATGCTAAATAGCACTCACCTTCTCTAGCTTGATTTATACCTAGCTTGGAATGGCACTACTAGTAATATGAAATGACATTTTACTGCACCACAGATGATATCTGTATTGATAATAGGTTCTCATTCATCCACTTGCACAGAAATATAGCATTGTATTAGCTCAGCTCCAGTCTGTCTCCACCAGCATCCTTTCCCTGATAGGGGCCATGACGGGACACTTCTGAAGAAGGTCCAAGAAAGCTAGGAATGGGAAAATACAGATTAAACTACCCCAGTGGAAGCTTTTCCTACCCCTGCAGGATAGATGCCATCTGAAACATCACTTCCACTGAAATCAGTGGTAAAACTCGCAGACTTCACTGGGGCCAGGACTTCATACCATCTGTTAATACAATATGTGTTTGTACGCAGGGTTCCACAGAGGTTTTTGAGGGCCCTGGGCAAAATCAGAAACCATCCTTCAAAAAAACTTGCCATTGCAGGGGATGAGAGAGGGGTTGGAGAGCAAGTTCACACCATGACAACAGCTCCTGTCCTGTGGGGCTGGCCCCAGCTACCTGCTCCAGGTATGACATGACACACAGGGTCACAGATGTGCTGAGGTTTAGCCTGGCTGCCTCTGTGAGACCCAACACGCCAGGTTGCAACACTACTAGGTTTGGAGGCTCTTTCAAATGGGAGCCTGCTGGAGACAAATTGCACTTTTTGCATACACCTCCAGTGACCCTGCTTGTAAGGATTGTAGTATAATGGGGCCCTGATCCTGTTTGGAGCCACTGTTTGCCATTGTTGAAGTAGTGGGATGACCCGCAGTGGCTCTAGGAATTTTCAAACGAGAAGGAGACCTTTCTGGAGGTGTGTGCCTCACTCGCCCCTGCCCTCACATGACGGGACACCCAGATGCAACCCGCCACTCCCCTGGCGAAGTGGGTCACCATCACTATCAGGAAGCTTGCCACACCGGACAGTTACAGATCCATTGGGAACCAGTTCTGTGTGGGGAAGTTGACTGTCAGGGCCCTCATCATGCAGGAGCAGAGGGGGGAAATTGCTGGAAAGCAGAACCCTAGGGGAAGTGGGGGTTGGGGATGGTGTTGGCAGGGGGAATCCTTCACACAGCCCTGCCGGGGTGGTGGGGCTACATAGGGGGTGGCTCCTAGTGTGGTTGGGAGGAAAAACAAGGGGGGCTCTGGCACCCCTATGATTCTCTTTTTGTTTGTTTGTTACCTTCAGCAGGTAGTGAGGGCCATCAACACTGTCCTGCTGTGCAGGGTCATCCACCTCAGCGACATGGTCCTCATGGTTGCTGGCTTTGCCACCTTGGGCTTCCCCAGATGTGGGAGAGGTGCTATTGATGCCACCCATATCCCCATTCGGGCCCCTGACCACCAGGCATCTCTCTACATAAACCACAAGGGCTTCTTTTCCATGGTCCTGGTCTACCACCATGGACAGTTTACTGACATCTATGTCAGGCGGTCGGGGAAAGCGTATGACACTCACATGTTCTGCAATTCCAGCCTCTTCCACAAGATGGAAGCTGGCACTTTCTTCCCAGAGTGCGCCATCAGGGTTAGAGACATGGACATGCCACTGTGCATCATGGGGGACACAACCTACCCTCTCATGCCGTAGCTTATGATGCCCTACACCAGACACGTTGACCCCAGAATGACCATTTTAATGCCCAGCTGGGCAGGGCCCACGTAGAATCATAGAATCATAGAATACTAGGACTGGAAAGGACCTCGAGAGGTCATCGAGTCCAGTCCCCTGCCCTCATGGCAGGACCAAATACTGTCTAGACCATCTCTGATAGACATTTATCTAACCTACACTTAAATATCTCCGGAGATGGAGATTCCACAACCTCCCTGGGCAATTTATTCCAGTGTTTGACTACCCTGACAGTTAGGAACTTTTTCCTAATGTCCAACCTAAACCTCCCTTGCTGAAGTTTAAGCCCATTGCTTCTTGTGGGGTGATCTGCCCCCCTTTCCTCCCGTACTTAGAAATTGGCTTAAACATTGAAGTGTGAACTATCCTTTCCTTTCTCAAGATCCATATAAATGTCTAATTCCTTTTCAGGATGTTAACTGTGTAGCCTCAACAATGTCCTAACCAGATCTGCATTTGGCACATGCTCTCTGTTGCTTAAGGTATTAATTTAGGATAAGCTGCTGTGAGCCTAGTTGGTGGAAGTTGTTCAGGTTAGATGGGAAACTGTTGCCACTAAACCTGCTCAATGTGACTGATATTTTTCATCTAGACAGTCCTTTAAAGGGACACCACAATGTCAAATTAGGCCCCAAATTTCAGTTTTGCAACCTAAGATTTTATAGAACTTAGGATCAATATAAATGAGTCCATTCCAGTTTTTAATTCTAATGATTTTTAAATCAAATAAACATTCCTCTGAACCGTTTGTAGCTAAGGAAGCCCTCAGTGTGACAGCCCTGATAATGTGACTAGCACTTTCTGTGAATAAGTAGCTTTTCTTCATCAAGAGTTTTAATATTAGAATTTAAGCCAGAATCTTTAAAACAAATATTTTGAAAGGTAGATACTAAAGCTTGGGCCTGTATAAACACAATAAATAAGACTCTGAATTAGTCTAAAAATAACAAAAAAAATTACCTTTGAATTTAAAAAAGGGAAGTGAGTGACACTGACGGTAAAGACTGGTGTAATTATGGAGATGGAAGACTAGAAGCAGGTTAGTCAGGGTAGGAAACCCAGTTTCCTACCAAGAGTGTCACATGTACAGCTAAATAGCCTCTTGGTCAGTCAGTATGAGTCAGTGCCTGGTATAAGCAGATCTCAGAGCAGAGGAGTTAAACCAGTGGAGCAGAGTTTTTACAGTGAGGCTACGTCTAGACTGGCATGATTTTCCGGAAATGCTTTTAACGGAAAAGTTTTCCGTTAAAAGCATTTTTGGAAAAGCGCGTCTAGATTGGCAGGACGCTTTTCCGCAAAAGCACTTTTTGCTTAAAAGCATCCGTGGCCAATCTAGATGCGCTTTTCCGCAAAAAAGCCCCAATCGCCATTTTCACAATCGGGGCTTTTTTGCGGAAAACAAATCTCTGCTGTCTACACTGGCCCTTTTGTGCAAAAGTTTTGTGCAAAAGGGACTTTTGCCCAAACGGGAACAGCATAGTATTTCCGCAAAAAGCACTGATTTCTTACAGTAGGAAGTCAGTGCTTTTGCAGAAATTCAAGCGGCCAGTGTAGACAGCTGGCAAGTTTTTCCGGAAAAGCAGCTGATTTTCCAGAAAAACTGGCCAGTCTAGACACAGCCCTCATGTATATAGTTTATAATAGCCCCATTATTATAATTAATAGAGAAATGCCCCCATCTGTCTCAAGCCCAAAGAAGTACGAATTCTCCCCAGTATTACCAACACTTTCAAGTTTATCCTGAGTCATGTGATAGTTGGTGTTTGTCTTTAAAGCTCCAGCTCCTGAAGTCACGTGAATCTGAGACTCTCAGCTTTCATTTAAAATCATATTTTCTAGCTCTCATGGGATGCAAAGATTGTGAAAATACATCTCAAGTGTGACCTAAAAGCCGAGAAATCAGGAGACAGTGCTTAAATACAAATTCTTTATAATTTTAAGCCAGTCTTATGATTTTTGGAAGTTTGGTTTGGCAATACCATCTCTGGTATTACAGGTGTTATTTCGAATTAACTGTAATAGCTGTCTAAACATACAAACTGCTATTTCAAAATAAATTCGAAATAGCGGAGCCCTTATTTCGAATTAGGTAAACCTCATTCTACGAGAAATAACACCTAATTCGAAATAGCTAATTCAAAATAAGTGCTGTGTAGACATTTATTTCGAATTAGGGGGCCTCCTGCCCTTCCCTGTTCCCCCTGGTGGCCTCTCTGGGCACAACCAGGAAAATTTGTCTGCTCCCCCCCCCAGCCCTGGAGCCCTTAAAGGGGCAGACTCTGGCCACAGTGCCTCTGCCAGTTGCCAGCCTGCCAGCACACAGCCAGCAGACTGTTCACCTGGCACAGCATGAGCCAGCCACCCGTTGCCATCCAGCCCTCCACCACTCCACAGGGCCAGGCTGGTGGCTCCCAAGAGCCTGCCAGGGGCCACAAAAGGCGGGCGCCTTCCTGGTCAAGTGCGGAGATTGTGGACCTCATTGAGTTTTGTGGCATGGCTGCCAGCCTGGCCACCAGAGGCCACATGTGCAGCCAGGAGCAGGTGTGCAGCAAAATTAAAGAACTGCGGCAGGCCTATAGCAGGGCCTCCCAACCAGGGCCTGACCCAGAGGCCTGCCCCTACTATGAGGCGCTGGACCACATCCTGGGGGGTCAGATGGTCCATGCCCCACTGGCCGTAATTGACCCCGGGGCAGAGGGCCCTGCCCCGACATAGGGGAAGAGGAGGAAGAGGAGGACAACGGCAGCCTGGAGCCTGCAGGAAGTGTGTCCTGCTCCCAGGACCCCCAAGCCAAATTGGAGAGCCCGTCAGCAGCCTAATCTGAGGCCGGGGAGGTCTCCACATGTGAGTGACATCATGGTCCCCTTATGCGGGGCGGGGGGAGAAAGGGGGAGCCCAGGGACCTTACCCCAGGGAGAGACACTGTACACTGCCCTCCTTACAGATGCCCCTCTACACACAGGGGGTATGTCTACACTACAAAGTTAATTCGAACTAACAACCGTTAGTTCAAATTAACTGTAATAGGCGCTACACATACAAACCATAGTTCTAATTAAGTTCGAAGTAGCGGAGCGCTTAATTCGAACTAGGTAAACCTCATTCTATGAAAACTAACACCTAGTTCAAATTAAGTAGTTCAAATTAAGGGCTGTGTAGCCACTTAATTCGAACTAGTGGAAGGCTAACCCTCCCCAGCTTTCCCTGGTGGCCACTCTGGCCAAACCAGGGAAACTCTTCTGCTCCCCTCCCGGCCCCGGAGCCCTTAAAGGGGCACGGTCTGGTTACAGTGCCCGTGCCAGTTGCAAGCTTGCCAGCACCCAGCCAGCAGACCCTGCACCTGGCACGGAACGAGGCAGCCACCCGCTACCACCCAGCCCTCCGCCTCTTCCCACGACCAGGCTGGAGGCTCACAGGAGCCTGCCCGGGGCCGCAAGAGGCGGGCGCCCGCCTAGTCGAGTGTGGAGATTGTGGACCTCATCGAGGTTTGGGGGGAAGCCTCAAATGTCCACAATCTCCGCACTAGCCACAGGAACGTGGCTGTCTACAGCCGCATGGCTGACAGCCTGGCCGCCAGAAGCCACATGCGGACCCGGGAGCAGGTCCGCTGCAAAATTAAGGTCCTGCGGCAGGCCTACTCCCGGGCCTGCCAGCCAGGGGCCAACCTGGAGGCCTGCCCCCACCTTGAGGTCCTGGACCGCATCCTGGGGGCTCACTCCGTCCATGCCCCCTGGGTGGTGATCGACCCCGGGGCAGAGGGCCCCGTCCCTGACACTGAGGAGGAGGAGGAGGACGCCGCGAGCCAGGAGCCTGCAGGGAGCCTGCCCAGGACCCAGGACTCCCAAGGCACCATACAGAGCACATCGCCTGTGTTGTCCGAGGCCGGGGAGGGCTCCACATGTGAGTAACATCATGCTCCCCTTATGTGTACGGGGGGGGGAAAGAGGGAGCCCAGGGACCGTGCGCCTGGGCCTTGCCCACAATGGAGCAGCAGCTGGGTGTCATGCAGGGGCTCTGGCCTTGCAGCGGGGGGCTGGGTTTCACCCACCTTGTCCCCACGGAGAATTGACCGCTGCTCTTGTTTCACCACAGCCGCAGCACCTGGGCCAGCACCATCCTGCCTGCAACAGCCACCCGCACCTGGGTCAGCAGGTGTGCCAGGAACCAGGAGGACTACCAGCAGTGGCACCTGCGGTTCCTGGAGCACCAGCTCCGCACCCAGGACCACTGGGTCCGGGAGGACCTGTGGCTGTGGCAGCGGAGTGTGGAAGTGCTGGAGGAGCAGGGCTGTGCCCTCAGAGGCCACCTCCAGACCTTGGTCGACAGGTTCCTGCCTCCTCCTGCTCTGGCCCCTGTAGCCATCCGAGCTCTCACTCCTCCTCCCACCCCTGTTCCCCCTCCAGCTTCCTCCGCACCCCCCGTCCCTCCTGCCCCCCCTCCACACCCATTCCCCCCCCGACGCCCCCACACCCGCAGCACTGAGAGACGGGAGAGCCAGCAGGACCCCCAAGCCTGAGCTTTCCCTTCCCTTCCTCCCCTTTCTCCCCCTTCTAGCTCCCTCCTCCCAGATTTCCCCTCCCCTCTCCCACTCTCACTCCTCCCTCCCCCCTCCCCCCACCCCAGTTATGTAAAATAAAAAGATATTTTTGTTGTTAAAACAGGTGTCTTTATTTGACATTAGGAAGGGGGCTAGGGAGGGGAAGGGGGGAGGGTGGAAGAAGGCCCCAGTGGGGCATGCAGGGAGAGTTCAGTCCTCCTCCTCCACCTGGAAGCTCTCCCACAGGGCTTCCCGGATCCGGACGGCCCCCCGCTGGACTTCCCGGATGGCGGCGGTGCGGGGCTGACCGTAGTGGCCAGCCATGCGCTCAGCCTCAGCCATCCAGGCTGGCAGGAAAGCCTCCCCCTGGGTGAGGAGGCACCTAAATCGTGCTTTCAATCGTCCGAAGGCCCCCTCCACCACGATGCGGACCCTGGTGAGCCTGGCATTGAAGGCCTGGCAGGAGGGGTTGAGGTGCCCAGTGTACGGCTTCATGATCCAGGGCTGTAGGGGGTAGGCTGCATCCCCCACCAGGCACACGGACATGTCCATGTCCCCAACCCTGATGTGGTGGTTGGGGAAGAAGGTCCCGGCCTGCAGCCTCTGGCACATGGAGGAGTTCTGGTACACCCGTGCATCGTGTGCCTTCCCGGACCAGCCCAATTAATGTCCGTGAACTGGCCCCGGTGGTCACACACGGTCTGCAGGATCACGGAGAAGTACTCCTTGTGGTTGATGTACTGGGAGGCCTGGTGTTCCAGGGCACGGATGGGGATGTGCGTCCCGTCGATGGCCCCCCAGCTGTTGGGGAAGCCCAGGGCGCCGAAGCCCCAGATGACGGCATCCGGGTCGGCGAGGCGGACCACCCTGCGGAGCAGCACCCGGTTGATGGCCTTGACCATCTGCGGAGAGACACAGCAAAGCGCCAATCAGTGGGGCGCCCGGGTGGCTGGGAGTGTTCGTGCCCTGGCACTGCCCCGCGCCCCACTCCCGGAAGCAACCCCCTGGGCGGCATGAAGTATGGCCAGGACAGACCAAACCCTCCGGTGCGGGGCACTTTTGCCTCCTCCCCCCCATTTTCCCTGGGGCAGCCCATCACCTCCTTGCAGCTGCCCTCCCACCCAGCCCAGTGGGCCGATGAGTGCCGTACCCGCATTAGCACCACTCCAACGGTGGATCTCCCCACGATGAACTGGTTCCCGACGGATCAGTAGCTGTCCGGAGTGGAGAGCTTCCAGAGGGTGATGGCCACATGCTTCTGGAGGGGGATGGCGGGCCTCATGCGAGTGTCCCATTGCCGCAGACAGGTGCGAGCCACTCGCAGAGCTCCAGGAAGGTGTCCCTCTTCATCCTGAAATTCTGGGTCCACTGTCTGTCTCCCCAGCGCTCCAGGACGATGCGGTCCCACCAGTTGCTGCTGGTGTCCAGACGCCAGATGCGGCGGGGCACGCTGGCGTCCGGGCGCTGCTGCGGTCCTCTACGGCCCCCAGGGGGGCTGATGTGCAACTAGGTGGTGCCAGTCAGCCTCCAGTCATTGCTACCAGGATTGCAGCAGCAAGTCCAAAAACTGCACCAGAAAGCCCAGGTCAAGCTCTGGCTCCATGGTTCCAACTGCGGCGGCGTCCCCAAAGGGCACCACTGACACAGACAGGCTCAGAGAAAAATGCTTTGCTGTCCCTCGGTGAGGTAGGCAAGCAAGCAGAAAAGCTGAGAACCGGCTGTCCAGGGGGGTCCCTTTAAGCACGAGCCTCAGACAGCCTCAGACAGCAGCCACACAAAGCAACTACTGACTTGATGCCCTGCCGGAACTGGTTTCAGCTGCCCTTAAGTGCACCCCAGCATCCAATCAGTGTGGATGCGCGAGTTCGAATTAGCAAAACGCTAATTTGAACTAGTTTTTAAGGCTAGATGCGCTAATTCGAATTAGCTTAGGTCGAATTAACTAATTCAAAGTAAGCTAGTTTGAATTAGTGCTGTAGTGTAGACATACCCAGGCAGGGTACATCTCCCCTCCCCCGCATACCACACTATTGGCAGCACAGGGGCTGGGGTGCACTCCTGGGCCAGCTCACACTCCCGGGGATAGCAGGATGTGATGGTGCGGACACCTGCCGTTCTTGCCTTGCAGAGGTGAGGCTGGGTTTCACCCACTGTTTCCCCAAGGAGAACTGACCACTTCTTTTGTTTCAGCACAACTGCAGCTCCTGCAAGTGCAGGATGCACCACCCTGCCTGGACCATCCACCTGAATCCGGGCCAGCAGGTGCACTCACAATCTGGAGGAGTTCCAGAGGTAGCAACTGTGGTTGCAGGGACGGCAGGTCCACAGCCAGGAGCAGTGGGTGTAAGAGGACCTGCATCTGTGGCAGGAGAGCTTGAGGGAGCTCCGGGAGCAGGGCCGTGCCCTCTGCGAGCACCTGCAGGCCCTGGTGGACCGATTGCTGCCTCCTGCTGTTCCAGCCCCTGTGGCTGCCCCACCTATCACTCCTCCTCAAACCCCTGCTCCCCCTCCCGCTTCTTCTGCACCCCCCGTCCCACCCTCCATGCCCACTACCCCCCGATGCCCCCGCACCCGCAGTGCTGCAAGACGGGCCGGCAAGACCCCCAACTCTGAGCTTCCCCTCCCCCTTCCTCTCCTTGACTCCCCCTTCCAGCTCCCTCCTCCCAGGTTTCTCCCCCTCCCCTCTCCCACCCTCATTCCTACCCACACCCTACCTCGGTTATGTGAGACTTTTTTGTGGCAACACAAGTGTTTTTATTGTAGATCAGGAAGGGGGATTAGGAAGGGGAAAGGGGAAGGAGGTGAGGGAGGAATGTAAGTCCCCAGGCCCCAGTGGGACATGACAGGGGGACTTCAGTCCTCGTCCACCTGGAAGCTTTCCCGCAGGGCTTCCCAGATGCGGACAGCCTCCCGAAGGGCCTCCTGGCTGGCAGCCGTGTGGGGCTGTGCATACTGGCCAGCCAGGCGGTCAGCCTCTGCCATCCAGGCTGGCAGGAAAGCCTCCCCCTTCCTCTCACACAAATTGTTGAGCACACAGCACGCTGCCACCAGGTGCGGAATATTGTGCTGGGAGAGGTCGAGGTGGGTGAGGAGGCACCTAAATCGTGCTTTCAGTCGGCCGAAGGCCCCCTCGACCACGATGCAGGTCCTGCTGAGCCTGGTATTGAAAGCCTGCCGGGAGGTGTTGAGGTGTCCCGTGTAGGGCTTCATGAGTCAGGGCTGTAGGGGGTAGGCCGCATCCCCTAGCAGACACACTGGCATGTCCACGTTCCTGACCCTGATGTGGTGGTTGGGGAAGAAAGTCCCGGCGTGCAGCCTCTGGAACACGGAGGAGTTGCAGTACACCCGCACATCGTGTGCCTTGCCGGACCAACCCACATTGATGTCCGTGAACTGGCCCCGATGGTCAGACACTGTCTGCAGGATCACTGAGAAGTACCCTTGCCTATTGATCAAGAAGGAGGCCTGGTGGCCTGGGACACAGATGGGGATACGCGCCCCGTCGATTGCCCCCCCACACACTTGGGGAAGCTGAGGGCACTGAAACCCTGGATGACCGTGTCCAGGTCGGTGAGGTGGATGACCCTGCAGAGCAGCACCCTATCGATGGCCTTGACCACCTACAGAGAGGCACACAAAATCGAGGGTCACTGGGGTGCCCATTTGGCTGGGAATGTCCTTTCCCTGCCACTGCCCTGCACCCCACTCCCAGGAGAAATCCCTGCTGCAATCCTAGCCATCATGGGCGGTCTGTAGCGTGGCCAGGATGTACCTACCCCTCCTGGGGATGGTGCTTACACCACCTCCCCCCCCATTTTTCCTGGGGCAGCCCACATCCTCCTTGCAGCTGCTCCCCCCCCGGCCCAGTAGCCGGTGAGTGCCTTACCTGCATGAGCACCTCTCCAATGGTGGATCTCCCTGTGCTGAACTGGTTCCCGACAGATTGGTAGTGATCCAGCGTGGAGAGCTTCCAGAGGTTGATGCCACCCACTGGTGAAGGGGAATGACGGGCCTCATGCATGTGTCCCGTTGCCACAGAGCAGGGGCGAGCCACTCGCAGTGTTCGAGGAAGGTGTCCTTCTTCATCCTGAAGTTCTGGGTCCATTGATGGTCTCCCCAGCGGTCCAGGACGATGCGGTCCCACCAGTCGCTGCTGGTGTCCAGACACCAGATGTGGCGGGGTACACTGGCGTCTGGGCGCCGCTCCTCCAGGGCCCCCATGGGAGGCAGGGGGAGGGCCAGGAGGCTGGCCTGCAGCAGAAGGTGCCAGGCAGCCTCCAGCAATTGCTACCAGGATTGCAGCAACACGTTCAGCATGAACACCAGAGTGCTCTGGCTCCATGGTGCTGACTGCAGCGGTGTCCCAAACGAGAGTGACCGAAGCAGGCGGAGAGGAAAACGCTTTGCTGTCCCTCGGCGAGGTTGGCAAGCAAGCAGGAAAGCTGAGAACTGACTGTCCAGGGGGGTCCCTTTTAGCACGAGCCTCAGATAGCCTCAGACAGCAGCCACACAAAGCAACTACTGACCTGATGCCCTGCTGGAACTGGTTTCAGCTGCCCTTAAATGTGATCCAGCGTCCAATCAGTGTGGACGCGCTATTTTGAAATAGCAAAATGCTATAGTTTTTGGGTCTAGATGCATTATTTTGAATTAGCTTATTTAATTCACCGCAGCTGCAGTGAAACAAGAGAAGTGGTCAGTTTTCCCTGAGGATGCAGTGGGGGAAACCCAGCCCCCCTCTGCAAGGCGAGGACGGCAGGTCTCCTCACCTGCTATCCCCGGGAGTGTGAGCTGGCCCAAGACTGCACCCCAGCCCCTGTGCTGCCTATAGTGTGGTCTGTGGGGGAAGGGGAAGGGGAGATGTGCCCTGCCTGTGTGCGGCGGAGGCGTCTGGAGGAAGGGCAGTGTGCAGTGTCTCTCCCCGGGGTCAGGAGCCTGTCATGTGTCTTTTCGCATAGATGCGTGTGGGGAACAGGCCTGGGTCCCTGCATGGCACCCAGCTGGCACCATGTTGTGGATGGTACAGCAGATGCACAGGTTGCCACCTGCTCCGTGGTCATCAAGGCCCACGCGCACAGTCCCTGGGCTCCTTTCTCCCTTTCTCCCCCCACCCTGCATAAGGGGACCATGATGGCACTCACATGTGGAAGTCTCCCTGGCCTTGGATGAGGCTGCTGATGAGCCTGCACGCTCTCTGCAGGCTCCTGGCTGCTGTCGTCCTCCTCTTCCTCTTCTTCCCCTGTGTCAGGGGCTGGGCCCTCTTCCTCAGGGTCAATGACGGCCAGTGGGGCACGGACCATCTGACCCCCCCAGGATGTGGTCAAGGGCCTCATACTGTGGGCAGGCCTCCAGATCAGCCCCTGGTTGGGAGGCCCTGGCATAGGCCTGCCTCAGTTTTTAAATTTTGCTCCGCACCTGCACCTGGCTGGTGCTGTGGCCTCTGGTGGCCAGGCTGGCAGCCATGCGGCTGTAGACGGCTGCATTCCTGCGCCTAGTGCAGAAATAGTGGGCATTGGAGGCCTCCCCCCAAACCTCAATGAGGTCCACGATCTCCGCACTAGACCAGGAAGGCGCTCACCTTTTGCAGCCCCTGGCAGGCTCCTGGGAGCCGCCAGCCTGGTCCTGGGGAGCGGTGGAGGGCTGAGTGGCAGCGGGTTGCTGGCTTATGCTGTTCCAGGTGCAGGGTCTGCTGGCTGTGTGCTGGCAGGCTGGCAACTGGCACAGGCACTGTGGCCAGAGTCTGCCCCTTTAAGGGCTCAGGGTCTGTTGGGGAGCCAATGAGTTTTCCTGGTTGTGCCCAGAGTAGCCACCAGGGCACCCCGGGAAGGGCAGGAGGCCCCCTAATTCAAAATAAGTGTCTACACAGCACTTATTTTGAATTAGCTATTTTGAATTAGGTGGTATTCCTTGTAGAATGAGGTTTGCCAAATTCAAAATAAGTGCTCCACTGTTTCAAATTTATTTCGAAGTAGCAGTTTGGCTATGTACATGCTATTAAAGTTAATTTGAAATAACACTGGCCCTCTTGCGTAAATGATTTGTGCAAGAGGGCTTTTGCCCAAATGGGAGCAGCATAGTATTTCCGCAAGAAGCACTGATTTCTTACAGTAGGAAGTCAGTGTTCTTGCGGAAATTCAAGCGGCCAGTGTGGACAGCTGGCAAGTTTTTCCACAAAAGAAGCTGATTTTGTGGAAAATCTTGCCAGTCTAGACACAGCCCTATTGTGCAAAAAGGCAAGTGTGGACACTCCAGAGGGGTTTCTTGTGCAAGAAACCCCAATCAGAAAAAGCACAGGTGCTCTGATGGCTATTCTGTAAATGGCTATCAGAACTTTCTTGCACAAGAGTGTCCATGCAGTGTGGACGTTCTCTTGTGCAAAAGCACATTGCTTTTGCGATGTGCTTTGAGGTGTGGATGTGCTCTTGTGCAAGAATTTTTTGCACAAAAACTCTTGCGCAAAAGGCTTCCAGTATGTAGTATAGACGTAGCCTTAGAGATGGCAGTAGAAGATGAATGCTAGTTCTTTCCATGGCCCTGCCCTCACAGCAGCCAAGGAAAGGAACGGTGAAAGAGGCACCTTGCCTTGTGCAGCTTCCCAGGTTTACACCTGGGAATTCCTTTAGTCCAAGCCTCTCTTAGGAGTCAGTTCAGCATTTGTCTGTAGATACCAGGGCCAGAGGCCATTCCCTTCATTGGTCTTGCTGAGAGCTTCTGTTGTCCTCCTATCATCCCACTTAGTGGTTGCCTCATGCCTTCTGCTTATAGGTTCATCCTCTGAAGATAACCTCCAGTCCATAGCTGCCAAGATTTGCCCAGTTCCCTGGGATGTTTTAGTGAATTTTAATGAAATATGCAAAAAATTGCATATTTGCAAAAAGCTTTCTGATAACCATAGACTCAGATTATAGCCAATATGCCCTTTCCTGAGCCGTGGCACAGTAGGCTGGTATATTTTGCCTGGGGCAGGTAGGCAAATGTGATGCAGGATGCTCAGCTGTCTGCTGTTTGCTAGATTCTCTCACCCTGATGACACTTCCTCCTCCTGGTAACATAGTGACTGCTCTTGACTTAAAGCTGGGTTGGATCTGTGAGCCTCCCAGAATTCCATGTGACCCAGTGCTTGCCATCCAACCCATTTGAGGAACGGGGAACGTATCCACCCGATGATGAACCAACAGTTTTACTGCTATATTTAGGATTTTGATGTGAAAGAAACTGAGTGAGAGGGAACTAGAACTTGGGTCGTGTTCAATATAATCTGATGTTAAAAACTTAGGTAATGATGCATTATAATTATAAATAAATGATGCATTATAATTGATAACTTAATCAAAATAAACACAGGAAAGCTTATAATTTTGTCATGGCAACTGTAATACCCTCCTGACATGTATACAGCAATTTGTACTATGGCATCTGCTATTAAACTTCCTAAAGAGTTTACCTTTGGACTGAGAATAACTGCATGCACATAGCTTAGCATAAGCAAGCAGACTTATGTAATAGTTCTGAAAAGCTGAAAGTGCATGAAAATTAAAAGTTGAAATGAAACCATAACCATAACTTGAGCAACAGGAGCAGGTGTCTTTGGTTTGCAGAAGCTCTGGAGTGAAGGAGAATCTTGTAATCACTCAAACTCTGACTGTGATCCCACCTGATAATTTTAATTTGAAGCCCATAGTAGTTCTTAACTGATTTAAAGAAAGTTCAAAATACCACTGAATTTTGGCTCTTATGTACTTGGAGCAGCCTTTGTTTGAAGAGTCCGTGTATGTGTATGGGTGTTTATGTTCAATACGGTTTACATTTTTAATTCAGCAGTTCTACCTTTATATTCATCCAAGCAGGAAGTCAGTCTGTTCAGTCACTGTCTTTCCAAATACCCTGCCCTTGCCAGCCAAGAGGAGGAGTTTACACATTACATACCAGGCAGTGCCAGATCCCAGCTTTTTTTTAGGCTTTCTGAAGATTGACAGAAGCATTCTGTTTAAACAGGGGCTCAGACCTTTAACAACTTTTGTTTATTTGGTAGAAATTGAGGGCAGGAAGACCTGTATCTTGGATTGCTACATGCTGGGAGACTGAAGGACTAAAACTTCAAAGGGAATTGGGTGTGTTGCAGGAACAAACTGAAGGAATGAAATGCCAGCTGTCCTGATAAGTGGAACCTCTGTGTAATTTACATGTGTGTTTGTGCAAACCTGGCCAGAGAACACATACAAACTAGGACAGCAACATTCCTCCTTCCTAGAGGATTTGATCCAGACACCTGAACAAGGGTAAGAAAACAAGTTGTTTCTCCAAGCTTCCTCTGCTGCCTCCTTTACGGGAAAAACTGGCTTTAGGAGTGATTGTTCATCTATTTATAAAGTGTTACATCAGCTAGGCAGGAAGTTCTGTCTCCTCACCTCTTGTAGCCTTATTTTCAAAAGTTACACCCTGACTTGATTTTCAACTTGATCCATGTGCTTACCTTTATAGAGAAAAGCGATACTCTGCTATGAGGAATATAGTTGGTCAGGAGTTAGGACTATAATGAAGTGGGAATAAATTGATTTTGCCAGCTGAGTTTGTGTCTGCAATAGCAAAGTGTTTTGGATAATGGGAGAGATGAGCTTTGTTAACACTTCTAGAAAGAAAAAATCATGGTTTTGCTGCATATTGATCTGAATCTACTTGAATTATTGCTTAAAGCCAAAGAGAATTCAAGCGCTTTACTCTATATCAATGGGGTCTTAAGTACTTACTACTTGAGCAGTTTGAGAGCTTTTTATTTAAGGGACTATTTTTTCCATTTTTTATGATCCATTAATATCATGGTATGGGAAGCAGCTTTTGGCCCATGCTAAGATTATTCTGACAAGTGCAGAAGTGAAGGAGATGGCACTGACTTTCTATAGTTGTGGTTTAAGGGACCTTTGGATGCCCCACATTACAGGGCAGAGTGCAGAAGTAGAGTTGCCGTATGTCCTGATCATGTTCCCATTGATTTCAATGGGAGGAGAATTGGGCTCCATTTTGTAGTGTGACCTGTGTATGGTCTTCCTGCCTGACAGCTTTACATCCACAGATGGCTTTTCCTCTTGTTAGCAATCTGCTCCCTTCAGTGGGTGTCAGCTGTGTGGGCTCTTGATTCACTCCTTGAGCGATGCCAATCCACTGCCTGGGAGGTGTGGGAGGTGTAGGATTCAGGGCAAAGGGCTAGGTGCAGGAGGGGACGTCTCAGGTCCGAGGTTGGGGGTGCAGGAGTCAAGGCAGACATTGGGATCTGAGGTAATGAGCAGTATAGGAGCCAGGATAGGGGGTTGGGTGTATGTGGGGTTCAGGTCAGGAGTTGGGGTTTAGAAGGCAGGACAGGGGGCTAGGAGGTGTGGGGACTCAGGCAGGAGGTTTTGTGGTGCAAGGGGGTTAGGGCCAGAAGACAAAGATGCTGGAAGAAGGCCTGGGATGGATGGCTCAGGGCAGCAGTCGAGTTGAGGCAGGGAGGAGGAGGCTGGAGTCAGGGCAGAGGGTGGGGTGCAGGAACGAGGATACGGGGTGGGTGGTGCAGGAAACATGGCAGGGGGCTGGGAAGTGGGGAGAGCTTACTGGAGCTGCCTGGGGCAGTGACAGTGCTGCTTGACCTGCTGCTCAAAAACAGGTAGGAACTAGTAGGGGAAGTAGATGTGGGTGGCAACCTGGGGAGCAGTGATTTCAGGATCCTGACGAAAGAAAGGAGAGCCACAAAATACACACCCTGGACTCCAGACAAGCAGACTTTGACTCCCCCAAAGACCTGATGGGCAGGATCCCCTGGGATGATGACATGAAGAGGAAAGGCATTCAGGAGACCTATCAATATTTTAAAGAAGCCTTATTAAAGGCACAGGAACAAACCATCCCAATGTGCAGTAAGAGGAACAAATATGGTAGGCGACCAGATTGAGGGTATGTCTACACTACAGCACTAATTCGAACTAACTTAATTCGAATTAGTTAATTCGAACTAAGCTAATTCGAACTAGTGCATCTAGTGAGACTAGGTCTCACTGGACCACCTTGATTTTTCATGCAAACCTGCTCCTGGGTTTGCATGTGGCCTTTGGTGGCCAGGATGGCAGCTATCCTGCCCTAGATGGCCACTTTCCTGTGCCTAGTGCGGAGGTCGTGGATGAGGTCCACAATCTCCGCACTAGACCAGGAGGGCGCCCACCTCTTGCGGTCCTGGGCAGGCTCCTGGGAGCCGCCAGCCTGGTCCCGAGAAGAGGCAGAGGGCTGGGTGGCAGCGGGTGGCTGGTTCGTGCCGTGCCAGGTGCAGGGTCTGCTGGCTGTGTGCTGGCAGGCTTGCAACTGGCACAGGCACCGTAGCCAGACCGTGCCCCTTTAAGGGCTCCGGGGCTGGGAGGGAGGCCCAGAGTGGCCACCAGGGCAAGCTGGGAAGGGCTAGCCTCCCACTAGTTCGAATTAAGTGGCTACACAACCCTTAATTCGAACTATTTAATTTGAACTAGGCATTAGTCCTCATAAAATGAGGTTTACCTAGTTCGAATTAAGCGGTCCGCTACTTCGAATTAAGTTCGAACTAGCGGTTTACCTGTGTAGCTAAACTAACGGCTGTAAGTTCGAATTAACTTTGTAGTGTAGACATACCCTAACTACTTTCTCCTTCAAAATTTTTTCCAAGATCTTGCATACTACAGATATCAAACTAACAGGCCTATAGTTACCCTGGTCACTTTTTTTCCCTTTCTTAAAAATAGGAACTATATTAGTAATTCTCCAATCAAATGGTACAACCCCTGAGTTTAGAGATTTATTAATCTCCTGTGCCACTGCAGCTATCTATGCTGCTGCCTGACTAGAAGGCCATTTTTAAATGCCCCGTAATTTGAACTACCTGCCCGCGGCTACACGCAGCACAGACTAGGTAGTTTGAATTAAAGCTCCTAATTCGAACTACCGTTATTCCTCCTGCAAGGAGGTTTAATGGTAGTTCTAATTAAGAGCTATAATTCGAACTACCTACTCTGTGCCGCGTGTAGCCGCAGGCAGGTAGTTCGAACTATGGGGCATTTAAAAATGGCAGCGCCCGGGAACATGCAAATGAAGCCTGGGATATTTAAATCCCAGGCTTCATTTGCAAGTTCGAATGCCTACATTAGCCACCCTAGTTCAAACTAGGGTGGCAGTGTAGTCATACCCTAAGGTGCCACAGGACTTCTTGCTGTTTATGCAGATTCAGACTAACACGGCTATCCCTCTGATACTTATAGGCATGGTAATCCTGAATACTGCATCTGCTCCCTTCAGCCCTTACTTAGATTTCACAAAAGGAGAACAGACCAGGTATCTATATCCAATGCAAATTTCAGCACTGTATCCCCACTGGTTCTTCTGGCCTCTGCCAACACCCTTGCTAGCTACCTGAGTTTAATCCCTTAGTCACTGGGTGCTGGCCAGCACTCCTATCCATCACATGCCCTAAGTATTTTACTGAACTGACACCAAAGTAAACAACTGTGTGGTAAGAAGGAGAAATGCAGCTCCATTGCTGGTGTGAAAGATGCAACAGCAGTACATAGATGATGTGAGTGGGATAAACTGAAAAGTCTGAAGCTAAATTGGCACCGATCCATTTACATTCTGTAGCCACACTCTGAAGCCAGACTATGATGATGTGATTCACCTGTCATATGATTTGTTTAGCTGGCAAAGCCACTATAAAATAGCATGTGGTGTGGTTGATAATTTAAAAGGGGGGTGAGTCACATAAATTAGACTTTCAAATTTGTTATGATAGATTGCAGAGTGGGTGAAAGAAACAGTTTAGTGAGTAAAGTTTAATGAGCCTGGCTTCATAGGTCATGTTCTCTAGGCCTTTAATCATTCTTGTTGCTCTTCTCTGTACCCTTTCCAATTTCTCCACATCTTTCTTGAAATGTGGCGCCCAGAACTGCACACAGTACTCCAGCTGAGGCCTAACTAGTGCAGAGTAGAGCGGCAGAATGACTTCACGAGTTTTGCTTACAACATACCTGTTGATACAACCTAGACTCATATTTGCTTTTTTTGCAACAGCATCACACAGTTTCTGCAGGCTGCCCTCCAGGCCCTGCAAGAATTTAACCCCATTATATATTTACCAGAAAGTAGTGTTTTGGTAGAGTGCCAGAGCTATTGACAAATGATATTTTAAGAACAAAAACATTTAAACACTGATGTCTTCTTGTGCTGAGTGTATTCCACTTCCACAGCAGTCAGTGGGACTTGCTTTTGTGGGTTAGATCGTATGGGCCAATTTTATAGTATAAGCTTCTATTATGAAATAGATATAAGTACCCTTTGGAGATTCTATGTATTGTCGATCAAAACTACAGATACTTTAAAAACAGCCTAAATGCAAATTTTATAATTTTTTGTTTTTTCTTAAAAATTGCTCTCTTGTTACAATTGTGCCACTCACAAACGCCAAGAAATTGAAATTTCAGACTTTAAGGAGTCATATGAACTAAGGGTACGTCTACATTTCTATTTCAAAATAATGAATCGACACACTAAAAGTGCATCAAAATAGTGCTTAGCTATTTCAAAATAGAGCATCCACACTGATTGGATGGTATTGAACATTTAAGGCAACCCAGAACCAGTTCAGGCAGGGCATCAGATCAGCAGTTGCTTCCTGGAGCTTCTGCCTGAGGCTATCTGAGATGTATGCTTAAAGGGATCCCCCTGGACAGCCATTTCTCAGGAATTGCTTGCTCAGGCTTGCTTGCCTACCTCTCTGAGGAACAGCAAAGCATTTCCCCTGCATGCTTGGGTTGTCCTGCTTCTGGATACCACAGCACTCCTTGCTACGGAGCCAGAGCTGCCTGTGGGCATGTGATGGCCCCTGACAGTCGTGCTGCAGTTTTTGCAGCAGTTTCTGCAGGCTGCCCTCCAGGCCCTGCAAGAACATGACCCCGAGCTGCTTGAGGAGCTGGACACCCCAATTGGTGGGACTGGATCAGTGGTAGGACAACCAGCAGTGGCTCCAGAAATTCTGCATGAGGAAAGAGATGTTCCTGGAGCTGTGTGCCTGTCTCACCTCTGCTCTCACATGACGGGACACACAGATGCAACCTACCATCCTCCTGGAGAAGCGAGTCGCCATCGTGCTCTGGAAGCTCGCCATACCAGACAGTTACCTATCCATTGGGAACCAGTTCAGCATGGGAAAGTCAACTGTCAGGGCGCTCAACATGGTGCTCTCAGGCTGCAGGCCCACAAGGGGCGGGAAGTACTGAAAAGGGGGATCCTAGGAAAAGGGGGGATTGGGAGTGTGGAGTCGGGGTGGCGGGAGGAAGCCCTGACCCTGGGTGGTTCTTCAGTCCCACCCTCACATGGCCCTGTGGGGTGGGGGGGATGGGCTTCATAGGGAGTGGCTCTTGGGTGTTTGTGTAGGGGAAGTGGGGGGAGGGCTGAAGGACCTCCTAAGGACTCTGGCACCCTCCTTAATTGTCTGTTTTGTTTGTTTGTCTCCTTCTGCAGGTGGTGAGGGCCATCAACATTGTCCTGCTGAGCAGGGTCATCTGCCTGGGAGATGTGGACCCCATCATCGCCAGCTTTGCCACCATGAGCTTCCCCAACTGTGCGTGGGGGGGGGGGGAATATTGACCTCACACACATCCTCATCTGGGCTCCCGACCACTGGGTATCATAATACATCAACCAGAAGGGATAATTTTCAATGGTTCTGCAGACCTGGTCAACTACCACAGTCAGTTCTCAGACATCTTTGTCGGATGGTCGGGGAAGGTGCTCCATGCCTGTGTCTTTCTTTCCTGAGCACAGCATCAGGGTCAGGGACTTGGACATGCCACAGTGTATCATGGGGAACGCGGCCTAGCGCCTCATGCCATGACTAATGAAGCCCTACCCTGGCCACCTTGACCCAAGCAAGGACCACTTCAATGCCCGCCAAGACAGGGCCCGCATGCAGGCGGAGTGTGCCTTTGGGTGTCTGAAGGTGAAGTTCAGGTGCCTCTTGACTCGCCTGGATGTGGGGGAGCAGAACATTCCCCAAGTGGTGTCCGCATGTTGTGTGCTACACAACATAGTAGAGAAGAAGGGGGAGGCCTTCCTTCTAGGGTGTGTGTGGGGGGCAGAGGCCAGCCAGGAGGGAAGGGCCTTTGACGCACAGCTGCTATCCAGCAGGCCCATCGAGGCACCATGCGCATATGGGAGGCCCCAAGGGAGAGTTTCTCACAAGGATCCCAGTGACACTCTCCCCAGGGCCTCCCCACTATGGGCCTGTGCCTTGCCCCTCTCTGCCTTTCCCACAACAACCCTTCCCTTCCCCCCTCCATCTCTTTCCCCTGCAGACACAATAGAAAAAAATGGTTGATAAAAACAGAACTGTGTTCCTGGTAACCATCAGTGTCAATGCTGCGCGATGGGAGGACAGAAACAACACAAATAGAGAAAACTAAAAGTACTGAAAGTAACAGAAATGTAATGTAGTGGTGTTTTTTTTAAATGTCCTTTAACAATAGTTTAATAATAGTTTTCTCTTGTTGACCTGGATATCAGGGGCTTCAGGATAAATTCTAAATGTCAGGGTAGTATAGGTTCACAACCATTTTTTCATTTTTTTTCCAGCTAAGACTCATTCTCCTGCAGTCTCACATGTTGTAGAATTTAGAAAATATTCTGTCCACATCAGATATCCATAAGCCAAATCGTACATTGATGATGGGAAAGCAGCACAGCTTAAAGTTTGGCAGTCAGTGCACTGGATTTTCCAAAATTCAAATGGAGTGATGTTGCCATAGTCTGGAAAAGGTATTATATATGCATGGTATTTGCTTTCCTGTCTACCCTTTCTCTGTTAGGAGCCGCAAAGATGGAAAAGATTTTAAAAAGTCTTTACATTCATCAGTAAAAACTATGCTTTTGATGTGAGGGTCAAACAGCATAATTACTTTTCAGAAAGATTTAGGGGACTTATTACAAATGACCGGTGCATTTGTTTTCTACTTTAAGGCTACGTCTTCACTGTCAGTTCTTCATAAGTTGCGATCTTATTAGCATATTTTCTGCTGTTTCTTTTTGTGCAAGGGGCAGGCATAAGGATCTTGCACAAAATGGTTTTTTTGTGCAACCCCCCTCCCCATCCACACACTTCTTTTTGTGCAAAAACCCCTTGCGCAAAAAGAAATGGCAGAAAATATGCTAATGAGATCACAATGTATGCTAATGAGTCCCTCGTTAGCATATTTTCTGCCAGAAGAACTGGCAGTGAAGACAAAGCCTAAGAGTTTTCTGTGAAAAGGCTTGGAAAGGCTTTACAAATTTTTCATGTTCTCTGGCAAAATAGAAATGAAAAGTTTTGTGCCTCCTTCCCCCCCCCAGAACAAGAATGACCATACTGGGTCAGACCAAAGGCCCATCTTGACTAGGATTCTTTCTGTTGACAGTGACCAATGTCAGGTGCACTAGAGAGAATGATCAAAAAGGGTAATCATGAAGTGATCCACGCCCTGTTGCCCACCCTCAGCTACTGACAGCTCCAGCTTCAGACAAACAGAATCCAGGGACACCATTCCTGCCCATTCTGGCTAACTGCCATTTGTGAACCTACCCTCCATGAATTTATCCAGCTCTGTTTTGAACCCTGTTAAAGTACTGGTCTTCACGGCATCCTCTGGCAAGGAGTTCCATAGGTTGACTGTGCATTGTGAGAAGAAGTGCTTCTTTTTGTTTTAAACCTGCTACCTATTAATTTCATTTGATGATCCCTAGTTCTTGTGTTTTGGGAAGGAGTAAATAGCTTCTCCTTATTTACTTTCTCTTGATTTTATTGATCTGTATCATATCTCCCCTTTGTCATCTCTTTTCCAAGATAAAAAGTCTGTTTTATTAATTTCTCCTCATATGGCAGCTGTTCCATACCCATCATCACTTTTGTTGCCCTTTTTGAACCTTTTCCAGTGCCAAGATATCTTTTTTGTGATAAGATGCCCACATCTGCACATATTATTCAAGATGTGGGCATAACATATCATGGATTTATATAAAGGCAGTAAAATAGTCTCTATTTTATTCTCTATCCCTTTCTTAATGATTCCTAACATTGATTGCTTTTCAGTGGATGTTTTCAGAGAGCTATTCACAATGACTCCAAGATCTCTCTCTTAAGTAGTAACAGTTAATTTAGACTCCATCATTTTATACATATAATTGGGATTATGTTTTCCAATATGCATTATTTTGCATTTATCAACATTAAAATCCATCTGCCATTTTGTTTTCCAGTCTCCCAGTTGTCCAGTTTTGTGAGATCTTTTTTAAGCTCTTCATAATCTGCTTTGGACTTCACAATCTTGAGCAATTTAGTATCATCTTCAAATTTTGCTACATCACTGTTTACCCCTTTCTCCAGATCATTTATGAATGTTTTGAATAGAACTGGTGTCAGTACAGCTCCCTGGGGGACATCCTCTATAGTCTGAAAACTGACCATTTATCCCTAGCCTTTGTTTCCTGTCTTTTAACCATGAGAGGACCTTCCTTCTTATCCCACGACAGGTTACTTTGCTTAAGAGTCTTTGGTGATAGACCTAGTCAATGTGTTTCTGGTACACTATATCCACTGATTCCCCCTTGTCCATATGCTTGTTGACCCCTCAAAGAATTCTAGTAGATTGGTTGAAACTATAGTAATAAACAGAATTGTCAGACACATAAATGAACATAAATTATTGGGGGGGAGGTGAGTCAACAAGGTTTCTGTAAAAAGAAATCATACCTCACCAATTTGTCCAGTATTGAAGTCAGACTTACTGGTCTGTAATTGCCAGGATCAGCATTAGAACCCTTTTAAAAAATTGGCATCACATTAGCCATCCTCTAGTCATTTGGTGTAGAAAATGATTTAAAGGATAGGTTACAAACTGGTGAGTAGTTGCACAATTTCACATTTGAGTTCCTTCCTCCCTGTGACTAATTACTGATTAGTTTATCAATTTGTTCCAAAACCTCCTTTAATGACACCTTAATCTGGGACAGCTTCTCAGATTTAGATATACAAAGAATGGCTTAGGTTTGGGAATCTCCCTCATATCCTCAGCCATGAAGACTAATGCAAAGAATTCATTATTCTCTCCAGATTTGCTTTTTCAACAAAGTTCTTAAGAAACATTATTGTCTGTGATCTGTTAGAGAACATTGTCTATTTAAGAACAGAATTCCCATTTCTTCTACATTTCATATAATGTCTGAAAAGTTTCAATCAGAAATTAGAAGTACTTAATTTTTTGAAGGCTGATAATTTTCAATCTTTACTAGCTGTGATGTGAAGGCCATGGGAAAGAGTAGAAGAGGAATAGCACTTGAACACATCCCCCTCACACCAAAATCATCCTCTTTCCTGTCACAGAGGAGGGATGTAGGGGTGGACCCCAGGACAGAGCAGAGGAAAATGGAACAGAGGGAAGAAGAGGAGCAAAAGGGTGGGATCTGGGAAGGGGACAGAGATGAAAGAACAAGGAACAGTCTTGACATTGATATCCAATAGCAGTCCCACAGATCCCAGTCACACAGGGTATGTCTGCAAAGCCATTTAAAATCTATAACTGGTCTGTGCCAGCTGAATTGGGCTCTATCTGTAAGGCTGTTTAATTGCAGTGTAGGAGCTCTGGCTGCAGCCCAAGCTCTGGGACCATCCAACTCACATGGTCCTCAAAGTCCATCTTTAGCCTGAATGCTTACATGGGGGGTACATTTTTTGGGTGCCACAGAAAAATCAGTCAGGGGCTGCACATAAGTGAGAAACAAAAAAACTCACCCCTCACCAGCATGGGCTTCCCAATGCTGGGGGGAAGCATTGACTCTCAGCAGCTGGATCCAGGCAAGCCGGCGGCTGCATCCAGCCCCCGGGCATTAGGTTACCCACCCCTGGTTTACACCATAATTTAACTGCATTGCCGTGAGCCCTGCGAGCCTGAGTCAGTTGGCATGAACCAGCCACAGGTTTCTAACTGCTATGTAGACATAAGAGACATTGAGATATTTGGGCTCAGGCTGGTATATAAGCTCTGGGATAGTAGAGCATGGAGTGTCCCAGAGCTCAAGTTCCAGCCTAAGTTTGAATGTCTACATGGTGATTTTTAGCCATTTAGCCCAACTCAGCTGGGCTATGGGTCTTTTATCACTGTGTAGACTACCCTGAGACACAGATTCAGCAGCAGCGTTGTAGCTACCACCACTCCCCTCTCTGCATTGTGCACTAAGAAGAACTGGGTTGGGAGGTGGAAAGCAGATGAGGCCTTGTACTGTGGGGCTCCTCTGCAAGTAGTAATATGACCCCAAGGCCATGCTGTGGCCATGCTGAAGGACCCAGCTACTCACATGGGCAGGTGAGGATGGAGTGTCTGGTACTGATGGGATCAGCAAATGGAGGGAGGACATGCCAGGTATTCATACTGTGCAAAAGGGACAGGGACACCTGACACTCAAGGGGACCTGCAGGTGAGGAGATGGGGATGAGGCAGAGGTAGTTGAACACTGGGGTCACATTGAAGGGCTGGGGCCAGAGAGCTTTGTTCAGCAGAGAAATGGACAGGGGCCATTTACTTATTAGGAACAGCTCTCTGCTCCCTGTGAACCAATCACAGCAGTGTTCAGGAGTTTTGGAGGCTGAAACAAAGCTCCCTTTGTGAATGTGCAGCAGCCACCAACTGGCATTTACTCTCCCTCACACACATATGCTTTGCTGTCTGGCAGGAACAATGTATGGTGGGAGCCAGGCCCAGGAAGTTCTGGCATTTTCAAAATTCAGGTTAAAATGGTTAAAACCTGAATAGTGGGTTTCTCAAAACCTGGGAATTGTTTGCAGGTGTTTGGTAAAAAGTGAAAACAAGGCTCCTACATATAATTAATTTTTAAGTCAGTGTAGTTTATTGGCTTCTAGCAGCTTTTTGATATTAGATCCCAGTGAAGTAAAGTAAAATGGCCAATTTAGATCCCAGGAAGATGAAAATTATCCAATAACTAAGGTTTTGTTATATCATGTGGCGTTCCACAGTTTAGAAGAAATCACTGGAAACAGCGAGCTTGAGCAGTTGCAAGCGTCCATCTATTTCATAACACAGAACTAACTAGAACCAGCC
Organism: Pelodiscus sinensis; assembly: GCF_049634645.1. Taxonomy (NCBI): domain Eukaryota; kingdom Metazoa; phylum Chordata; order Testudines; family Trionychidae; genus Pelodiscus; species Pelodiscus sinensis. The sequence goes on along the minus strand of NC_134720.1, from coordinate 10,779,345 downwards.
CAAGCCAGCTGGGCTGACCTCTAGTGACCTAACTCAGTTACTGTAACAACAAGATCTATATCTACAACTCCAATACACAACATATTCCTTCCTCCCTAATAAAAATGTATCTTTAATAAAACAAACACTAAACAAGGGAAGGACGGTAGATTGCCTCAAATTCCCAGCTAACCCCAGGGGATTATTTTGCTTCATCTGTGGATTAACCTTAACTAAAGGTCCAGCTGTTGAGGAGGCCTTCTTTCTCTAGGTGGATTATGGCAGACAACTGGCGTTCTTGTACCTGAAGGTGTTATAGGTGCGGGCCTGACAATGGGCTGGGAACTAGAAGCATGAACAGATGAGGCTGGTGGATCAGTCTGTGCAGGGTATATCTACACTACAGAGTTTTGTCGGAAAAACAGCCATTTTTCTGACAAAACCTGAGTTACATCCACACTGCAATCGCGTTCTTTCTAAAGTAATCGAAAGAACAGAGGGTTTTTCCCCAGAGTTGGTAATCCTCTTTCTACAAAGAAGAAGTCTTTTTCCGAAAGAGTTCTTTCAGGAAAAGGTGTGTGTGGATGGGGAGGATGGTTTTTGTTTTTTTTTTTTTTGAAAGAAGAGGCCTCCAGGAAGTAACATAGGTGCCCTGATGGGCACTCCATCCAAATTAATCGGGACTCTATAGTTCCTGTCTCCTGGCCCCTGTTAAAGCTGCAGGCACCTTGAACAAGCCTTGTGGCAGGAAGCCAGCCTGAGAGCAGAACGTCACCATGTGGCTCTCCCTGCCACAGGCCTTGCCACCCATGGCCCAGCCTCAAGCCCCCCACAACCCTCTGGACCTCGCAGGGAGCATGCCCAGGGGTCCCAGGACCCACCCAGGGAGACTAAGAGGTAAGCACCCTCCTGGTCCAGAGCAGAGATCCTGTCCCTCCTGGAGCTATGGGGCAAAGAGGACAGCTTGCAGAATCTCTTCTCCAAGTGCCACAATGCAGACATCTATGAGTGCATGGCCGAGTCCTTCGTGTAGCGCAGACACCCACCCTGGACCTTGGAACAGGTCTAGAGTAAGGTTAAGGAGCTCCAACAAGGATATGTCCGGGACAGAGAGCACAGCTCATGCTCAAGGGCAGGACCCCATATCTGCGCCTACTTCAGCGAGTTGTACCAGATCCTGGGGAGTAGGGAAACATCATGGTGGACTCCGGTCTCCTGACCCCCATCATCGCCCAGCCAGAGGTAATGGTGGAGGAGGAGCAGGAGGACTAGGGCCAACCAGAGGAGGGGGAACCTAATGGGCCTGTCAGATGGCAGCTGTCCTCAGCTGCTGGAAGGCTTGCCCCTTGCAGCTGGTGTCTGCCCCCTACCTTGGGAGGAAGGCCTCCCCCTTCCTCTCCACAACACTGTGGAGAACACAACATGCCGCGGCCACCTCAGGGATGTTGTGCTCCCCCACGTCGACAGACACCTGAACTGTGTGTTGAGGCGCCGAAGGCGCACTCCACCTGGATCTGGGCCTGGTTTGGGTAGGAATTAAATTGTTCCCTGCTGGGGTCCAGGTGTCCAGTATATGGCTTCATTAGCCATGGCATCAGGGGATTGACCACATCTCCCACGATGCACAATGGCATCTGCACATCCCCAAGCGCAAAGTCACAGCGGGGCAAGAATGTGCCAGCCTCCACCTTTTTGTAGAGGCTTGAGTTCCAAAACATACGGGCATAGTGTGCTCTGCCCGACCACAGACAAAAATGTCAGTGAACTGTCCATGGTGGTCGACTAGGGCCTGCAGTACCATAGAAAAGTAGCCCTTCCCATTGATATACTGGGCCGCTCAATGTTCTGGTGCTCCGATTAGGATGTGGGTCCCATCTATGGTTCCAGCTCAGTTCGGGAACCCCAGGGTGGCAAATCTGGCCATGACTGGATCCAGGTCTCCCAGATGGATGACCCTCTGCAGCAGAATTGAGTTGATGGCCCTCACCACCTGCAGAAGGAGACAAACACAAAATACAGAGAATGAGGGAGGGAGTGCCTGAACTCTTGGGAGGTGCCTGCCCCCCTCTGCCCCCTCCTCCTTCAAACACCCCAGGAACCACCCCATATGAGGCTGGCCCCCAGCAGCACGGCTATGTGAGGGTGGGAAGGCACAACCCCCCGGAGATGGGGCTTCCCCCCCACCCACACTCCACCCCCCACAGCACCCAACCTCCATTTCCCAAGGGACCCCCTTTTCCACGACTCCTCCCCCCCCCCCACAGGGACTGCAGCCCCAGAGTGCTTTCCTCCATGAAGAGGGATCTGACAGTGGACTTCCCCACGCCAAACTGTTTGCCCTCCAACTGGTAGCTGTTGGGGGTGGCGAGATTCCAGAAGGTGATTGCGACCCACTTCTCCAGGGGGATGGTGGGCCGCAGATGGGTGTCGAATCTCCAGCGGGCGGGGGTGAGCCAGTCACATAGCTCCAAAAAAGTGGCCTTCTTCATGCGGAAGTTTTGCAGCCACTGCTGGTCGTCTCACTGCTCCATGACCAGCCGGTCCCACCAGTCCGAACTGGTGTCGAGCCTCCAAAAACGCCTGTCCACAATGGAGTGCGGTTACCAGAATGTAGCTCCTACACCCAGGGAGAGTGTCCCCAGGATGAGCTCAGGGTTGAGTTTGGTCAGGACCAGGAAGGCAACTGGCACAAAGTGCTGCAAAAACTGCAACATGGCCGTGTCGGGCCATCACATGCCATGGGGTAGCTCCAGTTCCATGGCACCAAGAGAAAAGCTGTGGCATCCCACAAAGCCGGGCAACCACAGCAGGCACTGCAAGAGCTTTGCTGACCCTCGGAGAGGTAGGCAAGCACACAGCAGAAGCAGAGAAACGGCTGTCCAGGGTGGTCCCTTTAAGCGAGTGTGTCTGCAAGGCTCTGGCACCAGCACTCGGAAGCAACTGGTGATCTAAAGCCCTGCCTGAAGTGGTTCCGGATGGCCTTTTATGCAAGAGAGTGTCCAATCAGTCTGGATATTCTCTTTCAAAAAACCACATCACTTTTTTGATGTACAGGCAGTCCCCGGGTTACGTACAAGATAGGGACCATAGGTTTGTTCTTAAGTTGAATTTGTATGCAAGTCAGAACTGGCATCCAGATTCAGCCGCTGTTGAAACTGACCGGCAGCGGCTGAATCGGACACGCCTGGGTCAGAGCAGCTGGTCGGACACCCTTGGCGCGGCGGGACCAACCTGTCAGTACCCCAGCTGTTCTGCCCCAGGTGTTCCCAAGTCAGCCGCTGCTGAAACTGACCAGCGGCTGACTACAGGAAGCCCAAGGCAGAGCTGCTCTGCCCCGGGCTTCCTGGAATCAGCCGCTGGTCAGTTTCAGCAGCGGCTGACTTGGGGACGCCTGGGGCAGAGCAGCTGGGGTGCTGCTCGGCTGGTCCAGTAGCGCCGCACCGCGGTGCTGTGGGACCAACCCGGCAGCCCCCCAGCTGCTCTACCCCAGGCGTCGGCAAGAAAAGCCTGGTCTGCTGGGGGGAGGGGCGCAGCTAGTTCGCCCCTCCCCCCAGCAGACCAGGGAGACGCGGAGCGGCTTTTCTTGCCGCGAAGGACGCGGGTGGTGGGACCGCCGAGACGTGCCGTGGTCCCGCCGCCCGCGTCCTCCGCGGCGAGAAAAGCCGCTCCGTGTCTCCCTGGTTTGCTGGGGGGTGGGTGCGCTAGCTCCGCGTCTCCCTGGTCTGCTGGGGGGGGCGTCCCCCACGCCACCGGAGGCGGCAACAGTGGGGGAGGCACCCCACACTAGCTGCGCCCCCCCCCCCCAGTTCGTAACTAGGGGTCCAACTTAAGTCGGACTGACGTAACCCAGGACTGCCTGTACTTTTGTGTGTGGATGCTCTCTTTCAGAAGTTTTTTCGGAAGATCTCTTTCAAAAAAAGCTTCTTCTGAAAGAAGCCTGTAGTCTAGACATAGCCCCAGGGAGGGGATTTATGTTCATCACAGGCAGTAACGGAGGAGGAGAGTCAGGAACAGATGTTTCTTGATGTAGTAGCTCACCGGCAGTGGGGAGGTCAGGCAACTCAACTGGAGATGTGTCTTGGGTGCAGGCATAACCTGGAAATAACTGATCTACATGCCACTGCCAGATGAGATCCTCTGCAGTCCGGACAGTATAGGAAACAGGTCCTGTTTGAGCTATGACAATGGCAGGGACCCATTTAGCTCCAGAAGCATAGTTCTGAGCCAAAACCAACTCTTCAGGACTAAAGGTTCAGTCTTTTGCTCTGAATGCACACCTGGTGACTTGACCTTGCTGTTGATGTTGCACAATTTGTTGTAGTTCAGGTTTTAGCAGATCAAAACAAGTGCACAGCTGACATTCCATCATTAGAAAAATCTAAGAACATGTTAGTTGTAGCATGAGGTGTGTTTCTGTAGAATAGTAATAAGGTGTCCAGATGCTTTTGCATGAGTGAATGTCCTTTAGCTGATTTCAAAGCTTGTTTCATTGTCTGCACAAACCTTTCAGCCAATCAATTTATGGATGGGTGATACAGTGCTTAAGTGATGTGATGAATCCCATTTATTTTTATAAAATTTCCAAACTCCTGAGAGACAAACTGCAGACTGTTGTTGCTCACAAATTGTTCTGGAAGTCCAAAATGACAAAAGATTCTCCGTAGTTTTTGGATAGTACTCTCAGCAGTAGTGGGACCAACTACTGGTTAGGGTTAGGCTTAGGGTTAGGCTTAGGGTTAGGGCATTATAGAGACTAGCTATTTGAACTGACCATTTGGAATGGGCATTTGGAATACACCATTTGGAATGGGCATTTGGAATACACCATTTGGAATGGGCATCTACCGCCGCCAAGAACATGCTACCTTCAGATGGGACCACAAAAATCAATGTGAATATGTTGCCATGATTTTTCAGGCCAGTCCCATGGGTATAAAGGTGCCAACTGAGTTGCATTCCCCACACCCTAGCATGCAATACAAGCTCTTGCCTTCTCTTCAATGGCACCATCTAAGCCAGGCAACCAAAAATAGCTTTGTACAATTTATTTAATGCGCACCATTCCACAGTGACCTGAATGCAATTGTTCTAACATCTGTTGTCTCAGTATCTTTGGAATAATGACATACATTCCCCACAACAAGCATCCAGAATGGATCAATAACTCCATCCTCCTGGACGTAGGGAACAAGGACAGGTGTTCTAAGAGTCCTGTAGAGGTACAGATGTTCCATGCATCACTAGGTCCAAACTTGGGATAGTACTAGGTCAACATGAATTGCTCTCTTAACTTGCACAGCAGTAATGGGCGTGTTCTCTACTGTTCTGGCCACTATCTTGATGTTTGACTGGCAAAGGCAGACTAGAGAGATCATCTGCATTGCCATGCAGGGTGGATTTCTGATACCTTATCTCATATGTATATCCCAAAAGCCACAATGTCCATCGTTGCATACAACTAGCAACCAATGGTGGAATGCCTGCGTGTGGACCAAAAATTGCTGTCAGAGGTCGATGGTCAGTGAGAAGTGTAAACTTCTATCCAAACAGGTACTGGTGCAATTTCCAAAGACTGAAAACGATTCCCAATGCTTCACACTCAATTTGCACACAGTTAGTTTCAGACTAGGTTAAGGTGTGTGAAGCAAAAGCAAATGTTTTTTCTTCTCCTGAAGGCATAATGTATGACAAGACCACTCCCATTCCATGCAGGGAGGCATCACAGACCAACTGTAAAGGCAAGGATGGATCAAAATGCATCAGGACCTCCAAATTTAGCAGTGCACATTTAGCCTTGTTAAATGCAACATCACTAGCTTCAGTCCACTTCCCGGCCTTATTCTGGCCAAGGAGCTCATGAAGTGGTTTTAACAGAGTGGCTAACTGTGAAATAAATTTCCATAGTAGTTCAATAGTCCTAGAAAAGAGCAAAGTTGACTCACATTTTGAGGGAGTGGAGCCTCCACGATAGCTTTAACTTTTGAAGGGGACTTACAAAGGCCAGTAGCATCAATGATATGCCCCAAATGTTCAACAGAGGGCTGAAAGAATGCGCACTTGTTTTTGTGGACTCGTAGGCCATACGCTTCCAGTCTTTGTAGGGTAGCCTCTAAGTTCTTAAGGTGATCCTCCTCATTCCAACCCTTGACCAGGAAGTCGTCAAGATAGCACTGGACTCCTGGCAATCCACACAAGATCTGGTCCATAGCCCTCGGGAACAAAGCTGGGGCAGAAGTTATTCTGAAGGGTAAGCAGCAGTTACGATAAAGCCCTTTATGTGTCACAATAGTCAACAGCTCCTGGGACTTCTCATCGACGTGCATCTGTAAATCATAGAATCATAGAACCATAGAGCTGGAAGAAACCTCAGAAGGTCATCAAGTCCAGCCCCCTGCTCTAGGCAGGACCAATCCCAACTAAATCAACCCAGCCAGGGGCTTTGTCAAGCCGAGACTTAAATACCTCTAGGGATGGAGACTCCACTACTTCCCTAGGTAACCCATTCCTGTGCTTCACTACCCTCCTAGTAAATAATTTTTCCTAATATCCAACCTGGATCTCTCCCACCACAACTTGAGACCATTGCTCCTTGTCCCCCTTTCTGAAGATGGGCACTACATTTGCCTTTTTCCAGTCATCAGGAATCTCTTCCGATCTCCATGACTTTTCAAGGATAATGGCCAAAGGATCTTCAATGACATTTGCCAACTCCCTCAGTGCCCTCGGATGCATGAAGTCTGGACCCATGGATTTGTGTACATTTAGCTTTTCTAAATAGTTCCTAACCTGTTCTTTACCCACAAAGGGCTGTCCATCTTCATCCCATCTTGCGTCACTTAGCGCATTAGTCCGGGAGCCCACCTTGTCCGTGAATACAGAAGCAAAGAAAGCATTGAATACTTCAGCTTTCCTCGCCATCTGTCACTAGGTTACCTCCTTCATCAGTAGGGGCCCCACGCCTTTTCTGATCACATTCTTCTTGTTAACATGCCTGTAGAAACCTTTCTTGTTATCCTTCATATCCTTAGCCTTCCTGATAATCCCCTGGAATTCTCGAGCTATGTATTTAAACCCTTCCCTGGTCATTCGTCCAAGTTTCCACTTTTTGTAAGCTTCCTTTTTGTGGTTAAGTTCACCAAGGATTTCCCCTGTAAGCCAATCCAGTCTCCTACCATGTTTGCCTCTCTTGCTACACGTTGGGATGGTTTCTTTCTGTGCTTTCAATAAGGCTTCTTTAAAATACTACCAGCTCTCTTGGACTCCTTTCTCCTTCATGTTAGCATCCCAGGGGATTCTGCCCATCAGATCTCCGAGGGAGTCAAAATCTGCTTTTTTTGAAGTCCCAGGTGTGTATTTTACTACTCTCTTTTCTTCCTTTGGTCAGGATCCTGAAATCTACCATCTCATGATCACTGCTTCCGAGGTTTTTACCCACCGCTACTTCCGCTATTAGTTCCTCCCTGTTTGTGTGCAGAAGGTCAAGCTGCGCACTGCCCTGGTCGGATCCTTCAGCACTTGTGTCAAGAAGTTATCCCCAACATTCTCCAAAAACTTCCTGGATTGCCTGTGTACTGCCATATTGGTTTCCCAACAGATGTCAGAGTGATTAAAGTCCCCCACGAGAACCAGGGCCTGCGATCTGGAAGCTTCTCTCAGTTGAGCCTCATCTACCTCATCCACCTGATTCGGTGGCCTGTAGCAGACACCAGCCACAACATCACTGCTGTTGTTTGTTCCTTTAAACTTAACCCATAGACTCTCAACAGGTTTTTCTCCCTCTGTATACAGGAGTTCAGAGCAATCATAGTGCTCTCTTACATATAGTGCAACTCCTCCTTTTCTCCCGTCTGTTCTTCCTGAACACCTCAGGTAACCAGTTGATCACCCTATCTTATCCATTTGAATCAGGGGTCCTCCTTTCTTACTCGTTCCTCTCTGCATTTCTTCCCAGTATCCGACTTCCCCACTCCTCTCAGAGTTTTGATGACTGTCCCCCGATGAACCTAGTTTAAAGCCCTCCTCACTAGGTTTGTAAACCTGCTCCTTCCTCTCTTTGTTAGGTGGATCCCATCTCTTCCTAACAATCCTTGTGCCCAGAACAGAGTCCCACGGTCGAAGGAACCAAAACCCTCTCTGTGACACCACCTGTGCAACCACGCATTATGTCCTCAATTCGACGATCCCTGCCCAGTCCTTACCCTTCAACAGGGAGGATGGACGAGAACATCACTTGTGCGCCGAATTCTTGGATCCTTCTTCCCAGTGCTACATAATCCACAGTAACCCGCTCAAGGTCATTCTTGGCAGTATCATTAGTTCCCACGTGGAGAAGCAGGAAGGCGTAGCGATCCGATGGTTTGAGAGGCTTACCAAACTGATCAGTCACATCCTGAATGCGAGCTCCCGGTAAGCAGCACACCTCTCGAGATTGCAGGTCCAGACGGCAGATGGATGGCTCAGTCCCTCTTAGGAGGGAGTCCCCAAACACCACCACCTGTTGTTTTCTTTTGGGGGTGGTGGCCGTGGAACCTCCATCCCTAGGACAACACATCCCATGCCTTCCAGTAGATGGTGTTCCCTTCCTGTTTCTTCCTTGTGAGGTCCCTTCCAAAGCATTCAGCACTGCAGAGCCTGTGGAGAGAGCCTGAAAGTGATTACTTACCTCTATAGCATTGGGGGATTCCCATGCTGTCCTTTTTCCCCTTCTAGAAGTTACATGCTGCCAGTTCTCTTCCTGGTCACATACTGCCCTCTCTGGCTCTTCCGCCTGCCGTGCTTGAAGGAGTAAACGCTAACTTCTATCGAGGAAGTCTTTATCCTCTCTGATCGAGCATAGGGTCGACACTTGGGCCTCCAGTTCTCTAATTTTTTCTTCCAAAATGGCGACCAGCTTGCACTTAGTGCTGATGAAATCCATTCTTTCTTCCGGGAGGAAGACAAACATGGCACACGCCGTGCAGGTAACAACAGCAGACCTATCACCATCCATCGCTGCTGTCCTGGAGAAGGGATTTAAAAAGAAAGGCAAGAGAACCTTGCCCCCTTCCCAACTCCCTCTCTAAACTCCCTGTTAGCGCTCACCTGTTCGCAAGCTCCTTGGTCGCTTGCCCACTGCCTTATAAAGCTCTGGAGTGCCTGAAAGTCCCTCCCCCTACCAAGGTTCAGCCAATCAGCAGAGGCTTCTAGAATTCAAACTTTAATTAGCACTCACCTGTTCGCAAGCTCCTTGGTCGCTTGCCCACTGCCTTATAAAGCTCTGGAGTGCCTGAAAGTCCCTTCCCCTACCAAGGTTCAGCCAATCAGCAGAGGCTTCTAGAATTCAAACTTTAATTAGAAGCCAACAGTTTCTACCTGCCAATCACAGCACACACTCCATGAAGGGGAGGAGGAGGGCAAAGGGGAAGTGGAAAAAAAAAGCCTCACTCACAAACACAGGGGAAAAAACAAACAAAACAAAACAAAAACACACACCAACCCTCACTCATAAACACAAGCTCAGCACACAGCAAGAAAGCCCCAAACACAATACACACCTCCCTCAAGAGTCCTGTATCTGCTTCTCCTCTACCTAGAGAACTCCCTCTCTAAAGCCTCACTCAAAAACACAGGGAAAAAAAGCAAAAAACACACACACACCAACCCTCACTCATACACAAGCTCAGCACATAGTAAAAAAGCCCCCAAAACAACACACACTTCCCTCAAAAGTCCTGTATCTGCTTTTCCTTTACCTGGAGAACTCCCTGTCTAAACTTCCTGTTAGCACTCACCGGTTCGCCTGACTCAAGCCTAAATATGCTTGACTCAGATCAATCTTGCTTAACTTTTGTTCCCCAGCCAGGCCCACAAAGAGTCATAGATGCAGGGAAGAGGATATTACTCTGAATACTACACTGGGTTAACAATGACCTTAAAATCTCCATAAATCCGAATAGAATCGTCTTTCTTCAATATTGGAATTATTGAAGTTACCCATGGACTATGGTAACAGATTCCCATGCTGGCCTTTTTTTGAGTAGGTGTTCCAGGTCCGCTTCAACTTTTGGCCTGATTGCATGGGGCACAGTTCTGACCTTCAGATATTTTGGTTGGCTGCCAGGTTTAATGTTCAATTTCATGGTGATTCCTTCCATACTTCCCAGATTTTCTCCAAAAACAGCAGCATGTTTCTTTAATATATTGGTCAGACCTGTTTCTTCTTTAGTCATCTAAAGAATGGTGCACTTCTGCCCAGTTCAGCTAGATCTTCCTAAGCCACCATCTAACCATTAAGGCTGGATAATGGCCTTTCACCACAAACAGTGGTGATTCAGCACTCTGTCCATTAAGCTCCACCTTAACATCAGTAGTGCCCAATAGGGGTACCACTTCTCCCGTATATGTCTTCAAAACAATCTTTGTTGCCTTAAGCAAAAGATGCTTTAGCTTTTCCTTATTCATAGCATCTGAGACCAACGAAACTGCTGCACCAGTGTCGACTTCCATGCGTACAGGTTTGCTGTCCACAAAAGGGGTTACCTAGTATTCATGGGAGCCCCTTGCCAAAGACAAAACATAGCAAGGCACTTCTACAGATGGGGTGTCACCTTGATATCAGGAGTCTGCTCAATGATATGCAGATTTTCCCTTTTCGTCTAGGCCTTTTTTTCTTTTGTTTGCAGGCACCACTCAATGTGTCCTTTTTTTCCTACACTGTCAATACACTAGGTCCTTACACCAGCATTCAGATGCATGGTGACCTGGCTTACCACAGCAGTAACATTCTTGGCTCCCCACTGTTTTGTGGATAGATTCTTGGGGAACTTTATGCACCCTAGAGGGTGCACTGAGGTATTGCACTTCCTGTGTGGCCAGTTCCATGGAGACTGCAATGTCAACAGCCTTCTGTAGGGTGAGATAAGCTTCAGTTAATAGAGGTGTCCATATAGCTTCTCTGTGAAGGCCACACACTAACCTGTCACATATGGCATCATTTAACATCTCCTTAAATTCACAGTGTTCTGCAAGCTTTTTCAAAATTGCTACAGATTGTACAAATGTTTCACTTTCTTTTTGGTCTCTGTTGTGCAACGTACACCTTTCTGCAATTATGTGACCCGAGGATTTCCACAATGTCACTGTAAGATTTGGTCTCTGGCTTAACAGGGAGCAGTAAACTGTGTAGCAAAGCGTAGTTCTTAGTTTCTACAACACTTAAGAATATTAGCACCTTCTTCTCTTCCTTAATGTCATTTGCAATAACAGAAAGTTCAAAATGCTCAGTATATACATGCCATTGCTCCATAGTCTTCTCAGAAAGTCCCAGTGGCCCTGTAAGTGTTGCAGTGGCTGCTGCAACTCCCTTCTTACTTTCTTTTTAATATTTTTATTTTCCAGCCTCTGGGCGCCACTGATCTTAGTTTCTGTTTGCACTGTCAGTGTAGCAGTCAGTTCTTACCTCCACCCTCCAGAACAGCAAAACGGTTTGCTTTCTTACATTAACTTCTACTTCCTCTGTTGCTGGAGACAGCACAGGTATCCCACTCTCGTTACCGTATTTTCCGGCGTATAAGGCAACTGGGCGTATAAGACGACCCCCTAATTTTCTAGTTAAAACATAGGTTTTGGCCTATACTCGCCGTATAAGAATACCCCCCCTTCCGAGGCAACACCATTTAATAACATCAGATTTGATTTAAATAATTTTAAATCCCTATTATTACATCCCTATTATTACCTTTTAGCCCGCTGGATGTGCCCTAATACAGTACTGTAGCTTCGGCTACATACAGAACGTCTCTGTGCTGATACAAAGCCTGCTCGGATTGGCAAAGGTTGTAATAGCCCGCCTCTCTGACTCAGCCAATCCGAGCAGGCTTTGTATGCATTAATAGAATACACCGCTTGCCGTGATTGGCTCAGCGCGGTACATACAGTATCAGCACAGGGAGGTTCTGTATGTAGCCGAAGCTACAGTATGTTTATACCCGACGTATAAGACGACCCCCGATTTTTGGGGGATATTTTTTAGTATAAAAAGTCGTCTTATACACCAGAAAATATGGTATATTGTTTGGAGTTCCGCTAGAAGAAATCTCTGGAAACAGAGAGCTTGAGCACTTGCAAGTGTCCATTTATTTCATAACACAGAACTAAGTAGAACCAGCCCAAACTGGCTGGGCTGACCCCTAGTGATCCCTAGTAACTCAGTTACTATAACAACAAGAGCTATATCCACAACTCCAATACACAACAGTTTTGTCTTTTTTGGGAGGGGGGTAAGTGAAGAGTTAATGTGATGACCATGTTTATGGTAGCTGTAATTTAATCTCAGAGAGGTAACCATGTTAGTCTGATCTTGGTAAAACAAAAAAAGTACTTTAAAGACTAACAAGATAGTTTATTAGGTGATGAGCTTTCATGGGGCAGACTTCATAAGATCTGAAGAAGTGTGTCTGCCCACAAAAGCTCATCACCTAATAAACTGTCTTGTTAGTCTTTAAAGTACTACATGACTGCTTTTTTGTAATTTAATCTGTTCACTTTTAGCTTTCTTATCATGTGCAGTTCAGGTGACATAAAAGAAAGTTTGTGTTTGAGGAAGTCTTCACATTGAATGGCACTTAGAACAAATCCAGAAGTAATGTGCAAGTTACACATCAATAAATGTATCTGAATCTTAGACAGACTAAGTTGATGTAATTTACAAGTGGTTTAGAGCCCTCTCTGCTATGAGTTTTCTTTCTTACACCAGTTTTACCTCCATTATCTTGTGTGTGATTACTGCTGATTTACAATGGTGATGTGGGAGAAAGGAAAATAAAGCCCTAAGCAGAATGAAAGAAGCTGTAGGTTACAGCAGTTTACATGCAGGCAAGACAACTTTCAGAGATTAGGCTGTTTTTTTCAGATTAAGATGTGATTGATTACGATGTTCATTTACAAAACATCTATCCTCAGTTGTATGATTTGATTATTACCCTATTAGCTTTTCACAACATTGAATCACATGAGAAATATAAAATTCTCTAGATGATCAAAATGGTCATAACAGAAGGCATGGACTAGATAACAGATCCGAGGATGACAAAAGAAAAGTGTTTTGTTTTAAAATCCTTCCATTGTGTTCTAGTTTCTACGATTAATCTCTTGTCTAGATTTTGCCTTTTGGTAAAAGTAGCAAAATCTACTCTTAGCCTATTTTATTAGCCATCTATTAGCCAGGAGGATATAAAACATGTTGTGTCCAGTGGAGGAGAGTATACAGACAACAGAAAAAATCTTCGTATGCTATCCATTGACAAACTGTACTACAATTTACATTGAGAACTATTGGAAAGCTTAGCTTGGTCATTGTCATCTTTCTTGAGGTTTTAGTTAATTGACAGCACACACAGTTTAATTAATAACTAGACATTGTTTTCCAACAGTAGAAAAGGTGACATAGTAATAAGGAATATTGCATGCAGTTGCCATCTGGATGGGAGAATAATGGGCTAGATTCTACTATCCTCCAACCTTGTCTACACAAGCAAGTTTTACCTCTTACACCAATATAGATATACAGCTGTAACTTTCCCATATGGGCACACCTATTCGGATATAAGAATGGGTTTTTGTTTTGTTTGTTTTAGATTAAACGTCTTCCTAAATACATTGATACTGGAATAAGAATGTCTGCATGTGGGAATTATCCTGGTCTAGCTATATTGGTTTAAATTTGCCTGTTGGGTTATTCCAAAAAAAACCTTTTCAGTGTAGACAGATCCTTACAAAAGTCAGCTCTGCCTCAGCAAGGGATATAAATACATACATATCCTTAACCAATGGGAAATCTCACTGGCTGTGTCTATACTGGCATGATTTTGCGGAAATACTTTTAACAGAAAAAAAAATACAGGACTATGTAGCACTTTAAAGACTAACAAGATGGTTTATTAGATGATGAGCTTTCGTGGGCCAGACCCACTTTCTCAGATCAAATAATGGAAGAAAATAGTCACAACCATATACACCAAAGGATACAATTTAAAAAAAATGAACACACATGAATGTGATTTGTCCTTTTCATGTGTGTTCATTTTTTTTTAAATTGTATCCTTTGGTATATATGGTTGTGACTATTTTCTTCCATTATTTGATCTGAGGAAGTGGGTCTGGCCCACGAAAGCTCATCATCTAATAAACCATCTTGTTAGTCTTTAAAGTGCTACATAGTCCTGTATTTTGTTTCAGCTACACCAGACTAACACGGCTACATCTCTATCACTCTTTGAACAGAAAAGTTTTTCCGTTAAAAGTATTTCCACAAAAGCGCGCCTAGATTGGCACGGCTGCTTTTGTGCAAAAAGTGCTTTTGTGCAAAAGCATCCGTGGCCAGTCTAGATGCGATTTTGCGCAAGAAAGCCCCGATCACCATTTTAGACATTGGGGCTTTTTTGCACAAAACAGTTCTTCCCTGTCTACACTGGCCCTCTTGCACAAGTATTCTTGAGCAAGAGGGCTTTTTCCCGAGCAGGAGTGTGAAAGTATTTGTGCAAGAAGCACTGATTTTGTACATTACAAAGTCAGTGCTCTTGTGCAAATTCAAGCGGCCAGTGCAGACAGCTGGCAAGTTTTTGCTCAAAAGCGGCCACTTTTGCGCAAAATCTTGCCAGTCTAGATGCACCCACTGGGTTCAGTGGGGTTACTCCACTCTCCAGGAGTAAGGTTCTATTTATTGTAAGAGCATCAGAAACTGGGCCACTGTAAATGTTATAACAAGCTATTTATTCTCCTTTTATAATTGTTTAAAATTCTAACCTTACTACATACAGGCAGTCCCCGGGTTACGTACAAGATAGGGACTGTAGGTTTGTTCTTAAGTTGAATCTGTATGTAAGTCGGAACTGGCGTCCAGATTCAGCCGCTGCTGAAACTGACCGCCAGTTCTGACTTACATACAGAATCAACTTAAGAACCCCAAGCGTCCCCAAGTCAGCTGCTGCTGAAACTGATCAGCAGCTGATTCCAGGAAGCCCGGGGCAGAGCAACTCTGCCTCGGGCTTCCTGTAGTCAGCGCTGCTCAGTTTCAGCAGCGGCTAAATCAGGACGCCTGGGGCAGAGCAGCTGGGGTGCTGCTGGGTTGCTCCAGTAGCGCCGCTCCTCGGCACTACTGGACCAACCCAGCAGCACCCCATCTGCTCTGCCCCAGGCATCCTGATTCAGCCGCTGCTGAAACTGACCAGCAGCGGCTGAATCAGGACCAGAGCAGCTGGGGTGCTGCTGGGTTGGACCAGTAGCACCCAGAGCGGCGCTGCGGGACCAACCGGCAGCACCCCAGCTGCTCTGCCACAGGCGTCCGGAGAAAAGCCTAGTCTGCTGGGGGGGGGGGGGAGCATACTAGCTGCGCCCCCCCCCCCCAGCAGACCAGGAAGACACGGGCGGCGGACCGAGACGCACCGCGGTCCCGCCGCGTGGGTCCTCCGCGGCTTTGCTCCCCGTCTCCCTGGTCTGCTGGAGACCAGCAGACCAGGGAGACGGGGAGCAAAGCCTCTGAGGACGCCTGCAGCAGGACAGCCACCGGGCGTCTGGGCTGTCCCGCTGCCGGCTTCCCCGCGGCTTTGCAAAGCCGCGGGGGGGGGGGGACTTGGGCAGCCCAGGCGCCCCTGGGCTGCCCGAGCCCCTCCATGGCTTTGCTCTGCGTCTTCCTGGTCTGCAGACCAGGGAGACGCAGAGAAAGCCCCAGAGTACATGGGCGGCAGGACCGCGAGTTCCCACAGTCCGTGTACTCTGGGGCAGCCCCGTTCGGAACTGCGGATCCGACATAAGTCGGATCCGCGTAAGTCGGGGACTGCCTGTATTTCAGTCACAATATTATCAGTCAATTACTTTTGAAGAGTAGCATGTGATTTTCCTAGAATACCTTTTGTGACAGACCGGGCCATGTCTGGGCACAGCTGAGGGCGTCCGCTCAGGTCGAATTGCTCAAATCCGGGTCTCCTTACAGCCCCCAGACTGGTGACCTCTCCAAACAGGCCATAAACCAGTCACACAGAGTGCTTCAGCTGCCTGCCTGAAGCCTCACGAGCAAAACCCCTCCGACACTCCAGCAATATCTGTGCCCCACGTGGCCCCGGGCCTCATACACAGGTGGGGGAATCTTAGAACCCAATCCCACCTACCCCGAACAAGTTCTGTCCGATTCCAAGAAACCAGCCACAGATCCCTGGTCAATTTACCCTCTGGACCTTACCCACAAATCACGCTGAGCCAATCCTTTAGCATCTAACAACTAAAGGTTTATTACCACAAGAAGAAAAGCATGAGAGTAAGGTTGTTAAAGGAATAGTACATTACATGCATCGAATCTCCCAGTTCTCGATGCAGGCTCTAGCAGAGATGTTACAGCTGCTGGTTTAAAAGTCTTTGTTGCGCATCCTAGGATCAGGATGGGTCCACAGTTCTTCCTGGCTCTTCGATCCCTGCATTGCTGCCTCTGGGATGAAGTGCTGAGCTGAAGACCAAGATGGAGTCCACCACATGACCTATTTATCCCTCCTTCCTGGTCTCTTGGCTTCAGCAGGTCACCTGGCCCACGGCTCATTCCTCTGTGTTCCCTGCTGGTAGCCCTTAGGTATGAGTCACCACTCATTCTTTAGGTGTGTCCTTGGCCCATTGAGTGCCATTGTCCCACAGGGCCTCACTGATTAGCATGTCCATAGGCCAGGCTCTGCCCAATGCTCAACCACACGCAGAGAAATATTCTGTATCTACACAGATTACAGACTCCTAACTACACACACAGACATTATACCATCACATGACTAGCGTACATAGGATTAGCAGACAGTAAGCTTCTATTCAGCACCCCACATGGCCCCCTTTTATACCATTTTTGGGGCCAACACCCCCACCTATGGGTGCATCAGTGAACTGGTTGCTCCCCTCAAAATCCACTAACATGACACCTTTCACAATCAATACATTCCGGGAGTGATAAGCTAGTTATTGGTAGTAAAGATTTATGTAGGCAGATATGTAAGCTATTACACTTTCAGAAATAGCTAACTTATTATAATCTGCTGAACATTAGAACTAATTTTTAGTAAAAGAATAAATAAGCTAACTACATCTTCAAAATGTGTCATGGGATCTTTAAATTTGGTTGAGACAATCAGCAGAAATAACACAAAGGACCTCAGTTTACTATCTCATCCAAAGAATGAAAGCTCTAACAATGCAGCTATTCCTAGTGCTGCACAGAAATCTTGGCACTGATTATGAATCCAGGTCACTACATGTGAGCAACTAAACTGAGATAATGAATGATAGGAAGATTACATAAAAATGGGTTAAATGTTAAAGTGAGGTTATACACTACAATGTCCTTCTGTGAACAGGATGATGTGGGGTTCCATGTTTTCTCACTCAAAGATATCTGTACAAAAGGCTTGATCTGGCAAGTTTCTGAGTGGTAACAGGAGTGGCGGGTACTCAGTAACTTACAGGATCAGGTCATTAGTTTTCTGGTCTGTCTGTCTGTCTGTCTCTCTGTCTGTCTCTCATATATATATCAACGTTTTTACTGACGGGAAACAGAATGACATCATCACGTGTGTAGGCAAGAGCGAGAGAGATTTTCCCCAATGATGCTGTGATGCCAGAGAAGGAGGCAAGATGGGTCCCCAACTCATAGAATCATAGAACCATAGAGCTGGAAGAGACCTCAGAAGGTCATCAAGTCCAGACCCCTACCCTAGGCAGGACCAATCCTGAGACTTAAAAATCTTTAGGGATGGAGACTCCACTACTTCCCTAGATAACCCATTTAAATGCTTCACCACTCTCCTGGGCTACGTCTACACTGGCATGAATTTCCGAAAATGCTTTTAATTGAGAAGTTTTCCGTTAAAAGCATTTTCGGAAAAGCACGTCTAGATTGGCAGGATGCTTTTCCGCAAAAGCACTTTTTGCGGAAAAGCATCCGTGGCCAATCTAGACGCGGTTTTCCGCAAAAAAGCCCCGATCGCCATTTTTGCGATCGGGACTTTTTTGCGGAAAACACTACTGTGCTGTTTACACTGGCCCCTTTGGGCAAAAGTCTTTCGGAAAAAGACTTTTGCCCAAACGGGAGCAGTATAGTATTTCCGGAAAAGCACTGACAATCTTACATGAGATCGTCAGTGCTCTTCCGGAAATTCAAGCGGCCTGTGTAGACAGCTGGCAAGTTTTTCCACAATAGCAGATGATTTTGCGGAGAAACTTGCCAGTCTAGACACAGCCCTAGTGAAATAGTTTTTCCTAATATCCAACCTGGACCTCTCCCACGGCAACTTGAGACCATATTTCCTTATTCTGCCATCCATCACTACTGTGAACAGCCTTTCTCCATCCTCCTTGGAACCTTCCTTCAGGAAGTTGAAGGCTGCTATCAAATCCCCCCTCACTCTTCTCTTCTGCAGACTAAACAGACCCAACTCCCTCAGCCTCTCCTTTTAGATCATATGCTCCAGCCCCATAATCATTTTGGTTGCCCTCCGCTGGACCCTGTCTAATGCATCCACATTCTTTTTGTAGTGGGAGGCCCAGAACTGGACACAATACTCCAGATGTGGCCTCACAAGAGCCGAATAAAGGGGAATAATCATGTCTCTGGATCTGCTGGCAACGCTCCTCTTAATGCAACTTAATATGCCATTAACCTTCTTGGCTACAAGGGCACACTATTGACTCATATCCAGCTTCTCATCCACTGTAATGTCCAGGTCCTTTTCTGCAGAACTACTACTTAGCTGGTTGGTCCCCAGCCTATAACAATGCTTGGGAATCTTCCATCACAAGTGCAGGACTCTGCACTTGTCCTTGTTGAACCTCATCAGATTTCTTGTGGCCCAATCTTCCAAATAGTTTAAGACACTCTAGATCCTATCTACCTCTCCCCCTAGCTTAGTGTCATCTGCAAACCTGCTGAGAGTGCAATCCATCCCCTCATCCAGGTCATTAATAAAGATCTTGAACAAAACCAGTCCTAGAACTGAACCTTGGGGCACTCCACTAGAAATCAACCTCCATCCTGACAATGAGCCATTGATCACTACTCGCTGAGTCCAACCTTCTAACCAGCTTTCTATCCATCTTACCGTCCATTAATCCAATCCACATTCCCTTAACTTGCTGGCAAGAATATTGTGGGAGACCGTAACAAAAGCCTTGCTAAAGTCAAGGTATATCACATCCACTGACTTTCCCATGTCTACAGAGCTAGTTACCTCATCATAGAAACTAATCAGATTGGTCAGGCATGACTTGCCCTTTGTGAATTCATGCTGACTATTCTTGATCACTTTCCCCTCTTCCAAGTGCCTCAAAATGGATTCCTTAAGGATCCCTTCCACGATTTTTCCAGGGACTGAGGAAAACTGAGTGGCTTATAGTTCCCTGGATCGTCCTTCTTCCCTTTTTTTGAAGATGGGCACTATATTTGCCTTTTTCCAGTCATCAGGGATCTCTTCCGATCTCCACGACTTTTCAAAGATAATGGCCAAAGGCTCTTCAATGACATTTGCCAACTCCCTCAGTACCCTCAGATGCATGAAGTCCGGACCCATAGATTTGTGTACGTTTAGCTTTTCTAAATGGTTCCTAACCTGTTCTTTACCCACCAACGGCTGTCCATCTTTATCCCATCTTGAGTCACTTAGAGCATTAGTCCGGGAGCCCTCTTTGTCCGTGAATACAGAGGCAAAGAAAGCATTGAGTGCTTCAACTTTCCCCACGTCATCTGTCACTAGATTACCTCCTTCATTCAGTAGATGCCCTATGCCCTCTCTGATCACCTTCTTCTTACTAATATGCATGTAGAAACCTTTCTTATTATCCTTCACTTTCCTGATAACCCTCCGGCATTCTCGACCTCTACATTTATACCCGTCCCTGGTCATTTGTCCAAGTTTCCACTTTTTGTAAGCTCCCTTTTTGTGGTTAAGTTCACCAAGGATTTCCCCTGTAAGCCAATCTGGTCTCCTACCAGGTTTGCTTCTCTTGGTACGCATTGGTATGGTTTCTTTCTGTGCCTTCAATAAGGCTTCTTTAAAATACTACCAGCTCTCCTGGACTCCTTTCCCCTTCATGTTAGCATCCCAGGGGATTCTGCCCATCAGGTCTCTGAGGGAGTCAAAGTCTGCTTTTCTGAAGTCCAAGGTGTGCATTTTACTACTCTCTTTTCTTCCTTTGGTCAGGATCCTGAAATCTACCAACTCATGATCACTGCTTCCGAGGTTTTTACCCACCTCTACTTCTCCCATTAGTTCCTCCCTGTTTGTGAGCAGAAGGTCAAGCTGTGCACAGCCTCTGGTCGGTTCCTTCAGCAGTTAGACCAAGAAGTTAGCTTTTGCAGACTGTTGTGGATATCTGGATTGCCTGTGTACTGCCATATTGGTCTCCCAACAGATGTCAGGGTGATTAAAGTCCCCCACGAGAACCAGGGCCTGCAATCTGGAAGCTTCTCTCAGTTGTCTAAAGAAAGCCTCATCTACCTCATCCACCTGATTCGGCGGCCTGTAGTAGACACCAACCGTAACATCACTGCTGTTGTCTGCACCTCTAATCTTAACCCACAGACTTTCAATAGGCTTTTCTCCCTCTATATACTGGAGTTCTGAGCAATCATAGTGCTCTCTTACATATAGTGCAACTCCTCCTTCTTTTCTCCCCTGCCTGTTCTTCCTGAACAGTTTATACCCTACATGACGGCGTTCCAGTCATGCGAGTCATCCCACCAAGTCTCTGTTATCCCAATTAAATCATATTTCTTGGACTGGGCCAGGGCTTCCAGTTCTTCCTGTTTGTTACCCAGGTTTCTTGCATTGGTGTACTAACACCTCAGATAACCAGTTAATCTCCGTACCTTCTCCATTCAAATCAGGGGTCCTCCTTTGCTGCTCATTCCTCTTTGCATTTCTTCCCAGTATCCGACTTTCTTACTCCCCTCAGGGTTTTGGTCACTGTCCCCCAATGAACCTAGTTTAAAGCCCTCCTCACTAGGCTTGCAAGCCTGCCCGCGAAGATGCTCCTTCCTCTCTTCATTAGGTGGATCCCATCTCTTCCTAACAATCCTTGTGCCTGGAACAGAGTCCCATGGTCGAAGAAACCAAAGCCCTCTCTCCGACACCACCTGTGCAACCATGCATTTACTTCCTCAATTAAACGATCCCTGCTCAGTCCTTTCCCTTCAACAGGGAGGATGGACAAGAACACCACTTGAGCTCCGAATT
This sequence comes from Pelodiscus sinensis, assembly GCF_049634645.1. Classification (NCBI taxonomy): domain Eukaryota; kingdom Metazoa; phylum Chordata; order Testudines; family Trionychidae; genus Pelodiscus; species Pelodiscus sinensis. The sequence continues at coordinate 10,758,133 of NC_134720.1, read as the reverse complement.
CTTTGATCCTTCTTCCCAGTGCTACGTAATCTGTAGTAATCCGTTCAAGGTCATTCTTGGCCGTATTGTTAGTTCTCACATGGAGAACTCAGTTTGGGACAACCCATTACAGTGAACACTGGGTAGAGTGAATGGCGGCTCACAGCTGTGCTCACCCCCACCCAAGTGGACCATGCTGCCCGTGGGACTCCCTCCACTTTAGCTTCACCTGTGAGGGAGGCAGGTGACACAGAAAAACCCTTTGTGGTGTGGCTGCTGCTTCATGCCCACGTTTTTTTCACATTGCACTCACTGACAGCATGGGCTGCAGCCAGGCCGGACTTATGGCTCCTCTCTTCAGCACTCCGAGAGAACTTGGATCGCTGCAGAGAGGAGCCATGAGTCTGGCCTGTCCGCAGCCCACACTGTCAGTGGGTTCAGTGTGGAAAAGCCATGGGCATGGAGTAACAGCCACACCACAAAGGGTTTTGTGTGTCACCTGCCTCCCTCACAGGGGAAGCTGAAGTGGAGGGAGTCCCACGGGCAGCATGGTCCACTCGGGTGGGGGTGAGCACAGCAGCGGGATGCACCAAGCTCCCTGCTTGCCATGCTGGCGGTTTCCTCACTCCTACCCCTCTTTGCAGCAGGTAAAAGGCTCTGGCACCACCTCTCTCTATATAAAAAGTTTTTTCTGACGGACGACAGAATTTTCCTGCTGGGCAACAAAATGACATCATCATGTCAACAGCATCAACAGGCTCTCTCAAAGAAGCAAAAATGGCCAGAGAGAGGGGGGTTGGTGAGCGTAGTGAGCAGGAAGTTAAGTCCCCTAGTATAAGTAAACATATATTATTTTTTCTGAAAACAAACTTGGTTTCTGGTTTTTGTGCTTCATCACCAGCAGTAAATGATTCTTCAGTTGCATCTTAATATCTTCTCAGTTTCTTGAGGTCCACCACTTGTGGTCCTGATCCCAATGTATACCAAAGTCTCAGAGCACATGTGGTAGCTCTTGTGTCAATATTGAGAGGCATTGCTAATACTTCATTGTACAATGAAGTGAGTGCTGACAATTCTTAAACACACTGAAGTCTAATTCTTCTTCTAGATGCTTTCTTTTTATGCTGGAGGACTTGCTGTTCAATCCTGCATGATCTTACGCTTCACCACCTTTGGGGAGGTGGTTGAGAAGACAGAGTTTGACAATTCCACATGCATGTGGCTACCATCGCCCTGGCAGATTCCATTCTGAATTCCAGCATTCTATTGAGATGACACTTGTCATAGTTATGAATGATCTTTGGTTAATCTGAGGTTAACTGGCATTTATTCTCATGTTGGACCTCTCAGTAGCCTGTGAATCCATTAACCATGGATTGCTGCTTCAGTTGACTGAGTGATACTGATATTCTGCCAGGAACTACCCTCCAATGATTCCTTTTATACCTGGAAAACACACATCAGTGCACCCATCCATCCTTCCTGTATTTCTCTCCCTTTCATTCCTTCCATTTTCAGTATTTTTTTACCTTCCTTCTTTGTCCTCCTATTCCTAGACTTCTGTTACATCATCTCTTTGCCCGCTCATCCTATTTCCAAACTTATATTTTAAAAATAATTTTTTTTTTTAAAAATGTGCAGTTGATATCACATTGCCACTAACCACTGATTACAGCTAGCATGCTCAATTCCTTTTCCTTCACTACCCTCTATTTGAGTTCCAGATTTGAAATTTAGATGCTACCAGCTATTTGATAAGCTCTTGGAGTTATGCACTGATGGTCTCAGATTTCTGGTGGACAGCAGCTCAAACACTCAGGGAGAGGCAATCTCTTAAATTGTTTGAGCTAATTCCACTGAGAGTTTGAATGTGAGGATGGAGACCTTAAATTGAGCTGTCAAAATGACAAGCCAGCCGAGTGATTGTAGCAGCACAATGAGTTGCACATAGCAACCTGACCTGCTGAGCATTCTGTAACAGGTGAAGGTGTAAAAATGATGAGGAGTCCTATGGCACCTTATAGACTAACAGATTTATTGGAGCATAAGCTTTCGTGGGCAAAGACCCACTTCGTCAGATCCAAAAGGTGTAGCAGTCTGTTTGAATTTCCTCTGTCCTTTGCAAATACTGTAAATTCTCAACAATGATGTTTCATTAATGGTGTATTTTGCAGTGAATTTTGTAAATGTTAAATACCATGATATAGCAAAGTACTACTAACAACTTCTCGTTGCAGGCTCTGGGTTTGTTAGCCAAGCTGTACATCCGTTCCTGTCTGGCATCTGCATTTTCAGTCTGATGTCACTCAGTCCATTATTTGCCGTTACCTCCCCCTTCATTGTATTAGCTGTGAGAAACAAAGAGAAGCTTATCATAGGGACAAATAGTAGTACAAGGATAAGAAGAGATCAACATATAACAACTGTACAGTACACTTTCTAAATCAACATTTTGGTTTTAAAAAAATCAGTGCTCTACTGATTGCCAAGTTTCTTTTTATAACCATTACTATTTTAACAGTACACTCTGACACACATAACGGTCATGGACAGGACTGATATCATGTTGTTTTAAAACTGTCATATAGAGGGAAATAATTCAGTGTGATGTCTTTTGTTTATAGACTGTGCTATGTATTGAGATGGTGTTATAACCTCCTACCTATATCCAGCTACTTCTTTATCTTCTCACTTACAAACTGTTGCAATATTCCAAGTCTTGCAATATTTTTACCTTATATGCAGAATTTTTCTGTAGGTGGGATGAATATCCTCTCTTCACATATTGGAGTCACTAGGAGCTGTAATAACTATCAACACATAGTTTAGGAGCTTAAATGTGGGTTTAGCACCTAACTTTAGGGACTCACGTTTGGAAAATGGAGCCCAATATTGAAATAGCATTTAAACAAAGAACATAAATTTGGTCTGATGACTGTTTAATATTTTTTGCAGAAGCGATGAGGAGTCCTGTGGCACCTTATAGACTAACTGAAGTGTAGGAGCATAAGCTTTCGTGGGCAAAGACCCACTTCGTCAGATGCATCTGACGAAGTGGGTCTTTGCCCACGAAAGCTTATGCTCCTACACTTCAGTTAGTCTATAAGGTGCCACAGGACTCCTCATCGCTTCTGCAGATTCAGACTAACACGGCTACCCCTCTAATATTTTTTGTTATTGTTAACATCTTTTTAATTTGAATGACTAACATTTCTTTCTCCAAAACAATAGTCACCATTGTCCATCCATTAATTGTTATAGTTAACAATGTACATTCTTTGAGATATTTAGCGGATCTTCCAGCCAAACTAAGAAATAATAGAACTAACACTCCTGGCATTTAAGATAATGAGCATAACAATCTTTAGTAAAAGAAAAAGTTTTCAAACTTGTTCCCTTGTATAAATAAATAAGTTTAGTTCTTTTAAAAAAAATCCTTTGCAGAGCACCTTTGAAGGGGGAGAACTTTTTGGCTGTGTCTACACTGGGCCACTTATTCCGGAAAATCAGCCGCTTTTCCGGAATAAGCTGCGAGCTGTCTACACTGGCCCTTGAATTTCCGGAAAAGCAACGATGCTCTACTGTACAAAATCAGCCACTATTCCAGAAAAACTATTCTGCTCCCGCTAGGGCATAAGTCCTTATTCCGGAACATTGTTCCAGAAAAGGGCCAGTGTAGACAGCCCAGTAGTCTTTTCTGGAAAAAAGCCCCGATTGCGAAAATGGCAATCGGGGCTCTTTTCCGGAAAAGCGCATCTACATTGGCCACAGACGCTTTTCCGGAAATGCAGCCTACCAATGTAGATGCTCCTTTTCCAGAAAAACTGAAAACGGAATAGTATTCCGTTTTAAGCATTTCCGGAAATTCATGCCAGTGTAGACACAGCCTTTTTGTTTCACTTTCCTCTTTCATTCATTCACCCCTTGTCTTCAACAGTGTCCTATTTCTGCAGACTGATGTTTTTCTATAGGTGTTTCCTTTGTGCTGTTGTGTCTTGCATTCTGTTCTGTGAGTAGGAAAGAAACAATAGAAGCAAATAAAAAGTAGTGCTGGCCAACACAGAACATATTTAACAAGATGGGACATGAGTACACGAGGACAGAAGAGTAGCTAACACCCTTACTCAAAAGGGGAAATCATACCAGCACTATGAGAAAAGTAGTCATTTTAGGGGCTGTAAAATATGCTTATCTGAAGTCAATGCTCATAGCTGCCTGGTGCAGCTTTTCTTAATGGATCAACCTGAAAAAAAACTTAAATCCTAAATTCCTTTTCTACCTACATTATTATTAAGGATAAATAAACTCATTTTATCTAACTAACTAGCTCATACATGTAACTTATCTGTTTTCTTTTCTGTGTTGGACAGGCTGGGAAGAGGGAAAGGGTAGAGAAAATAAATGAAAATCTATGGGTAAAATAACAAAATCAAGGGAGGCAGTGACAGAAACTGAGAGGGAGAGGGAGTGAGTAGTATGGGGGGAAGGCGAATTGAACAAAAAATACATGGTCTAGAAATCACATTTACTTTAGGACACAACTTAGCTTAAGTTTTTACACGTGGTTCTCCTTTTCTTGTCCATGTATCATGTAGGCTCACAATCTCTTCTTTAGTAATAGAGAGGTAGCCATGTTAGTCTGATCTTTCAAAAACAAAAAGAAAAACTATGTAGCACTTTAAAGACTAACAAGATGGTTTAATAGGTGATGAGTTTTTGTGGGCCAGACCCACTTCCTCAGATTGGCCAATTCTCTTCCAGAATATGATCTGAGGAAGTGGATCTGGCCCACAAAAGCTCATCACCTATTAAACCATCTTGTTAGTCTTTAAAGTGCTACATAGCTTTTCCTTTTGTTTTTGCAATCTTTTCTTTAATACAGCTAAGGAAAAAATTAAAATATAGGGGAAAGATTTGCAAATTCAAACTAGTTTTGTACATCTCAGTTTGACAGATCCTAAAACCCAAAATTGTGTGGGATTGAGTACAGTATTCTATAACTATGGAATCTGACATTACTTTTCATATGTGAGGAATTCTAAAGTACTTTAGATGTATTACACTAGATAGCATACTGATAAAGGAGTGATGTGTGGCAAACAAAGCAGTCATTATACTCACAAAATTGTATTCTCTCAGTTTTGAATAGAACATTTTTTTCAGGAGAAAAAATATTCGCTGATGTTATCCACCACTCTTTTTTAAAAAAAATTTAAAACAAAAACAAAAACCAGGGATTGTGCATAGAAACCATCCCAAGCAGATTGTTTTTGTGATAGGGTGCTAGCAAGAAAATAGATAATATCTTGTTTATTACTAACAATTGTGTTTTAGTTTTGCTTGATCCCAATTGTTTCCTAAGGATTTCCAACCTACTTATTTAGTTTTGGATTACTTCTCTCAGGACATTAGAGTGATTCCCCACCTCCAGTCTCTTTTTGCTTCCTATCAATTGTTTTGCAGCCTTTATTTTTTAAATGTTTTCCCCTCTTTTCTTCTAAGCGTATAGCCACAAAATTAAAACAGTCTTTCCTTCAAAGAGCTTATAGTCTAAGACCTCAATCACCTATGATCTCATGGGAGCACAGCCCCACTGAAACTGATTCACACATATAAAGTAAATATAATGGTAACTGCCTATCTAGCTGTTAGTGTTGTTTTACTGTAGTCTGACTTCTATAAATAACTGATGCTGCTCAACTATACAATATAATTATTAAGCTCAAAGGATCGCAGAGTAAAGAATCCAGAGTTCCTGGGTACCAATTCCCCTGCTCAGTCTATTAAATATTCATGAAAACCATCACCAGTTTGCACTTTATAAAGACTGCATTCGCACATGAGGAACAACCAACAGTTTACAAAAGCCAGAAAGAATATACATTTTCTACACAATTTCCAGTGATATTCAAGGTACTAAAAAGTATTACTAATGCCAACAAACAGCCCAAATATTGAGGTTTTAGAGCAAGATATTTGAGATTTAATATTTCAAATAATAATAAAATTAGAACAGAGTCAAGAGTCAAATATCCCTACTTCTCACACTATCTGGCTTCCACAAACAAATCTCCTTTGGTAAAGAAATACTAAAGAAACTAATTTGGATTGGTTTAAGTTGGATGAAGTTAGGATAGTGATCAAAAGTGGATGTATTAGCTGCAATAACTTGGCCTACAACCAGAAAATATTTGTATGATCAGGACTCTTATCTGATAATGAGTTTATTTTTATTTTAATTATTAACAGATATTGCATTTTTCCTATACAGAAACATCTCTATCATAGTCCTACAGTCTTAAAAATCATGATATTCAGAAAGAACTGTCACATTTTACCAATTATACTAAATAGTCCTAAAGGAACTGAACATAAACACTCACAGGAACTATTAATACATACAGGACTATGTAGCACTTTAAAGACTAACAAGATGGTTTATTAGATGATGAGCTTTCATGGGCCAGACCCACTTCCTCAGATCAAATAGTGGAGGGTCTGGCCCATGAAAGCTCATCATCTAATAAACCATCTTGTTAGTCTTTAAAGTGCTACATAGTCCTGTATTTTGTTTCAGCTACACCAGACTAACACGGCTACATTTCTATCACTATTAATACATACAAACAATGAAGAGTAAGGTGAGCAAAAATCTGGCATATAGTAAGCAAGCTCCACTTCTTGATATTTTGCCTAAATATTGCATCACCCACTGATCTCTCATGCAGTGTCTAGGTTAATCAGAGACAGTTGGGATTAAAGTTTCTCTTTAAAAATAAAATTGGAGTGGAACAAACAAAGCAAACTTTCCTCTATGATTTTCCAATCTTAACATGCATTGTTAGAGTATCTGAAAGTGAAATTGAATAGAAGCAAAAGTGAAATGTATGATTCTTTTTATTTTCAAAGGTGAAAACTTAAAAATGTGTTTGTGTGTGACAGAGATAGATTATAAGTGTTTTAATATGCCTTCCATAACTATTTTGCATTTTAAACATGAAAAAATTAATACAGTAAAACTTCATTTCTGCTGTTATTGACATCAATAGGAATTTTGAAATTGACCTCAGTTGGAGTGCCTAGGCTCACTATGTACAACATTTATTTTGTGCAAGTTATAGTTATACAGGAACAGCATAGAGATGTAAATGAGTAGTTCAATGAAGACTAAGCTTATTGGGCAGTCAAGTTGAGCACTCGACTGCTCGCTTTCCCCCCTTGCCGCCTCTGTATGTGACATGGGGAGGGGAGACTTAAGCTGGCTCCTCCCAGCACCAGCTCCTAAGCTGCCCTTCCCTGCTGCATCTATCAGAGGCATTGGGGGTAGGGGAGGTTGCTACAAAGCAGCCTCTGCCTATGGTGGGCCAAGGCTGCTCTGGCAGCAGCTCCTGTCTGTGGGAATCCCAGTGGGGAGCTGCCCTCCCCCGGTGCGGACAGGGGCTGCTGCCGGAAATGCCTCTGTATGTGGCAACTGGGGCTGGTCATGAACAAGGGCGCTGCTGGAGCAGCCCCTGCCTGTGGCCAGCTTGGGCTTCTGCGAACAGAGGCTACTAGACCCAGCTCAAGCCAAGACCAATCAGTCCTGGCTCCTGCCAGTCTGGAACTGCACAGCCACAGCATTTTAAATGTAGTAAGAGCCCAGAGGCTCTTACTACACTTAAAATGCAGAGCCACAGCAGTCTGGAGCCTAAACCAGCCAGTTCCAGGAAAGCTGTTAAAATTAAAACAAACTCATTTTTTGCATCACACAACCGAGCAGCCAAACTCCTAGTTCATTCCTCCATGGGTGGGCAACCAAGTCCCAGGCTGGGGATTCAGGGAGAACTGCTGTAACTGCTGGACAGCTTGCTATTTGGCACCCATCTTGGGGCAACCCTTATCCTCCACCTGCAGTGGACCCACGGTCTCACAGTCTGATCCTGGTATAAGTCTTCATATTGGGCTGCCTTCGTGAGGCTGCCCGCTCCTGCCCTAATGACTGAGTTTGCTGACGGGCCACGCAGGCTGGCTGCATTAGGGAACACTGCCATCTCTTCGTATTTTCTAGCGATGCAGGTGCTGTATATCCATAATGGTGTGGTTCTTTCGCTCACCTCTGCCGTTTCCCCCACACTCCTGCCTTGCCACACGCCTCAGCCTGGCCACGGTGCAAGCCACCTTGCCTGGGCCCCTCCACAGCCGCTTCCCTTCCTCCACTTCGCCTTGCGCTCCAGGGGCCTGAGCCACCCTCCGCGTCGCCAACATGCGCTGTCAGCAGCAGCGGGAGGGAAGTCGAGCCCAACCCACAGAGCGAGAAGGGGCGGGGCGACACTTCATCAGGCCCCGGCTGATACTGAAAGTCACAATGGGATTGGCTGAGCTGGTGGAGGGTGGGAGGAGTTAAGGGAAGCTATTGCCTAGGTAACCTCCCTCCCTCTCACCTCAGCTGTAGGGCGTCCGCGCGCGCGCACTCTGGAGGCCTCGCGCTTTCATGTGAGTTGTTCGCAGGGGCTCCTGAGTCGCGGCTGCGCTGGCTGGAAGGCGGCGGCAGGAGGGCAGCGCTGGGTGCTCCTGCCTGTGCCGGGGCAGGTGAGTGACTGCGGGCGGAAAGGACTTTGTGATTGTCTGTGCGACACCGGCAGCGGCGCATGAGGGCCCCGCGCCCGGCCCCTCAGTCCGGGGATCGGGCTTGGGCTGCGGCTGGGGATGCCTGTCGGAGGGAGGCAGACCGGGCGCGGATCTAGCGCCGTGCGAAAGAGGGAAGTGGCTACAGCAGCGTCTCGCTGCCACACGGGGACGGATGTGGGGAGCGCGCGGGAAGTGCCCTCTCTGCCACTGGGGGAGAGCGGGAAGAGACCACCCCTCCGCCCCACTGGGAGTGATCCGCCCTCGCTGGTGGAGAGTGGAGTGAGTCCATCCCTCAGCCTCTGAGGGCGAGTGGGGGTGAAACCGCCCGTCTGGGGCCGACTCGTCACAAATGAAGCCTCCTTTCTCCTCCCCCCTCTTTTCGCAGGTCAAAGGCTGGTTTTCGATTCCTTCTCCAGCTGGTGCTCAGATCCCTTCTGCAGGGCAATGACTGCTCCTTTTTTGCCTGGGAGTGTGCAGGGGCGAGGAAAGGGGTATTTTTCAGCTTCTTAAAAAAATTGCAACACTGAAATTGCTCAACAGATCTCTGCCCTTTTCCTGGCACTGGAGAAATTTATCAATTGGGGTGAGAGGAGGTGGTATACAGGACTTTTCAGATGGCTTTGAATTATTCATTAAAATAGGAGGGAGAAGTTTGATCTGAGAGTGAGAAGGGGAAGAAACATATTTAGGAATAGTATTACTTAAAAGTTAATATCTGAAAGGTCTTTTGTAGTTTGTAGATCTACTTAAAACTTCACAAGTATTATTTAATTTTAAAGTTAGAGCCTGTGTTCTTTGTTGCAAAACATCAATATTTAAAAAAAACCAGAAAATAGCTGAGTATCCTTTTAGATACTGCATATGAAACAAACAAGTGGCATTCAGGCACCCCAAACTCTCTAAAATTAGTGGGGATGTTAGTGCCTCATCTACTCAATATTAGTAGTGCCTCATCTACTCAATATAACTATGCTATTAAAAAACTTACAACCCTGAGAGATTAAATTAAGTGGACCCAATCCTAGTGAAGATGCTTGCAGGTCTCTGAAAGAGTTGTCGTGTGTGTGTGTGTGTGTGTACACGTACGCATGCATACATCACAGTGATGTGAGGGGAAATACTTCCATCATTGTGGCAACATCTAAACTAAGTAGCATAGCTACAGCACCGCAGCTGTGCTGCTGTATGTAACATTTGTAGTGTAGACATACCCTTTGAAATGGGAGGGGAAATAGTGTTGTTCCTTTAAAATCTCTGAAACTTTGTGGACAACTTGAAATGCATGATGGTCTATTCAAAAGTTCCACTTTGATTTGTTGTTTATTTATATGGCCTAATATCTTTTATGCTTTAAAAAAGTCTTTGATGTAGCTTCTGCATATTTCTACTTTCTAGCTCTTTAGTGCTTTTGAGCTTCAGGCATCTTCAAGAAAAACAGTGCCTGTTGGGACCACTTGAGTGACCTGCTCTCCTCAGCATCAAATGTTTTGAGCCAAATGTATAAGTGCTCATTGCAGTCATCAGCTGCTGCAGTTCCTTCCATTTTTTGGTCTTTAGCATGCATTAGGTATCTTTTCTTCATTTTCAGAGAATTTTTTTTCCAACCAAGAATCACTTGTTGCTTCCCTCTAGGGTGGCATAGATTTAGAAAGTTGGTAGTAGTTTCTGTGGCATTTAGATTCTGGAACCGTCAGCAACTTGACTCCAGGATGGCAAGGGAGGAAAAACAGGCTTAATAATCTTTATTTCATACCCTTTTTTCTTCTGGAGTCAGATGTATGTTGTAATGGAATACACCTTAAGTTCACATCTATATATTGTATGCTGTTGTAATTATCTTTGTACAAGGTATGCCATGTGAGGTACCATTTGAAAACTTGTAATTTGGTGATCAGTAGTATCAAGGTAAAATGTGTGTAGCAGCTTAATGCATAAAGTTGCAAATTTACCCGGCATGATAGCCAATATCTAACATCCCTAATTTTTAATAATTGAATAGTCGAGTAACCGCATTAATTCTTATCAGTTACTCAACTACTGTATAATACCCAGGGGTGGGGCCAGCAGCCAGTGGAAGAAGTCACAGAGCTCTGTAATAAAGTGTACAGTGGAGTCATCAGGGATAGTATTTCTCATGGCCAGTAATCTGTCTTCATGTAGAATGTTGGTGTAAAGAGCTTCTACTTTCATGGTGACCAGAACAGTAATCTTCCTGAAAACACCAATGTTCTGTAGTTTCCTTGGGAGGTCGGTGGTGTGTTTGAAGATTGCTAAGACTGCTGGTAGCATAGGGTCTGAGGAGAGAGTCAATATAACCAGATAATCCTGCTGTAAGTGTGCCAGTGCTTGAGATGATGGGTTGTCCGGGTTTTCTAGGTTTGTGTATCTTGGGCAGTAGATAGAAAACTCCTGATTGAGGATTTGGAGGTGTGTTTGTATAGCTTTGGTCCTGAGTTGTAGCAGGAAGTTTCATAAGCAGATGGTTTAGGGTTTTTTTCGGTATGAGGGATCAGCGGAGAGGAGCCTATAGAATCTGGTATTAGTGAGTTGTCTGCAAGCCTTCTGTTCATGATGACTACAGTACCTCCTTTGTCAGCCTCTTCGACTATGCTGTTAGAATTGTTTTTAAGGCTGTGTATAGTATTGAGTTCTGCATGACTGAGGTTATATGTTGTTTGCTGACAATATCAGCCTGCACATGTTAATGGAAGCAATCAATGTAGAAGTCAAGTCTCTCGTTACAACTGTCAGGAGGGGTCAGAAATTGTTTAACATGTTCCCCAAGAAAATGGGTAGATGGTTCTGCTCTAATATTGGAGCATATCTAAGGATTCCAAAGAGGAAGAGTCCAAAGGAAAACTGCCATCTGAAAAAGAGTAGCTAGAAAGCATCTTGCATATGTGTACAGTGCTGATTTAGGTATATGAAATAGTCAGTTTCAAAGATTCAACAAACAGTAGTAAAAAGAGAGAAAGCTTACTTGTGGAGGTTTGCAATGTGTTTACTGCAGTCTTGGACCTCACTTTGTGGGATTAAGTACATAACTTTGAGGGAGTGTTGTGTATGGGATAAGCAATGAGTTCTTTCATGGTTTTACCTGCAAGATTTGCTCTGATATTGCTTTAAAAAAGTGTGTAGGAGTCTTGTAGCAGGATTGAGCCATAATGTTGGTGGGGATTTTAATGCTTTTTGTGGGAAGATGAAGTGTGATTCTCTTGGGCTGTGATCATATGGAGTTCTGCACTAGTAGTCAAATACATTACTATAAAAAACTTATTTTTGTAGTACACAGGATGTGGAGGGAATGGGAGTGAAGAAAAGAGGGATATTTGTTTATTTGCATATAAAATAGGGGTTCTGATGCTAAGCTTGTTAGGATGGGGTAGTTAGTGTTTATTGGAATATAAAGTAGTAAATTCCATGAATTCCAAGCCCTTTGAGCTAGGGAGAAGAATGGTTTGAGAGTTTTGAAAAGAATTCCAACCGACAGCTGAAGCATTAATCTTTTTCCTAACATACATACAAAGTTTAAATAACAACATTAATTATTAAAATATGGAAAAAAAAAGATTTATCAACTTGAGAATTACAGCCAGAAATGTTCTTTGCATAAAAGAAAGACCCTCTTGATTACTTTTTTGGTATCTCCCTCTTTTTAACAAAACTCTGGAAATACTCCTTAGTTAAAACAACTATAATCTGTGTATTCATTCACAATTCTTATCCTAATAATAATCCTTTGCATTTCTATACTTCCCACAATTAATGGATCATAGAGTATTTCAGATACTCCATGATTAAGCTTTGCCCTGGAAGGTCATAGCCATTTTACAGACTGAGAAAATTAGATGTTCAGAAGTTTATTTTGAGTTATGCAATATCAACTAACGTATGATTTTTTCAGACTTGTGGGTTCACCACATGTTTTTTAAGCTAACTTGCTTTTATACTGGCAATAATGGATAGTGTAATTGTGTTTTATGCCAAGGACGTGATGGATACAATGGCAATGTTTTAGTTTAGATAACTAGTACAATAACTGGAATATTTTTTGCTTTGACTAGGAGCTTTTACTAAGGACATGCCCTTTTAGGGAATGAAAATGTACTCTTTTATGAAGCACTACAAAAATTAACCCGAGAAAGAGAATCCTTTAACCTTGCATTTAAGCTGTTTGGATTTTTTTTAATGTTAGTGTATTAAATAGGAGTGTATTTTTGGTGCGAAGTTTATTCCATGAGTCTGTCTTCCTATTTTAGTTAACTGTTAGGTAAATTTCGTGAGAGAGTAGAGTTCCTGTCTTTGACTTTCCACTAGAACAAATAGTATAAAATATTTTAATAATGGTCTCTTGCATGTTTTGACACACAAAGCAAATTAAATGGTAGTTAAGGATGTGATAGCTGTTTAAACATGTACACTAACTGGTGATCTTGGGTTTATTGGTTAATCTTCATGGTTACTCCCGCCTCCCCTGCAGATGCTGCCTGTGTGTCAGAGGCAGCAGTGTGTGTAGGGCAGGGGGAAGCAGCAGATTGAATGGCAAGGAGATAGACCTACCTATGGAAGCCCAAGTCAGAACTGAGGTTCACTTGTCAAGCAACTTAGCCTTCTTATGTTGTTTGTTATGTTGACGAATAAGGATTTCTACTACAAGGGCAATTCATTTTAATCCTTTTTCAGGACAAGCATTTTGAAGCAAGAAAATAGCAGAGTAAGGTGTTTAAAGCAGAATTCAGATCTGGGTAGGTGTGCTGCAAGTTGACTTTAAAATAAACTAGTGTCCCTAAATGGAGAGTGCAGGAAGAGGGTTTTTTTAATTCCTTTGTAGTTCACCTTTAAAATACAGACTGATTGTAACTTCTTTGGATTATAGGAGAGCCTGATTAAAGTAAAATGTTCAGTGAGATATATGCTGGTTGTAACCAGTTGCCCTTTTCTCCTTTCAGTGAAGCCTAGGGGAAAAAAAGTCTAGCAGATGTTCTGAGAACTTTGTGCTCTCCACATAGAAAGACACTGAACCCCCCTAATGTGCATAGTAAGAATCTTCTCTTGGGTTGGAATGAGGTTTCCAAAACAACACTGAAGGTGAATGATCTGATTGTTTCTGCATTCACCACAATCTTAGAAACAGACTAACTTAAGAGAAACCTAGAATTTGTGAATGGCATGGAAGTGGGGTCACAGGTAACAGTGCCTGGAGCACCAGTATTCTTTATGCAGAAGTAACAAATTACTACTAGAAATCGCTTTTTATTTGATAAAAATGAGTAAGTTGTTGCTAAAGGTTCAATGGGAGCACATTAAAAAGTGCCAAAATCAAGTTCAGATCCTATGGGGGTACAGGATCAGACACAGGAAGATGTATAACTAGGGCTATAAAATCCTGGTTAATCAGTTACCTGGTTAAACATTAGGTCAATATAAAGTTTAACCAGTTAAATTACTAAAGCGGAATCCGGGCTGAGAACCACTCCCATCCACCTGCCCTCAGCCCTGCACTGTGACTGGTTTTGCCAGGTAGGTTTGCGAGATAGTTTCAACAAAAATACCATACACGCTTGATATTACATCACAGTCTACATTACATCTTATTTAGAAATACTGGACACTTATATTTTCTCATTTATATTTTCTCAATTTGTTTCCCGAACAGAAAGCTCAAATACAGGACTGTCCAGTTCAAAACCGGACACCTGGCAACCCTATTGCCAGCTCCCCGCCTCTGTGTGGGGGTTGGAGCCAGGAGCTGGTGGTAGCCCCCAGCCCGTGCCTGCAGTTAAGTTCAGGTTCCCCATAGGCAGAGGCTGATCAGGCATCTGGAGCAGAGCAGCCTCTGTCTGTGGGGAGCCTGGGCCTGCCATAGGCAAGGGCTTTTGTGGTGAGGATTGGGAGCTGGCACTTCAGGTATTGTTACCTGTGACCCCACTTCTATGCCATTTCACTTGTTAGTGTGTGCTCAGATTCTTCTTTCTCAATCACAGCAGTCAATCAGTGACCAGCTGCCCTTTTGTATTTCCCATCAATATCCAAAGCAATGCCTAACAATGATAGGATTAAGTATTGATGCTTCTGCTGAAGTATTAGCAGTGAAATAGTTATTGGTATTAATTTGTACTTTAACAGAGATAAAACCATGCTGATGGATAGCAGTAGTTCATTTTTCTGAAGTGTTTCATGCTGTTAGATTCAGGTATACACAACTTCACCTTTAGCACACATTTGGAAAGTTATTTTAACAACCATAATGGTTACAGATTCTTTTTTTTTACGTAAGGCTTGATTACTAAAGTGTAGTTAGTAGCAACTTCACAAAAAAGGGTAATTATAGTCATTTTAGTGATCAAATAATCAAACTATTTGATCTTGCTGTTCAACTCTTCTAATATGTGTTTATGAATATCAAATCTGCACAACAAAGAAATTAGGGAACTAAATGTACAGTATGTTTGCTGAAACATGATGGGGAAGCGAAAATCACTGTTTGGAAAAAAATTAATAATCTATACTATCTAGAAGAGATTTCAGGGAACAGAAAGTAGGAATAGCTTCATTTTGAAAAAAAAAAAGGTAGCAAGTAGTATAAAATATTTGCAGAACTACAGATGAAGTGAGTAGTCTGGGGCAGGCTCTCTGATGCAGCATTTAAAACCTAATCCAAAATTCACTGATCTAATAATATACAGAAACTCTTGATGACTGCTGTGGGCTTTGGATTGGGCCCCTACTGAAAGAACTGCAGTAAAGTCAACCTCCCCTTCAAAAGTCTGCAAAGTAGCAGTGATAAGAGATGTATTGGAGGTATATTGAGCAATAAGTATGTCCACATGACAAAAAAGTACTTCCTTTTAAAATGTGAAAAAAGGAACTACAAGAGGGAGCAATTCTTGCCTGACTTCAGTGTGTTATGGCTAGAAAAGTGACTGTTAAAATATTGGTTTGCCTCACATGTATTCAGTCATACATTTTGTTAGTTTTAGTGACAAATTTGAGGTTTTAAACTGTAGTGCCAATAAAGCTCTGAGAATGAGCAGGATTCTTCTCTGAATTAAGTCAAGCCCTAGCATTTGCTAGTGTTTCATTTGTAGCATCTTTATTGTTAGTGAACATAATTCCATATTTTTAAGTACAAAATACTGCATTCAGAAACAGAACAAATGTAATATTTTAAACCTTATAAGTCTAAGTCCTACTTCTTGATCAGCAAAATCTGACAAATCTTTACATTTACATTCTTGTATTTCAATGTTACCTGAATGTGAGAACAGATGTCTATATTGCACTTTTGCAGCTGACATTGCAAGGTATTTATGTGCTAGATACTTTAAACGTTCTTATGCCTCTTCATGCTTCAGCTCCCATTCCAGATGTGATGGGTTCTGCTCAATAACAATCTAAAGCAGTGTGGACCAATGCATGTTCATTTTCATCATTTGAGTTTTATAGGTTGGGTCTAGTGCTTTCACTAACTTCAGTAATTTCACATTGGTACCTTCTTTGCATTTTTCAAATCTGTAGTGAAAGGGTTCTTAAATTAAACAGCATGTGCTGGATCATCATCTGAGAGCGATGAAATATATATGGCAGAATGCAGATAAAATAAGAGCAGGAGTTCTTCCCAAGTATTCAGTCACATTTAATTACTGCCTTATTTTTTTTAACAAGCATCATCAGCATTGAAGCACTTCCTCTGGAATAGTGGCCAAAACATGAAGAGGCTTTATGAATGTTTATCATATCTGGTACATAACTGTTTTAACATCCTTAACTTGTTAAATGACTTTTTTAACGTAGGGCCTTGTGTCCAGCTGTAGCTGTAGGGACCTGCTTTCTGGTCCATCTATCCCTCCATGGCTGAGGATGCTCTAGCCTGGAGTGGCTGCTCATGGCTGGAGTTAATAGACAAGGGCCAATTAACTGGTAAGCATATCAGTAAGCCTTATGATGACCACTATGCTTACTAGTTAACATCCCAATACCTTCTAAGGCTGGCTACAGAAGTGCCATATGAATAGCTATTCTCACTTTCAGGTGACACTGTAAACAAGTGGGCAGCATTATCTCCCAGAAATGTAAATAAATGTATTTGTCTGAATGATTGTCTGAACAAGAAGTAGAACTGAGTGGACTTGCAGGTGCTAAAGTTTTACGTTGTTTTGTTTTTGAATGCAGTTATGTAACAACAAACATCTGTAGGTTGCACTTTCACGATAAAGTATTAGATTACTTTCAGACATGGATTTTACAGAGCAAATATTATTGTACACTTTGTTTTCTGTTGAAATTGAAATGGTCTACATTCAAATGCATCAAACATCCAAATTGGTATTCTATTTTTAAGTGTGATTAATCACAATTTTTTTAATTGTGATTTTTAAAAATGTTTTTAGTTAACTTTGGTTGACAGTTCTAATTTGTTTCTTCCTTTCTCTTGTGAATTTGTTTGAATGGTTTGGAACGCCTAGATACTGTTGAAATGAGTTTGTGATGGAATGATTATTTTTCTTTATGCTTGTGATAGAAACATCAGCATACTTTAGTATGTAAGGAGCTGAATTTCAATAAATGGAATTTATTAGTTGCTAAAATTACATGATTTCCTGAAACTTCTGCACTTTTTAGATGTTTTATTTTGGTTTCAGAGTAGTTTAGTATGTCCATATTTAATTTTTGTTCTCTTATAGATTTAACTTTCACAATAGCGTAATAAGCGGGAGAAGGAATTGTAATGATGTGACAACTGCTCTTACTCTCCTGGCAAATGTTCTAGTTGTGAATTCTTGTAGTCTGTTGGATTGCTGCAGAACCTGTTTGTGAAAGCTCTGCTGTAGCCTGATAAAAGGGCTTTTGTAGTTTTAAAGTTTGTTGGTGCAATAAAAAGCTAATGTGTAATAAAACTTACCTGCTGGCCTTAGGAACAATTGCGTTTACTCTTATGGTGTAATTAATTGAATGATAGGACTGGAAGTGACCTTGAGGGACCTCATCTAGTCCAGTCCCCTGAATTCATGGCAGGCTTAAGTATTACATAGACCATCTTTGATAGGTGTTTGTCTATCCTGCTTTTAAAAATCTCTAGTGATGGATATCCACAACCTCCCATGGGCAATGCCCATGTGTTCAGGACTTAAGACCTCAGGAATTTGTGTGTGTTGTTTGGAGAAGTATCTGGAAATTCCAAAAAACAGAACAGTAGGTATGTTCACCTTGTGCTTGCTTGAAAATGTTAACTAAATAGTTCAGATCATTTTGGAATTACAAATTTTTGCTTGAATATGCAGAGGAAAGTTGTCTTGGTATTTTGCCTGCCTTCCTCAAACAAGATACTGCATGTAGCAGTGTGCTCACAAAATAGCAATCACATTGAAGGATTGTGAAAAGTCATCAGCTGTAGTCAGTTGTGTATCTGTACTTGTGAATTGGACTTTAAACATATCAAAGGAACTTACTCATATTGAACAGAAGTCCTTTTTAGAAATTCTCTGGTTAACTTACGCTTTCTATTTGTTCTTCTGACTGTTATCATTGAGGCATAATTACAGGGGCAAATATAATTATGAATAAACAAAAAACTAACTCACCCCATCACCTGAAGCTCTCAGAGCTTACAAAAGCTTTTAATTTTGTAACATACTCTGGACATTGACATACTCTTTATGGTTATGTAATTTAAATAGCTCACCAATTATTCTTAGGTGTAGATATCTATCCCAAATCTTCAATAGTGGGTTCTATTTAGGGTGGATTGTTTTTTAAAAATTATTAAAACAGATTTATTTAATTTTAATCACTTTTTAAAAGTAAATTTAAAACCTATTTTAAATTTTACAGTTTACGGTAAGGCATAAATATATTAATTAAAACATTTAAATTAAAAATAAAAAGTTACTTGGTACGTGATTGCTAATTGTAAAGAATGTCAAATCATTAAAGTGTTGGCAGTGTCCACGTAAATAGTTGGAACCAGGATTTGCTAAATCAGTTTTAAACAACAGTGAATTCTTTTGTAGGTGTAGAAAAGTATTTTTACAATTTTTAGTTAATTATTTAGTTAGAGCTCAACATGTTTTAATGGTTAGCAACTGATTATTTTCCTATTGAAAATTTGATTCTAAAGTACAAATACAATACAAATGAAATTATTTCAATTGATTTTTTTTTTTCTTTCCTGTTTAAATTATGATTCAAGTAAGTACACTAAAGCAATTTAAATCAAGTCAATCCAACCTGGTTGTTTTCCTTTCCTAGGACACTATAGTAATTCACAGATGTTGCTCCTGGGTATCAGGATGTACAGTTCTCCCCATAACACAACATACCTGAAGTTTCTGCCTTTGTATTACTACTTCTCAGGGAACATGACAGGCAAAGCGAGTGAGAAGCTCAAGGAAAGCCATACTAGCTTTCATGTTCCCCTACCCTCCCTCTGATTATAGCTGTTTCGTCTCACACTGCAGAAAGTACTCACTCACTTTCCTAGAACCTTCTTCTTCCTTCTCCTCCGTTCTCGCTCGGAAGATGATGAATAAATTTGGGCTGCACTGGAGGTCGGGGTAGGTGGTAGATGATTAGGTAGGCTGAAAGTTAGGGACGAGTAAGGCATAGGAGCTTCGAAGCCAGAGCTATGGTAGCGTTACAGGATTTCTGTGGGCATATGGGTCTGGTCTCCTAGTCAGGATTGTCATAGATGATCTTTCTCTGGGTTTCTTTGGGTTTTAAACCAAAATGGAACCAGACTGCTGGCACTTAGTTTAAAAACTGCTCTACAACCTTTTTAATGTTAAGGGCTGAGGGAAAGCCGACGGGTGCAGAGGAGCACATGGGCGGGACAGAGATATCTCTTAGGGAGGATCTATTAATAGAGATTCTCTGCTCTAGTGAGGAGGACAGAATGGAAGTACGGGTCAGATCAGATGAGACATAATCAAATGAAAAAGAGTCTGACACATCAGGAAATGGCAGAGAGATAAAATAGTGGCAAATTTATAAAGCACTTCTAGCTTTTGTGTATAAATCTAAATAATAAGATGGGTGAACTAGAGTTCCTCATTTTGAAGGGGGACTATGAAATGCCAAGGGAGATTAGAGAGGCTATCAAAATAAACTCAATAATAGTGGGGGATTTTAACTATCCCCATATTGGCTGGGTGTGCATCACCTCAGGATGAGATGCAGAGATCAAATTTCTTGATACCTTAAACGACTGCTTCTTGGAGCAGCTGGTTCTGGAACCCACAAGGGGAGATGCTATTCTTGATTTTTGTCCTAAGTGGAGTGCTGGATCTGGTCTGAGAGGACATCTTGGAAATAATGACCATAATGTAATAAAGTTTAACATCCATGTGGTGGGGAAAAAACACCTCAGCAGCCCAAAACTGTGGTATTTAATTTAAAAAAGGGGAACTATACTTTTGTCACTGTACCTTTTAATTTCTGTTTAACTAACCTCCTCATTTTTGTAAAATCCCTGCAAGCTGCATGGAAACTTTTCAAAGACACCAAATAGAGGCCCAACTTAAAAGTATACCCCAAATTAAAAAACAAAGTAAGAGAACCAAAAAAGTGCCATGGAGGCTTAATAGCACAGTACAAGAAGCAGTGACAGATAAAGACATCTTTTAAAAAGTGGAAGTCAAATCCTAGTGAGGAAAATAGAAAAGAGCATAAACTTTGTCAAATTAAGTATAAAAATATAATAAGAAAAGACAAAAAGGCATTTGAAGAACAGCTAGCCAAAAACTCAGAGTAATAGCAAACTGTTTTTAAATTCATCAGAAATTGGGAGCTTCTAATGTACGTAAAACAACCAGTGGGGCCCTTGGACGATCAAGATGCTAAAGGAGCACTCAAAGATGATAGTCATAGTGGAGAATCTAAATGAATTCTTTGCTTCAGTCTTCACAGCTGAGCCATTCTTTTTAGATTACAAATCTGAGGAATTATCCCAGATTGAAGTGTCATTAGAGGAGGTCTTGGAACAAATTTATAAACTTAACAGTAACAAGTCATCAGGTCCAGATGGCATTCATCCAAGAGCTCTGAAAGAATTCAAATGTGAAATTGTGAAACTGTTAACTATGGTTTGTTGGTTACCTTTTAAATCAGTTTCGGTACCTAATGACTGGAAGATAGCTAACATGATGTCAATATTTAAAAAAGGCTCTAGAGGTGATCCAGGCAGTTACAGACTGATAAATCTAACATCAGTGCCAGGCAAATTAGTTGAAACTAAATTTAAGAATAGGATTGTCAGACATATAGATGAACATAATTTGTTGGGGAAAAGTCAACATGGTTCCTGTAAAAGGAAATCATGCCTTACTAATCTACTAGAGTTCTTTGAGAGGGTCAACAAACGTGGATATGGTATACTTAGATTTCCAGAAAGCCTTTGACAAGGTCCCTCACCAAAGGCTCTTTAGTAAAGTAAGTTGTCATGGGATAAGCGGGAAGGTCATTCGATGGATTGATAACTGGTTAAAAGACAGGAAACAAATGGTAGGAATAAATGGTCAGTTTTCAGAATGAAGAGAGGTAACTAGTGGGGTCCCCCAAGGGTCTGTCCTGGGACCAATCCTATTCAACTTAATTATAAATGATCTAGAGAAAAGGATAAACAGTGAGGTGGCAAAATTTGAAGATGATACCAAACTGCTCAAGATAGTTAAGACCAAAGCAGACTGGTGAAATCTTTTTGAAGCTCTTCACAAACGGAGTGATTAGGCAATAAATGGCAAATTAAATTTAATGTAAAAATGCACGGAGGGGAGGGGAAATGATCTCAACTATACATAAAATATGATGGGGACTAATTTAGCTACAACTACTCAAAAGTGAGGTCTTGGAGTCATTGTGCATAGTTCTCTGAAAACATCCAGTCAGTGTGCAGCGGCAGTCAAGAAAGCAAATAGAATGTTTGGAATTATTAGAAAAGGGATAGAGAATAAGACAGAGAATATCTTATTACTTCTGTATAAAACCATGCTATGCCACACATCTTGAATACTGCATACATATCCCCTCATATCAAAAAAGATTATATTGGCACTGGAAAAAGTTCAGAAAAAGGCAACAAAAACGATTAGGGGTTTGGAACAGGTCCCATATGAAGTGAGATTAAAAAGACTTGGACTTTTCAGCATAGAAAAGAGGAGACTAAGGGGGGGGGGATATGATAGAGGTCTCTAGAATCATGTTTGGTGTGGAAAAAGTGAATAAGGAAAAGTTATTTACTTATTCCCACAATCTAAGAATTATGGGTCACCAGATGAACTTGCTGCCTTTTAATTTCAAAACAATTTTTTTCTTCACTGGGCACACAGTCTACCTGTGGAACTCTTTGCCAGAGGATGTGGTGAAGATTAGAACTTTAACAGGGTTCAAAAAAGAGCTAGATAGATTCATGAAGGCTAGGTCCATCAATGGCTCTTAGCCAGGATGGATAGGAATGGTATCCCTAGCCTATGTTTCTCTTCCTTTTGGCAGATCAATGCAGCTCTTTGTGGCCTCTGCTGATAGAATGAAGGACCTTCCAGTGTTTTCTGTTGATGGCCTTTGACAAGCTTGCAAGGTTGTCTTCCTGCTCCCTCCCCTCTTCCCCCTCCCCCCCCCCCCCCAATCCGTTGTCCAACCTCACTTAAGCCTTCATGGTAGCCTTTTTGGCACACATGCTAATCCAATATCTGTAGAGCTGCAACATGATCTTCATTCCACATGTTGCGTTTCTGCCATTCTTGAGCATGCTAGAGATGATGCTGGGGTTGACCAAGCTGGGCTACAGTCAACACGGATTTGAACTATCTTCTGCCAGGTGATAGGCTACTGCACATAGTTTTTTGTAGGCTATTAAAGTGTCTCATCTGGTAGTTTCTCAGAGGCAGAGTGTAACCTCATGCTTTTTTTAGAAAAGAATGTGAGGATTTTCTTGGAAGTAAAAGTTTAGCACATGCATAAAAATTGCAGGATTCTGGAGGCCTGATTCAGAAAAGAATGTAAGCAGATGTTTAGCTTTAAACTTGTGAGTATTTTTACTTCAGTAGAACTGTTCATGCTTTTCCTTGAGCACATATTTAAATGATTTGTTAGATCAATATTCACATTCCCCCCCTCCACCCATTGAGAATTGACTTATGAAGATGCATAACTCAGACACTTTAAGCAAAATGCATCATGTGATGTAACATTTTTAAAGTTACAATCTGCTGAATGTATATTCTATTTTTGTGCATGTATACTTCTTGTTCATGAAACTAGAAATATGAAGGGTGGATCTGTATATAATTCTAAACATACTAATGGGTGCCATTACTGATATTCTGGAAATTTAATAACCCAGTGGTCATGGGTCAAAATCGTCTGTGAGTGATTTTGTTTTCCCTGTAAACTTGGATTGTGGTTGATCATGCCAGGACATGCTCTGGTGACCTGATGCTGGAACCCGTTTTGAACTTGGTACTCTTCCACTCAAGGAGAAGTTTGAACTGATCACACACTTGTCTGTGAAACACATGAGCAAATCCTTCTGTGCAGGAATGGTGCATTTCTACTCATCTGTTTTGTGAGTCACTGTTTTCTTCTCTCTGCCATTAACTTTTTTTTTAACTTCACAGTACAAAAGGGTAGCCTTTGACTCCTTAGACTTTGACTTCCGTGTGTGCGTGATAACTGATATGATTGCTGGTAGTATTGTGGCAAAGGCAAAATAAGTTTACAAGTTAGATGGGAGAGTCCTATAGTATTAATTTTTGTAGGTTCTTGGATGGTCTCAAATTTAAAGAATTCATTGTGACTTGATCTAAGAAGACTGCCAGAGGTATGAAACTTCTAAGGCTGTGTGTATGTTACGGGAACTGTAATGGGATGGCTATAGTGATGTAGCTGTGCTGGCATAACACTGCAAAGTAGGAGCAACCCTCACAGGTGGAAGATTTTCCCCCATCAGTATAAGAATACCACCTCTGTGTGCCATGGTAGGGGAGGTAAATTGACATAGCTACGTTGCTTGGTGGTATAGATTTTTCATGACTAACAAGACACAAGTACAGTCATTAGTCATTAGGACCTCTCTAGTCCGGCAACCTCTGGACCTGACACATACCAAACCAGAGAATTTCCCGGACCATGGGACATTAATATTGTCTAGCAGCATTACCAACACTTCCACAGCTTACTGGGCTCTTAGAAGACTCTTGGAGGTAAATTAGAGCTAAACCACAGTGCAGAACACTGAGACCATGGGAAGTTTGGCCACACACATAAGCAGACATCTGGCTAACTAAAATCATGATGTACTACGGATGTTGCTAGATCAGAGTGCCAGGCTAGAGAGATTAAACCTGTATTTGTATTTTTACCTACATTCATACCAGGCCCCTAAATCTCAGCACCTACTTGGTTCATGATAAATGACAGCTCTCTACAGTTGAAAGAGGATATATCCACACTGTATAAGGCAATTACCTAGGTAATTCTTTGATGGCTTACTAGATCAGTATAAGCTGCTTGTTACTATGGATGTGAAAGATTAACCGGTTAGCTGCTAAGCATAATGGGGGATGTGTACTGGTTCTGATTAATGGTTGACTGGAGCAGCTCCTTGACTGTGGCAGGCTGGGTGCCCCTCAGGCAAGGACTACTCTGGCATCTGGCACAGCCCCCATCTGTGGTGGGCTGAGCGCACTGTAGGCAGGGGCTGCTAGAGTGCCCTCCCCACATTTATATCCCCTTTAATTGGTAAATCCAGGGGTTCTCAAACTTTGTAATACCGTGACCCCCTAAAATGCTAAATGAATTTGTGTGACTTCCCTACCCTCACTGCTCCAAAGTTAAGCCACCCCCCCAAAAAGAGGGGGGTGGGAGCCAAAGTTGTTAAGCAAAAGCACCACTTTGTCCAGTTTGGGACTGCACATTAACCACCAATGCACCCACCCCTCCCCCTGAGCCATGCCCTCCAGTCTCCCCATCCCAATGCACTAACCCCTGCCTCAGATCCAGGCCCCCTTAGTTCCCCCACATCCCAGTGCACTCCCCCTTCTCCATGAGGCAGGCATCCTCAGTGTCAGGAGCCTCGCTCCAATCAAATCTCTCCCCTCACCCCTGCAGAGCCAGGCATGGAGGAACAATCTTACTTTTAAAGTGGCTGCTCCTGCCGCCTGGACCGGCTGCCTCAGCTCACAGCTTGTAGGGGAAGCATCACATGGCCAGCTGCCAGTCTCTGCTGGTCATGTGTGCCAGAGCAGCGCGCACTCCGCTCCCACCCAGCCCGGTGCCCCCCCACCACGGTGCCTGGCAACTGTCCCCTTCTGCCCCTCCCCCTTCACTAGACTCTGTGGCACTCCTCACTCCCCTGCCCCGGTCAGACGCTGCAGGGGTCCAGGTGAAAACCGGACACCTGGCAACTGAAATACTGGTGAGAGACACATTTTTGCATTTAAAAAAACCGGATCCAGCTGTGCCGCGCCCTTCTCTCCCCCCCCCCCCCCCCCCCAAGTTGCTCGCGACCCCCCTGGGGGTCACGACCCACAGTTTGAGAAACACTGGGATAACCAATTACATTTGACTTTACATCCCCTGTTAGTACCACATTTGTATTTGAAGGTTCCTTTTGAATACAACATTTTATGAGTACAGGCAGTCCCCGAGTTACACGGATCCGACTTACGTCGGATCCGCAGTTACGAACGGGGCACTTCCTCTCCCTGGTCTCGAGCAGACCAGGGAGAGGAAGCAAAGCGGCAGCGGAACGCGCGGCCAGCTGACAGCCCAGAAGCGTCTGGGCTGTCAGCTGGCCGCGCGCTCCGCTCCCCCCCCCCCCCCCTGCAGACCAGGGGGAGGGGGAGCAGAGCGGAGCAGAGCAGAGCGGCGGAACGCGCAGCCAGCTGACAGCCCAGAAGCGTCTGGGCTGTCAGCTGGCCGCGCGTTCCGCCGCTCTGCTGTGCTCTGCTCTGCTCCCCCTCCCCCTGATCTGCGGGGGGGGGGGGGGGGAGCAGAGCGGAGCTCGCGGCCAGCTGACAGCCCAGATGCGTCTGGGCTGTCAGCTGGCCGCGCGTTCTGCCGCTCTGCTCTGCTCCGCTCTGCTCCCCCTCCCCCTGGTCTGCAGACCTGGGGGACGGGGAGCAGAGCAGAGCAAAGCCGCGGAGCCCGAGGGCAGCAGGATAGCCATGGCGCGTCTGGGCTGTCCCGCTGCCCGCGTGTTCCGCCGCTTTGCTCCCCGTCCCCCTGGTCTGCAGACCAGGGGGACAGGGAGCAAAGCAGAGCAAAGCCACGGAGCCCGAGGGCAGCAGGATAGCCACGGCGCGTCTGGGCTGTCCCACTGCCTCCGTGCTCCGCGGCTTTGCTCCGGACGCCTGTGGTACAGCAGCTGGGGCACTGCCGGTTGGTCCCGTAGCGCCGCTCTGGGTGCCACTGGACCAACCCAGCAGCACCCCAGCTGCTCTGCCCCAGGTGTCCCCTAGTCAGCAGCTGCTGAAAATGACCAGTGGCTGACTACAGGAAGCCCCTGCCCCGGGCTTCCTGGAATCAGCCGCTGATCAGTTTCAGCAGCAGCTGACTTGGGGATGCCTGGGGTTCTTAAGTTGAATCTGTATGTAAGTCAGTTCCGACTTACGTACAGATTCAACTTAAGAACAAACCTACAGTCCCTATCTTGTACGTAACCCGGGGACTGCCTGTATATATTACAGATAATTGTCCTCTTTCATGGGTGGTGGGTGAAGCTGCTGTTTGGGGAGGAAAGCTCCCCAGCCTTTGGCCCTGTCCAGATCTTGCCAGCACTCTGCCTATCTCCTGCTCCCACCCAACTGTCTTGTCTCTTCCTTCATTCCCCCATCCCTGCTCACCCTGTCTCAGGCCTCACACCAGTGATTGTGAAATCACTGAACCTTACTATAGCAAATGACATTTGAATCTTTCTTCCCTCTGCCCCCTCCCCCCTCTCCCCCCCCCACTCGTCTAAAGCAGTGGTCTCAACCTTTTTACACCCAAGATCACTTTTTAAATGTCAGGACAAGCCAAGATCTATCCCATCCCTTCCTCAAGACCCCACCCTTTCCTTGAGGCCCTGCCCTCTCTGTTACCTTTCCCTCCATCCCTTGCTATCTTATACACTCTCAGGGTATGGCTACACTGCTGCTTTTTTTTTTTTTTTTTTTTTTTTTTTTAAAGCCCCCTCATTCCTTGAGGAATACAGGGGATGCCAAAAAAGTGTGTTTGCCAGAAAAAGTCCTGCAGTCTAGCCTCAGTGGGTTGAGACCGGAGATGCGGGCTCTGGGGTGTGAATGAGGGATTTAGGTGTGGGAAAGGGTGAGAGGTGTAAGCTCTAGGAGGGAATTTGGATGCAGGAGGAGGTGAAGGGGATGTGTTTCTCTATCTGTGGGATCAGAACAAATTCAGTTTATTTTAAGGCCTCGCTGTAAACGATTGTGTGATGTGTGTTGTGGATGGAAGTGAGAGGCATGTAGGTAAGAACAATGTTTGTAGGTTTCTGGTACAGGAATAATGTCTGTAGGTTTCTGGTATGGGGTGGTGGTGATATGGCCATCATGTAATTGTACGGTAGGAAGTGGATCTCAGTCAATTGGTCCAAACTAAGGTTGATAGTGGGGTGGAAGATGTTCAAATCCTTGTGGAATTCTTCAAGGGTCTTGTTCCTGTGGGTCCATATGACGATGTCGTCAATATGGTGTAAGTAGAGGAAGGGTGCTAGGGATGAGAACTGAGGAAACGTTCCCCTACCAACGTTCATGCTGGATATGTTCCGCCCCGTGCCCTTCGCCTCGGAGATGGCTGTCAGTAAAACGGCGCTCGGGGCAGCGCTGGCTGAACCGCCTGTCAGGCGGCGCATCTCGGCGGTCCCGCCGCCCACGTCCTCCGCGGCGAGAGAAGCCGCTCCACATCTCCCTGGTCTCCTGGGAAGGGGGGGGGGCGCTAGCTCCGCGCCGCCGGAGGTGGCGACAGTGGGGGTGGCACCCCACACTAGCTGCGCAAAAAGCATCCGTGGCCAGTTGACACATTGTGGGGTTGTGTGGGAGCCCATAGCTATGCTACAGACTTGAAGATATAAATTGTCCCCAAGTTGGAAATAGTTGTGGGTGAGGACAAAGTTGCAGAGCTCTGTAACCAGGTATGCAGTGGTGTCATCAGGGATAGTGTTCTTGACAGTCAGCAATCCATCATGTGGAATGTTGGTGTAAAGAGCTTCTACTTTTATGGTGGCCAGGATGGTATTTTCAATAGGATTACTGATGCGCTCCTTTAACAGATACATTTATGGGCTGGATTTCCACCCCATGTTCCACCTTACCATCAGCTTCCACCCCACCATCAACCTTAGCCTGGACTAGTCCACAATAGGGATGTTAAATTTAGAGTAATTAACGAATTAAAGTGTTGTTGGGATTTCCATCAACTATTCGATTAGTCTTTAAGGGCACCTCTGCCTTTGCACTGTAGCAAGAATCCTGCTGGACTCTTGTGACAGTTTAAAAGCAGAAACCCTGCAGAGAGCATGGGGTCATCAGGAGACTTTGCTGGCCTCCCTGCAGCTCCTCAACTTTTGAAACTGGGGCTCTTATACATTTGAAAAGCAGGCTGCTTGAGTCCCCACTCATGCTGTTTTCTACTGTGCCTCTACCTCCTTTGTCCGCCATGAAGATGGTGCTGGGGGGAACCGGCTTTTTAAGCTAGCTGCCCCCAGGAGTGGCTCTTGCTCCCCCACTTGCTGCCTCTCTGTGATAAGGCTTATGCTTATCGGATAGTCGCTTATATCCTTAGTCCACACAAGAGATTCACTTCCTTGACACTGCTGGAGCTAGGGCTAGAGACGCGACAGCCCCAGTAGTGGGGTCGGGGTTGGAGATGTGGTAGCTTTGGTAGTGGTAGTGGGGCTGCGGCTGGAGATACAGCAGCCCCTGTAGTGTGACCAGAGCTGGAGATGCAGCAGCTCCGATAACAGGGATGAGGCAGAGGCAGTCTGGGCTGCCAGGGCTGGAGCAGCACAGCGGCCTGGCGAGAGGTAGGGCAGCAGGGGACCTCCTCTGGTCCGGCAAATTCCCCTGTTTGGGACTAGTCAGGTCCAACCTCTACTTTATTCTGCATTAAACAATGAGAGATAAAATAATGTTAATTTTTGTAGCCTTATTTTGTTTTAACTGTACAAAGCAATATAAAAAGCCCCAAAATTAACTTTTTTGTTTTTGTAAAATCATGTCTGAATATTCGTTTTAAAAAGACAGGGAAGACATATCTCAATTACTTAAATTCAGAGTAAAATCACATCTTTTTCATACCAGTCTAACTATTACACAATAAGTAAAGTAATATACTTAAAATATGTCTTGTATTATGTATCTACATTTTTATTCTTTTAAAAAGAAAGATAAATGCAGATATTTTTGGCTGTAATTTTGTCAGCAATCCTCATTAAGGGGATATCTCATCTTATTGCATATACTCCTTTCTTGCCAGTTTAAACAGACTGCTGTGAAATAGATGTAATATTTAGAGTAACATGATGTAGTAAAAACTGTTCATGGCAACATTGTAGATGTTTTGAACTCTTTTATAAGCTTTGCCATGGTTTTGGAATGCCATTTGCATATGAAAGTACTAAGATGAAAAAATCTTCAGACTTTACTGACTTCCATGTTTTTAATCATGCTATTTGTATTTTTAATTTTTAACCCATTTAAGTTTAAATCAATTTGTACAGCTGCAGATGACTAAAATGTAGGAAGAACACAGTTCTACTCTGTGCAAGAAGTG